>NW_005841849.1:277020-340060 GCF_000455745.1 Alligator sinensis | reverse complement strand
CTGAAAAGGGGACATATTTCTGGCTGCAGTTAGCATGCCAGAGCATTTTACACAGGTCTTCATTCAGATCAGGAAAATACCTTGGTATGAAATCAAAACACCAGTGTCTTTCAAAGGGAATTAACATATGCAGCTTGTTGGCACCTTTAAAAAAGTAGGACACTAGTCCCAAAGCAATTGGGCCATGTAATGGCTGCAGGATCTGTACAGGGATAATCTGACAGCTCCTGCCTCTTACCTAGTCTCCCATGTGTGGGTTTGCCAAAGTAGTGGGTGAGCACTTAACCTTAATCTAGCTCCTTTTATTTAAGTGAGTACTGCTGCATATAGCCTGGTGCTCTTTAAGACCAGATCCTACCCCTCTTTCACATGTTGAGTGGACCTAACTTTATGCATAGTGCCCTTGACTGGGAATATGACAGAATCTGATCCTTCCCCCCATCTAATCTTTATGATCTATCTTAGTTTGTCAGTTTTCCACAAAAAAGCATTTTTTGTAACATACATGTAAGTACGACCTTTCCTGTACAGCTTTGAGAGAGAATGCAAGTGCTTGCTACTTAATGAAATCCATTTTCCTGGGTACGTGTTTTGTCTAGGGGAAAAAAACAGATATTTACGTGAACTGTCTGCAAACAAATCCAGATCAGTTAATTTGATCACAGTTTTATTGGTCCTTTTCTTCCTGCTGCAGGATTGTCATTTTGCAGCTCTATATTTTTGTCTTGACTACTGTCACTATTAAAATGTCTCTTTGGTATGAATAAAACAGGGTAGATCTGCATAAAAATGTAACCAAACCAATATGCTGAGGTCTATTCTACGTGTAGCAATTCCCTGGCATTCATCTCCATTTCTAATGCGCCTTGGCCTTGCAGTGTTTCCCACCCTTCCAACTTGGCTTATGCCCGATTCATACAAATGTTAAATGTGCCTTACTTGATGCACTGTGAGTAGCCTCTTGTTGGAAGCAAGAGACTTTATTAGTCACATTCCTTGAAGTTAGGCATGTGTAAGTCTTTGCAGAGGGGAGGGCTTGGTTATTCTAGCCATTTGCTCAACTCCATTCCACGCTTACATAGTTAAAAAGAGAGGTTTTTTTTTTAAGTTGGTAGCTATCCCTTTAGTTCACATTCCTTCCAGAAAAGTTTTTAAGCCTACAGTAATTACAAGTAACTAGCATTTGTGGAGTTAAATTAAGCTAGTGAATCGTTTTTAATTCACCTGGTGCTTTTGATAGCATTTTGTGTAGCCGGCTTCACTTCCCTGTGTAGCCAGCATTTCCCTCATCTGGAATGACCCTCAAACATGAAGATGGAGGTAAAACCCCTTTACAAAATTAAGTTAAATAGTGGGTCCTGATTTTTAATGACTGCCCTCTCAGGATTTTTTTAAACCAGTGGTTCTTAAAGTACTCATGTTGACAGACTTACTTTAATTAATCTTTTTCAAATAAAGTATTGTGCATAACCTCAGAAAACTCCCAACTGTTGTTCATATGTGACAAGAGACATTGTAAAGAAATTGGTGTGTGCTGGATATGGGCTGCAGAACACTCCCAGCAGCTTGGAGTTAGATGGAAGAACTACATGGTAAACAGATGGGATTCAGAGGGAAGAAAGCCTTTGTCTGGTAGACAGCTGAACAGGAGGAAGAAATGAGATGTCCTGCCTTTCCTAAGAACAGTTCAGATGCAGCTTAGAATGGCAGTGTTATCCACGCAGCTTGTTGCAAGTAGCCAGCTTGTTACTGTGCTACTAATGATCATTAAATATGCATGCCAGAGCTCACTACCACCATGTAACAGTTTCTGTGACCTCCTCATTTCCTGCAGTGTGTTGAACAGGACTACTAAGGTTCCTAATATTTCTACTCTTTTAAATCAGAAGCACATTAGTTAGAACAGGTGTGAAAAAACTTCTGTTTCCAGGCAAATGACCATTTCTGCTTGTGTTGTACCTGCCTGCAGTTAGGATGGAGGGATCTGTTGAAAGCAAGATATTTTATTCTAGAATCATGGGGCTTTTCTTTCTCGAAAAATGAAGTGTGTTCTGACTCTGTGCTGTGATGTTTTTCAGGGAAAGAAGCCCAGAAAGGGTCTCTGCTTTTTGACGATCTTCCGCCTGTCAGTAGTACTGACTCAGGTATGGGAGCTCTAATCACTGTCTTTGGGATGTAGCTGGCTTCCATAGTTTTGGCAGCATCCTTGCTTTGAGATGTTGTTGAAGGTTGTGCCATACCTGTGTATGGAATAAAGCCTTCCAACATATTCACATGGCTTCATGGGGGTTTTTTTGGAAATGTTTATGTGAGTAAGATAAAGCTTAAGTCTTTCCACTGACTGCCTAGTAACAGCCGTTTGTGTCCTGGGGAAGTGTGAACCCAGACTCAGCTGGGTAGGCTTAATTGTAGCCACTGCATGTGTGGGCTCTGCTCAAAATTTTGCTGATGACAGGATGGAAACACTGTTAATGCCTTGTCCGCTTTTCTCTTATGTTTCAGGGAAAGGCGGACCTTTGCTTTTTGATGATCTCCCACCAGCCAGCAGTGGTGACTCAGGTAAGGTGCTGTAACAGTCTTCCCCAGGGCCTGTTCATCTGCCCTTTTCTATAGAATATATCAGCATAGCTTGTCTGTCTGGAATTGCCTAAAATTTGTCACCTTGTTCAGTCCAGTAGTCTTACCTCTATCTAGGTGAGTAGTTGATCTGAGCTATTAGTAATGGTGACCTATTACTGTAACTGAAGATCTCAGTTAATCAAACATAGGGCTCTTCCAAGATGTAAGGGCAAGCACCTTTCAAACAACCCCACAACATCTCTGACATCCTTGAAAGATTACGGATAAGGGTAGTTTTACTGTGGGCCTTTTTGGAAGGGATTGGATTGAATCATAGTTGCTAGCATGAAGTTAGAGACCTGACAACAAGCAAGCATGCCATACAGTTAAGCACCAAAGGAGCTTCTTTATGATACAATCCTAGCTGAAACTGCACCTTGCTATTACAGTCCTGAATTCCTCTTAAAGGTAGACTGCCAATCTTGCCAAATTTCACTTTTGTAGACATATGTTCACTGGGGACCAGAGAGTGAACAAGTAACTCATCATGATGTGAGCATATGCCTCCAGTGGGAAAAGACTAGAGTGTTGACTTCATTGTCAGGTACAAGACTAATTATGGTACTTCCTCATGGCACTTGACTTCGTATTGTAATTCATCCTCTCAGGTAACACATACAGGATGCTATTGTCTATCTTAAATCAGTAAAAAAAAAAAACACAAAACCCTTCTTGTGATGGTCACATTCTGCAGTGTAGAAGTACCTCGTCTTTAACTTGTTATTTGGGTATGTTAAAATCAACTAACTCAAATCCTGGACTAACAATTTCCAGATTATCTGAGACTAAGGACCAGAGAAATCTCTCAACCCAACTGTGCTATCTGGTCATAAAATTGCAGGTCCATAGCACATCAGTGCAAAAGGAAATGTTATCATCAACATAAGTTAGAGATTCTCAGGAATAAAATTAAAATGACCAAATCTTCAGCTGTCTGTGTGTTTGCTGTCTTTCAGCTTTCTGCACCACTGAGCAGGTCTCAGTAGGGAGTCATGGAAAAGGCAAGAAGAGGAAATCCTCAGAGGAAGAGAAGAATGGCAGTGAAGAACTTGTGGAAAAGAAAGTTTGTAAAGGTTTTCAGACAGTTTGAAAACAAATGTACTCAATTTATACTCATGACATTGGGCTGAGTAAGTCCAGAACAATACCAAGCATGGTTCCTCAGTCTGCCTTGTTATGGCCTCTCAAGAAATGAAATGCCTGCCCTGTTCTTTCTAAACTCCATTGCCCAAGATGTGGCAACTTCTTATGGTTTGGACACACTCCCTAATCATGCCCTTGCCCATTTAGGACACTGGGCAGTTGTCCTGAAGCAGCAGAGTACCGAAGTAGGTATTTTTACAACTGTCCAAGTACCCACAGACAGAACATAAATTTTGGTTCCCTTGCCCCCAAAGCAGCAAAGATGGGAAAGTAACTGCTTAGCCTCCTTCTAGCAGATTGGTGCTGACCCCCTTGCTATGTTAGCATCTTGAATAACTTCTACAAACAGCTGCTAAGAATCCTTTGGGAGAACTGATTTAATCCTTCGCCTCTGGCATACTTAACTTCCATTGCAGATGTGCAAGGCAGTGATGTAGGTACCCACATTTTGCACTAGGATTTGGGCACTGAATGTGCTCAGTAGGCTCAAACTAGAAGTTACAGTAAATGTTGTTCCAGTAAAATGTACCTCTGTGTCCTCTACTATCCTCTACTTTCCTGTTCCTAGGAAAACCTTTAAGGGTTTGCTGTTTGATCAAGAGAGTTCCTATGGAGTATATTTCTTCCCCCACCCCCTAGATTTTCAGTGGCATCTGTTAACGCATTAGACTTTCCAAAGCACTCAGACATGCTCTGTTACATTAGTGTGTAAACAGCCTTGCAGTTTCTGACATTGTGTGGGACTTGGAATCCTGAAGTGTCAGAGCATGCCACTTTCAGTAGAAGGTGCCAAATGCAGTCTTGGAAAGCAAGAGATGCCACTTACAATGGTGCCGTGGGATTTTTCGGAATGCTGCACTGAGCAAAGCGATCACCAGTTTACTACTCTGTAAACTAAGCTCAGGAGATGAAAGAGTCTTTCGTTTGCTTCCCATTAGGATCTGCTGGCATTTTTGCACTGAAAGGTTACGTAGCCGAGAGGAAAGGTGAACGAGAAGAAATGCAGGATGCCCATGTCATCCTGAATGATATCACAGAGGAGTGCCGACCCCTTCCTTCTCAAGTGTAAGTAGTCTCAGACCGTAGGAGTCAGGAAACAGAAGGGTGGTGTTATCACAAGGAGATGAAAGAGGCCCTATTAAGCTTTTGACAGTGACCCCTCTCACTTCTTAAGCCGTTAATGCTTTTGACTTTGTCACTCTGTGGGTTATGTAGTGGCCTGGATTGCATCCGCAGGCTTTCTGCTGACAAAACCAGTAGCTAGCAATCTAACCTTGGGCCAGGGCTGTAGTATTTGATTGTGTAAGACATGTCTCATTCTGAGTAGTCAGTACCAGTTTCCCAGTCCATGAGTTTCCCTGAGGCACCAGCAACCCACAATCCCATTGGTTCCTTAGGAATTATGTAGGGCTTAGCACCTCAGAATTTAAGGGCCTAAGTTAGTCACACAAAGTCAGAGGTTTTCTGGGTGAATACAGCTATCTAGTTTCATAGTAGCTAGGGTCAGGAGAGCCCTGAACAGATCATCTAGCCTGCCCCCCTGCCACAGGCAGGAATGAATGCTGGGTTCACAAGACCCCAGACAGGTGATCATCCAACCTCCTCTTGAATATTCCCAAGGTAGGGGTGAGGACCACTTCCCTGGGAAGTTGGTTCCAGATTTTGGCCACCCTTACTGTAAAATATTGCCTTCTGATCTCCAACCTAAACCTATTTCCATCAGTTTATGACCATTGTTCCTCGTCACCCCAGGTGGTGCTGGGGAGAAAAGAGCTCTGCCTATTTGCTGTTGATCCCCCTTGATGAGTTTGTAGGCAGCCACCAGGTCCCCCCTCAGCCTCCTCTTGCTGAGGCTAAACAGGTTCAGGTCCTTCAGTCTCTCTTCGTAGGGCCTGTCCTGCTGCCCTCTCACCAAGCGGGTGGCCCTCCTCCAAACCCTTTCCAGGCTGGCCACATCCCTTTTGAAGTGCGGTGCCCAGTACTGGGCGCAGTACTCCAACTGCAGCCTGACCAAAGTCGCATAGAGGGGGAGTATCACCTCTCTGGACCAGCTTGAGATGCATCTTTGGATGCATGACAAGGTATGGCTGGGCTTTTAAAGGTTTTAACTAAACCTTCCCTTTGGAATGTTACTGAGATTAAAGTTCTGGTTGCAGCAATGGAAAGCACAGATATTTAGCAAAGGAGCCACCTCATATTGACCTCAGACTGAATAATCTGAAAAGTAGAATTCACTTGGAAAGTAATGTATCATTTTAAAACACTGTCAAATGATAAGGAATGATGACATCAAAACATGAGTTTAAAAGCCCAGTATAGGACCAAACTATCTCAAGCCTCACATAGCTAATATGTGCGAGTCTAGTGTCTAGTGGAGCTATAAGAATCATTCTGCAAGCAAAGCCAGCTGGGAAGTATTGGGTCACTATCGATGAAATACTGAATTTTGGAACTGCTAGAGAGAGGCTTCACAGTTGGCCTGCCCACAAAACAGACTGTCCAGCAACTGTTAACTATGGCCTTGGGTCCATCTTGCCACATCTTCCCTTTCAGGATTGGAGAGTAGGATGATGATTAGGGACATGTCCTGTCCCATGCCAGCCCTTTCACAGCCTGTCTGGTTTAATGTTTGCTCTTCACAGGACCCGTGTCTCATACTTTGCTGTTTTTGATGGCCACGGGGGAGTTCGAGCCTCAAAATTTGCAGCACAGAATCTCCACCAAAACCTGATTAAGAAACTTCCAAAAGGTGAGAGCAGGATGGGCATTGGCAGTCTTCCATGTCTTGTGACTTGCATCTGTGTTCACTAAGGAGTGAACTTGTTTGCGTGTCCAGGGTTGGTTTTATGAGGAACAGGAGCATAGCTGCATGTGGAGATTTGGGAAACTGAAGCCTGGAGGTGAGGTGAGACCCTAAATGATTGAGCATTTTTTTTGTTAGTGTCCCTGGTAATCACTGTTGTAGTGTTTTGTTTTTTTTTTGCCTTGGCTATGCAAGGTCTATATATATGTATGTATGTATGTATGTATGTATGTAGCATATTGTAGGCATGGTTGAGGAAAAGAATAGCACTACAATAAATACCCCTTACTTTCCGGGGTGTAGAAGTAAGAGGTATGTTACAATTTCTCTGTGCACATTTACATCCAAATCTTGTGCAGTTATGCTCATCATGGTGGCCATGTCTGCCCTGCAAATGGAACGTCCTTGCGCAAGCTCTGATATCTCAGTGTACCATTGGACCAAGTGTAGGGTGTTAGAGGGGGCTGCAATAGGTGATGTTAAGTGTTTTCAATGGGAGTATGTCCATTGTTTCTTCTGAAGGAGAGGTGGTCAGTGTGGAGAAAACCGTGAGGAGATGTCTTCTGGATACCTTCAAGCACACCGATGAGGAATTCCTAAAGCAGGCCTCCAGCCAGTAAGTGTAAATGCCTCCCAGGGCTATTTCTATCTATTAATAAACATCAACCCCTTCCAGGCCATGATCCTGAGCTGTGAAGCTTAGGAGCTGCAAACTATGCAGTTGGGCAGAGGTGCCCCAACCTGGAGATTCCACTCCACAGTTATAGAAATAGGTGTTTTCTGTAGATCTCCTATCTTCATCCCAGCTTTTTTCCTTTCAACCTTAGGTTAGCTTATATAGCCAGGACTTTATCCTTATGAAGAGAAGCTGGTATGTTTCTGTATCCTGCTCTGCCTCTGATTTAAAAAAAAAAAAAAGTATTGTACTTTTTATATTGGTAATTAGACAAACCTGTGAGCAGAACTGAGGGATCACCCAAGCAGAAGCCCAGGGGCTTGTATTAACTGAGTTCTGGATGTCGTGAGATGGAGACTTCCTTTTGCTGAGTTCTGTGAACCTTCAGGCATGTGACACAAGGGTCAGCCCTTAGCAAAAGCTGACTTTTCCTCCTTGTAACTTTGTTTCTGGTGCCTTCAGGAAACCTGCTTGGAAGGATGGCTCCACAGCAACCTGTGTCCTGGCTGTAGATAACATTCTCTACATTGCCAGCCTTGGAGACAGCCGGGTAAGCAGCACTGAGGTACCAGCTCCATGGAATTTCAGTCTTGTGACATTGCCCATCACCCCCAGAAAGAATGGGCTTCCTTTGTAGGGAATCCTGTCAGGGCTGATTGTCATTCAGCAAGTGGTTTCCTGTTTGGAGAGGATGTGTCATGAGAACTTACTCATTCCTCTTTGTTTCATGCCCTGCTCTTAAATTCATTAATTGCCTTGTGGTGGACTCTAGATGGTGCTAGATACCTGATTGTATTCATTTTTTGGGTTATCTTCTACTTACTTGTCTTAAAACTACTTTAAAAACACAAGTAGTTTGTGGGAATTGATGCAAACCCCTAGCTATTCATTTACCAAAGCGATCAAAATACAACACAGTGATTTTGTCCCAGGCATGTATTTGCATTGCTGAGGACTTGTACTTGATAACCTTTGTGTAGATGGGGAAGCAGTGCTTAGCATGTGGTTTAGTAGAGACTTCAAGTTAATGGTTTGATATCCCTTACTCACATGGGTTTTTGTCAGCACAGGCGATTCTGTGTCGTTACAATGAAGAGAGTCAGAAACACTCAGCCTTAAGTCTCAGTAAAGAGCACAACCCTACACAGTATGAAGAGCGAATGCGGATACAGAAGGCTGGAGGAAATGTCAGGTAAATGGGAGAGTGGAGAGGAGGGTGTGAGTGGTTTCAAAGGGACTGAGGATCATCACTTCCCAGGGCTGTCAGGGGTGTTCAGTACCAAAGGGCACACATGGGAGTTTCACTTAGTCTTGTGGGAGAAGCAGTTATCCTTGCAGCAGCATCCAAGGATTTGGTAACTGAAATGCTGGTATTCATCTTCCTAGCCAGAAGATGCATTTATCCATCAGTTGTGGCACTGTGTTGGAATGACAGAGGGTAGGGGACAGTGCAATGTGTCCAAATGAAAGTTAGGTGGCAAAAAACCAGCAGACATCAACTCAAACAGTTGGGAGTGAAATGAGGAAGTAAGTGTCTTTACATTTATTAAAAATGTATAATAGTTGTAGTAATAATGATGATCGTGGTGATAGTGATGATGATGATGATAATGCTAATAAACTGTATGTTGCACAGATGAGCTGAACGAGTTTCCCTGCTTGTAGAGTCGCTTTTAATTCTGCCATCTTGCCATAGAAGGGAGTGGTACAAGTGTCACTGGAAGTTGGGTCTGTCTGGCCTTTCCACAACAGCACTTGGCAATCAGTATTTCTAAATTTGCTGCATTGTTGGAATGTCACATGCATACATGAGTGCATTTAGTTCACCCCAACCTAAGTGAAATTGAAGGCTTTCTATACTGTGTCTGTTTGAAGCAGGGGAAATACTTCTAGAGCTGGATTAGTGTCTTTAAAGTGTACACCCTATCGGGGTGGGTGTGTCCATATTTTTCATCCATCACACTCAAATATCTGCTGTATTAGTAACTTACTAATCTGTTTTGATCACTTTCTTGAAAGCTGCTTCTTGGCACAAGAAACGTTCCACCTGTTCCATTTTTTTAAAGGGAAGTCAGTGACGGTGAAAAGTTTAGTTTGTGAGTGCTCCAAATGAATGTGCCTTACACTACCATGGAATCATATATCAGCAAGTTTGCAGGGTGTGGGAGTGGGTAGGCTAACATTTGTCCTAACAGTGCCACTTCTAGAGAAAGCTGTGTTGCCTTTATCTTCTGAGAGCGCATGCCATTTTTTGTATGTATCACTAGTCCATCTTTGCAGGCAGGAAGGAGATGAGAGAGTATCTTAATCCTTTGCAGACATGAGGAAATGTCCCCACCCATGCCAGGAGTCTTCCCCTAGTTTTTGTAGTTAAATGTTTTATAGCAGAGAGAGCAGAGAAATGAGCTATCTTTCAGCGGCTGTAGACCCAGAACCCTTTTTCCTTTGACAAACATGGCCTTTTACTTTCATGTTTTTGAATCAGTGTTGACTGAACAGGCAGGTAAGCCCACATGCACAGTACCTGCCTTCTAGATTGTTGATGAAGACATTGAACAAAACTGGGCCCTAGACTGACCCGTGAAGCACTCCACTTGATACTGGCTGCCAACTAGACATCAAGCCACTGATTACTATGAAACCAACAATCCAGACAGTTTTCTATTCACTTTACAGTCCATTCATCCAACCTGTACTACTTTAGCTTGCTGGCGAGAATGTTGGGGGAGACCTGTAATCAAAGCTTTGCTAAAGTCAAGGTGTATCACATCTACTGCTTCTCCCCACATCCACAGAGCTAGTCATCTCATAGAATGCAATCAGGTGGCTCAGGCATGACCTGCCCTTGGTGATGATTGTTCCTAATCACCTTCTTCTCCAAGTGGTTAGAAATGGATTCTTTGATGACCTGCTCTATGATTTTTCCAAGGACTGAGGTGAGGCTGACTGGTGTGTAGCTCCCTAGATCCTACTTCTTCCTTTTCTTAAAAATAGGCACTAGATTTACCCTTTTCCAATCAGCCAGGACCTCCCCCATTTGCCACGAATTTTCAAAGATTATGGCCAGCAGCTCTGCAATGACACCTGCTAACTCTCTCAGCACCCTTGGGTGTATCGTGTCCAACCTCAAGGACTTGTACATAGTCCCCTAACCTGTTTTTTCACCACTGTCAGCTGCTCACCTACTCACCAAACTGCTGCCAAGTGCAGTAGTCTGGGAGCTGACCTTGCCTGTGAAGATTGAGGTAAAAAAAGGATTGAGTGCTTCACCCTTTTGTGCATCCTCTGCCACTAGGTTGCCTCCCCCATTCATTAAGAAAGCCACACTTTCCCTGATCGTCCTCTTGTTGCTGACATACTTGTAGGAATTATTTTTGTTAAACTTCATGTCCCTTGGTAGCTGCAACTTCGTTGCGCTTTGCCCTTCACAGTTTCATCCTGCATGCCCAAGCAGTGCTCTTATACTCTTCCCTAGCTGTTTGTTCAAGTTTCCACTTGTAAGCTTCATTTCTGTGTTTTAGCTCACTGAAGTGTTCCCTGCTAAGCCAAGCTGATCTTCTGCCATACTTGCTAGTCTTCCTGTGCATTGGGATGGTTTGTTCTTGCACCCCCAGTAAGGTTTCTTTAAAGTACAACCAGCTCTTCTGGACTCCTTTCCCTCTCAGACTGGCTTTCCAGGGGACACTGCCCATCAATTCCCTGTGTGAGTCAAAGTCTGCTTTTTCTGAAGTCCAGGGTCCTTATTCTGCTGCACTGTTTCCTTCCTTTCCTCAGGATTCTTCCCTGTTTGTGAGCAGCAGGTCAAGAAGAGCATGGCCTCTAGTTGCCCTCTCCCAACACTTGAACCAGGAAGTTGTCCCCAACACTCTCCAAAAACTTCCTGGATTGCCTGTACAGAGCTGTATTGCCCTCCCTGAAGATGTCAGGGTGATTGAAGGCTCCCATGAGAACCAGGGCCTGTGATAGGGAAACTTCTGCTAGCTGTTTGAAGAAAGAGTCATCCACCTCATCCTTCTGGTATGGTGGCCTATAGTAGACCCCTACCACAACATCACCCTTGTTGTTCTCCCCTCTGATCCTAGCCCAGAGACTTTCAAGAGGCCTATGTCCAATTTCATACTGGAGCTCTGAGCAATCATGCAGCTCTTTTACATATAGAGCAACTTCTCATCTTCTCCCCTGCCTGTCCTTTTCTGAACAGTTTATACACATCCATGACAGTACTCCAGACATGCTAGCTGTTGCACCAAATCTCTGTTATTCCAATCATGTCATAGTTCTTGTTACTTTGCGAGGACTTGCAATTCTTCCTGTTTGTTTCCCAGGCTCTGTACATTTGTGTACAGATATCTGATGTAACTAGCTGGTTACCCTATTTTGTCACACATTTCTTATGTGCAGACAGAAGAAGATCAAAGCAAGTAATGTATATACCTAGTCACAGTCTGCAAGAGCAACCTGTTTGAGGAAGAGAACTTGGATAAAATACCTTGATATCAAAGCATATAAAGTTAAGATTCAAAAAGGGATGTTCCACCTTAAGAACAGTCGTTGGACTTAAACCAGGAATTAATGCAGGGAATTCCAACGTTGTGCAGAAGGCCAGACAAAATAGCCCCAGTGGTTCCTTCTGGCCTTTTATCTCTGAACTAGCCAATTGCCCATCAAGAATGACAGTGGGGGAGAAGGGTGGGAGCGTGGACAGAGGTCCATGTCTGGTCACAACCCCCCCACCTCCCCTTTGGGTTCAGGTCTGGTTGTCCCATCCGTCCGTGTCTCCTCCCCCTCCCATGCTCCAGGTCCACCTGGCCCACGTCCACCTGCCTCCCCCTCCCAACCTCCCTGTCTTCCAACCTCCCTCCCTCCCAGCTGTTGACAGGGCCTGGCAGTGGCATGGCACCATCATCATCGGCTTTTGTTGGGGTCCGGTGGCGTGCTCCCCGCCATCGTGGTGGGAGGGGACGGAGTCCATCATTCAGCTGCACTCCTGCTTCTCATCCAGGTGGGGGAGGTGGGGAATGGGCCTGCTCCCCCCACCCTCACCCCTGATGCTTTGGGGCTGGGTCCGATTTCTCTTGTCCCATATGGGTCTTCATAACTTATCCTATGCAAAATATTAATAGAACAGGGATATGAGATGGCAACCCCTGCCTTTGCTCTATTTGCTAGATACTGTGATACACATCCCCAAAAGCTTTCACAGTGCTGTTTACGAAATAAAGGTTTGTCCAGGTCTATAGCTAGTAATGCTAATTTTAAAATTGCTGCACTCAGGTACTTTGTATTTTTTGCTTGCAGTATTCTACTCAGTTCCTTGGTCTTGCCTGATTCTCAGCACAAGAATGGCATTTCCATTAAAAACACTGATTCTGTAACAAATTTTGTAGTGGATGCCATTACTTTTTTTTCTTTTTTTAGCATAATCACTCAGTCATTCTGAATCCTGGTGTTGGCATTCTTCATTTGCACTCCCATGCACTCTGCTCTATATCTTATTAAAACAGAATCTCCTTCTTCTGGCCTCTCCCTCCAGCAGCCAGGCAACAGTCCTGTTTAAAATAGATTTCTACAGGCCTTAGTTACATGTATCACACACAGCTCTGTGCTTCTGAATCAGGTTCCTGATTAGACTGAGCAATTATCAGGTTACACCAAGACCAAAGCAGCCTCCTAGCAACCTCCATTTTTAAGGAAGTTTCTGTGCAGGCTTTGCTCATTTTGAATTCTTTGTCAAAGGAAATGGGCAGAGATCTTGACTCTGTTGGAGGCTGTTATTCATCCCTGAGTCTGTTGGAGGCTGTTATTCCTGTTGATTTCAGTGGGGGGCAGGATTTCATCCATGGCCAACAGCACACCCATAGGAACAGCCCCTCATCTTTTTATTTATAAGTATCTGTTTATAATGCTCAATCAGTGCATTAAGTCTTCTAGCTGGAAATATGGTCACAGACCACTTGTGTAAACCTGGGAAATCTGGTGTCCTGCTGAGCCAGTTTGTTTCAAGTGGGTTTCCTTTCCCTCTTTTAGGGATGGGCGAGTACTAGGTGTGCTGGAGGTTTCCCGCTCCATCGGTGATGGACAGTACAAGCGCTGTGGGGTCATCTCTGTGCCAGATATCAAACGCTGCCAACTCTCATACAATGACAGGTAATGCACAACCAAGTAGAAAGTGAAGCAGGGAATGCATTTTCTGCATTGCTGACCCTCAGCAGGAGTGGCACTGGCTACTGCACTGAGTAATGCAACATGCTCATAACTCTAGGTGAATCAACATGCTAAGTAAATCAGGCTGAGCACAAAAAGTTAGAGGATGCTTTTGACCTTACTCTCTGTCCCTGGCCCATATGTGTAGTATTCAGCGAGGATAATAGCACTTCACTTCATGGGTGTGTTGTAAAGATTGTTTTTGAAGTACTCGCACTGAAAAATGAAAGCCTTGGGAGAAATGAATGATTTTGTGCTCAGAGCATGGCTCAAATTAGTGCGCTAAGCAAGATGGGGGAATCTGCTGAAGAGTACTAGAAGCTTTTTTCACAAATGGACTGCATATTCTCTTTCCACTGCACACGGTGGAGGGGTCTTGAAGCTCTGTTTTTCTGCCCGTGCCATTAAAAAGCTGCTCCTGTTTTTTTCTCAGCCCCCACATATACTGCACCACTCAGCAGTATTTTGGTGTATTTGTTGGATTTTTTTGGAGAAGTGATCAGCAGTTAAATAGTTCATGGCAAACTCATTAGGCCTGAGAGTCAGCAAGAGTTAATGATTGTCTTTTGAAGAAGTAAAACAACTGAAATCGTTGCTGGTGCTGAGAAATGCAACTTTAGGGTAAAATATCTCATACAGTTACAAGCCTTCTGGGGAAGGCCAGATTTAATTGCACACTCTCTTGGCATATTTCTAGGTATGCTGCTTATTTTTTCACTCTCCACCCTTGGAAATTTTTAGGTCAGCAGATGCTGTAATGTAGGATGGCACTGTTGATGCCCCATTTATTCTGCAAGTCTCTTCACAAGACAGATGTATGGAAGAACAGAACATCTAAGGAAAAAATAAGCTTCTACAGAAGTTGAAGATGTTGCACATAAGCCATGCACAGTGGCAGTTTTGCATTACTAACAATTGTAGTCTGACTTTGACTTTGATATGTGGATGTTACTGCATCTGTATTCTTGCGTTGCTCCTTAGGTTCACACATTATATATGTGGAAGGGTAGCTTCTGGAGTGCTGACATACTTGCTAGCACCTAGTAAGGCTGATGTCAAAACTTAGCTGCGTTTTGCAATGATCATCCTTTGAATTGCACTGGAGGGCTTTCTGTAGATAACTGGGGGATTTTGTATCATGGTCAAGGGTCTGAGCTTATTGCCCAGCCTTTCTACTTCTCTTCCAGGTTCATCCTGATTGCCTGTGATGGTCTCTTCAAGGTCTTCACACCAGAAGAAGCTGTGAATTTCATCTTGTCTTGCCTGGAGGTGAGGAGAGGCTAGCTCTGGGTAGAGGCTAATATGTGCACTGTTTCATCAGTGCATGAGGACTAAGAAATTGCATGTAGCTTCCTCCAAATGGTGGTGGTAGGCAGGAAAGGTGAACCTGGGGAGAGCAGCATACTCTTACCTGAGACAGGTGAGCTCTGCCAGCTTGTTGAAAGTATCTGTTTGGAAAGAGTAAAGCTACCTCTGCCATGTTATCCTAGTTATATGTCTGCTTCATGGTGCCATTTTATTACCTTACCGTTCCCATGTCCTGTACAAAGAAGTGGTTCCTGCCCATCATAGGACCTTTCTTTGCCAGTTATTTGCCTTCACGCATGAGTCGTCTGTTCTTCTAGATCTGAAAGAAACAGAATTCAAAGAAGTATGATGCTGTGTAGTTTTGCTCCTTAAGTCACTATTGCATTGTGTAGCACAAAAGTGTAACAAGTATTGGAATCCTGAATAACCCACTGCAAAATGTTTTTGCCTACTTAATCTGAGTGTGATTTTCTTGGTCTGTGCATCTTCCACAGGACAAGAACATCCAAATGCGAGAAGGGAAGCTAGAAGTCGATGCCAGATATGAAGCCGCCTGTAACAGGCTGGCCAACAAAGCAGTGCAGCGAGGTTCAGCAGATAACGTCACAGTAATGGTGGTCCGGATTGAGCACTGAAGGAAAAACTTGGTACAAGTGGCGTCCAAAGCTGCATGCCGTGGATTTAAAAAAAACAACAAAAGTCAGTGTGTGTGCGTGTGTGAGTGTATGTGGGTATCCCCACTGGATACTCATCATTGTAAATAAAGTTTTTTCTAATAGTTTTTAGTTCACTTTATTTGTAGTCGTGTATGTATGTGTATCTGAATACCCAGACCTGCCACCGGTATTAATTTCCACAAAGTTTAAATTACCTGGATTCACCAGTCTAGCAGAAGGCTTGGTAAGTGGCAACTGCTGGAACACCCTGTCTGTGGCTACACAGCAACATGAGCAGAATGGCAAATGGGACTAGACAAGTCGCATTAAAAAAACAGTCATGAGGCTTTTAGCCATATTAAGAGCAAAGAAGAGATCCAGATTCAGTGAAAAACTCAAGTAGCTGGTTATAAGTGCTTGTGAAAGGCAGTCATAGTTCTACATGCCATCTTTCACCCACCCTTCTACAAAAAGCAGCCTTGAAGAGCTAGAGCTTCAAGATGGCCATTGAAAGAAGGGAAGTGTAGCATTCTGGATCAACAATTACAGTGCATGTGAGCTAGCTAGCAATTGCATTTCAGTTTCATTGTAGCAGCGGTGTCAAAGGTATGGCCCGAGGGAGCCACATCATCTAGCCTCATGCTGGGCCTGGATGCCAGCCTGAGATGCAAACCACACATGGCACCCATGCCAGACTGGCTGGCTTGGGCGCTGCATGCAGTGTGTGTCCTTGAGTTAGGTCCCTTGTGTAGTGCAGTCCCAGACTGGCCAAAGTAGGTGCTAGATCCAGAATAGGGGAGTGGCAACTCCATGAGTGCCCTGCATACCAGAACTGGCACCTGCACTAAACATGGCATCTACCATGAACCAGCCAGAGTGGGCACTGCCTGCAGCACAGTCCAGGACCAGCTGGAGTGAGTGCCATGGGTGCTGGATCTGGCATGTAGTAGGGAGGAAGGGGGGCTTGGGCCTGATCCAGCTTGCCAGACTGGCTTTGTGCTGTTCATCCAGCCCATGGGCCAGCCCCAGGCCTCTTATCTGGCCCACAGACCAGCTGATTTTGAAATCCCTGCATTGCAGAATGCAAAATGTTTTGTAAACTCAGTCTAATTGCAAGTCCTGAACTTCAGGGCATATGGGATTCCCTCTTTCCCATGGATCACATTTTGCTTTGGAACAGAGAAGGCTAACAGATAGGAGGAATATCTTGGAAAGCTTCTGTTTTGAAGAGCTGAGCAGAAATTTCCTGTGCCAGCAAACCTGTCAGACTGAATAGCAGTTGAGGGTTGCTGTTTATAATTGTGTTTATGAAATGAGCAGGCTGAGGATATAATTTCTTCAGGCTCAGAAATGAGTATTGTAGAAGTGAGGGACAAAATGAGGGAAAAAGAGAGAAACTAATATTTTGTTTATTTAGTAACACTGAAGAAGCATCCTGATAATACAGGTATCAGAAAGAAAATGTTGAGCATGATACTAAAGCCTCCCTTCTCATCCCCCTGCTTCTCTCAGTTTATCAGAATAAGGGTAATGCAGACAGAGGGGAGAGGGAGATGTCTAATATAGTGCCTGCCAGCCAGCAGGGAGACTGTGGTGGCAGAGATACAAATAGATGGGGCATTGGGCTTCAGTCCATCATCTTTACTGCTGCTTCCAAGAAGTGCTCCTCCTCCACTCGTCTTTTATTCCTGCTTGCTTTTTGTCTCATCTCTGTCTGGCAGTGATAAAATGTGCTTTATTTTTTTTTCTCCATCTTGCTGCTTTCTCTGCTTTACAGTTTCTTTTTCTCATACTTGTCATTTCTTCCCCTTTTAGAAATGTAACTGAAAGCGCAACTCAAGCTAGTTACATAAATATATTCCATATTACCATAGCATCTCATAAATATTTCCATAAAATGCTTTATAGCATACATTTATCTATAATGCAGGTGGGGGAAAAACTTTGGAAGGATCCTTGACACGGTCCATAGAAGTTGCAGAATACAAACAAGCTGAACTCCATCATTGGAGGCTGGGGGCAACCACTGGCCCTATTTGAAGTCCAAGAAATTGTCTCCTCTCGTTTACTGGTAGGGTTGAGTGGATGAGCAATGTACTGAGAAATAGCTTTTTTTTTAAATTCTAGGTACATAGTCTTGCTGCCATGTCTCCGCTCATTTATCAGTTTGTTGGCTGGTATTTTCAATGCTGAGGATGGCATCCTGAGTCAGTCCTGAACACTATGGTATTCTGTAGCAATAACCCTGCTGTGGACCCTGAGTTTTTCTTTCTCTTCTAAATATGATAGAGTTACTTGTATCAGTAGGCTGGATTTATTTTATGGACGCAATCAGATTTGGGGATAGGATAGATTTTTATCATCCAACATTTCTACGTAGAGTTGCACTGTCTGGTTTCCAGTGGTCTGCTAGTCACCTAGCAGGGGTCTGTACCCAAGAGTAAAATCCTGCTGCCCTTTCGGCTGTTTCATCAGCCAGTGGAAACTGTGTTCTTACCTTGCATTAGCTCATACATGGTAATGTCCTCAGAGGTAAAATAGCCTGCAGTACTCGCATGTTGACAAATGATGGTAAATGTTTACCTTGACCTGTTAACTTGCATACTAACTACAACGCCTTGCCTTCATTAAGCTGCCACTGTGTTAGCTACCTTGTAACACCTCTTCTTGAGTAAAGACTGCAAGCGTTGGGTCTCTCTTACCCCATCTTTGAACATAGGTTTTATGTTCTGTTTTCTGTCAGGGCCCTCAAAAAATAGAAGAGCTATTTCCCCCCCCGCCGCCCCTCCCCATCCAGAGCTGCAGAAGCTTTTTGAAAAGATAACAGTTGGAGGGGGTTATACCTCTGTGTGCCTACGTGCAAAGGGTCCCGTTGTCATGAAGGTGGGGCTGCATGTCCTAGGATATCTCACTGAAGTTCTGGCAGCAGCTCAGGATTAAGTACACAGTACTGAGAAATTTAAACTGCAGCTTTTCCTCCTCCACCCCTCGAGATGCAAACCCCCAGCCCTCACGTACACACGTAGGCCTGCTGGCTTCATCAGCATTAGACTGTGTTATCAAGACCAAAATGAGGAGTGACAGCAAGTATCTCTGCCACCCATTGACCAGGCTCTGTGCCAAGGAGATGAGGTGGTGCTGCTGCTAAAACACTGGTGCTAGGAAGTAGGAAATGACTGGATAGCTATTTGTTTTACACCCAGCCTGTGACTCTCATGACGCTGCTCTGCTCTGGAGATGAGCTGCCACCTACCAACAAACCTTAACCACCTTAACTACAAATATGTTGCAAAAAAGCTGAAGCTATGCAAAACCTTGGCTTGAGCTGCTGAACAACTGATCACAAAAACCTGCTAATCTCTGGCTTGAAAGGCTTGTGCAGTCTTCAAACTGTTCTTTCTTAAGTACAGATGCTTACTGCCTTTGGAAGTCGGCAACAGTGCAAGATTGTCCATAGATGATAAGGCTTGACAACTGTTCTTCACAAAATAAATTAAAGGGGGTGATTCGAGTGAGTCTCCTCTAGCCTGTGATGCCTCAAGGGTTTTTACCTGCAGCTCTGTAGAGGCTTGCTATCTCATGCAATGTACCAACCTGGTGGTTTTGACAACTGAATCTGTGCAGCTGGCTGCTCTTGATTGCACGGTGCTGTGCTTCCCCATGCTTGGGTGAGAGTTGGTTGAATTGCTTTTGAAGAAGGATCTGGTACAGTTTACAGTGGGACAAAGGAAAGAGGTATTTTTGGATGAAGGGCCAAGTGCCTGGAAGCCATTCACACCCCCAGCAGAACAGCACTGAAATCCGAGCCACTTTGCACAGTGAGGGATGATCCTGTGGCGTTGTCTACAAAAACCGAGGCATACTGGCCAGCCTGCGGGAGAGAAGTTGATAGTGAAAGTAAAGCCAAGGGGCTAATACCCGTACACAGGAGTGCTTTGAGTGAACTCAACACAGTGCTAAACTATGCAGTTCTCATCTAGCTAAAGAGACACTCATTGTGATGCTACAGCTAAGGTTGAGTTCTAATATGAGACTGATCCTACCTCTGCCTCCAGCCCCTATGAGGGGTTATGAAGAGGTGCTGGACAGTACCAGAATCAAGAAGGGGTGGGTCAGCAGTGCAAAATGCTGCAGTCATCCCCCGGTGTGGCTGAAACAAGCTGTCCTATGGTCTGAGCAATTTCAAACTGATGGCTCAAAGACCTCCAATGTGTTATAACAGAGGCAAGTATTCTGCGTGTTGAATACAGCAAAGTCACAGAAAAAAGCATGATTGGTGCAGAGTGAATGACATCAAGACACTCACCTTTTAGCCCAAAAGCCTAGTGGTTAGGACACTTGCCCAGGGAGCAGGAGAGCCAAGTTTCAGGTCACTGTCTCCCAGAGGCAGTTTGAACCTGCATCTCAGCAAAGCATGCTAACTACTGGACCATAGGCTAGACTGTGCTGCAGTTCTCTACTTGAAATTGGCTTGTGGGACAACCAAGAGGAGATATGTGGTGCCAGGAGAAAGCAAACAAGCTGGGGAAGGGGGTGTGGCTCAGATGGATGCCTCCCTGGATGGCTGTAGGTTCCTCCCAATGTGGCAGGCACTTTCCCCGTGCTGTTTATCTATTTTAGGCAATGAATATAAATGAAAGGTGCAGTGGGCCAGCATCAATAGAGCAAATGTGTGCAAGTGCCCAAGTGGGAGCAAGTGCCAAGCTGGGTATGTGTCATTTAGGCATAAAAAGAACATAGGATCTAGCCCTGAATTATTTGCTCAAGGTCACTGAGGACATCAGTGGAAAGGAAGCACCACTTGAGTCGCCCAGCTGGCAGTGCCAGAACCCTCACCAGTGGGCTCTCCCTCCTGTCAGGTATATGTGAAAGTAGGAATCTGACTGTAACTTGGTCATGTCATGCACTACTGGGAAACCCAGTCAAAGCTAGATCATTTAGGATGGTACTGGAGGCTTCTATTAGCCCTAATGGCCACTTAAACAACCAGAAAAAGAATCCAGCACACCTAATAGTAATAGACCATCACAAACACCTTTGAGGACCTGGGTTCCAGCCCCTAGAGGAGCTAAAAGACCAGTCAGTGTTATTAAGAGTTGTGGAATATAGTACAGGCAGGCAGATTTCTGCTCAGCCTCAAACCAAGACCAGCATAGCAGAGGCAAGCTTATATTTGCCATTGACCATCTTCCCTGCTGGGTTCCCACTGCTCTCCAGAGCTATGACATTGCCCTGGGCTTGCAAACCATGTTCCCTTCCAGCTGTCCTTGGGAATGAGTCTATCCAACTACAATCATTATGCAGGTCCCATTCATAACCCTGGGGGGGTCCTGCCTCCCACCTCAAGCTCCTTCAGTTTGTCGATGTTTACCTGCAGATACAAGACGCCACTGACTGAGATGGTAAAGAGTTCGCTGCTGCTGTCCAAACCAGTCACTGTCTCCAGAGAACTGAGGGTAAGAAACAGCAGTGTCATTGCTATAGTGAGCAGATCAATCTATATATCCCCTGGGCATTACCTTCTAAATCTCTGTCTGTCTGAAGTAGATAGAGAAAGACCATTTACACCCACCAGGGTCACTTGAATCCACCAACCAGAGGGGAAGGTCCAGACAACACCCCAGAATAGCTTGTCTCCTTTCTGCAGATCTATTTGCCATTCTGTGTGCTGCATCTAGCATTTCCTTCTCAATTATATTTGTAAAAAATGAATATTGTGCTAAAAAATGTCCCTGGCCCAAGTATTCTGGACCTGCAGTCTCTACACAGAGTGAATGCAGTGTGGCAGAAAAAGCAGGTCCTCCCGTGCTGCCATACTAACATGCCTCACCCACGTTCTGGAGGGACCCTCTCATATATCAGTCATGAGTATTAAGACACCCACTAGCCCAATAGGAAGATACAGAACCCTTCCTCACTAAGACATTGACTGATATCCAGCATATATGGTGGTCAAGGTAGAAAGCCCTTACAATCTGATCACTCATGTGAAATGAGCTGGTATATTTCCTATGTACAACACAAGGCAACTGCTAAAGTTGGTGGTCTCAACAGGGATCAGTGACCAAAAGGGCCTGAAGACTGAACCCTGGCCTGTCCCTATGGCATGGCCCTCCAAAACAGGTCTAGTCAGCCTCCTGTTCTCTGCCCACCAGGTATTGCATAGAAATAAAATCCAGCTTCACTAGGAGCTGTGCTGGAACTTGCCTCATTCACTGTCCAATTGATGAGCTACCTGTGCATAACATGTATACAAATGAGGCAAGGCGAATCAAGGCTGCTCTAACTTAAACCCAATTGTCAATGGTTTCAAGAGACCCTTCAGGCAGGCACCAATCACAAGGATTCCCCAACTGCGTTATCTCCCTTCTAGGTACATTCCTTTCCGTGAGGGCTGGAGAAGGTGGTTGGCACTCTGGGGTTCCCCTGCATGAGGCATCCTTCACCACAGAGGCTCTGATGACATGCTGTCATCTCTTCAGTGTAAGAGCTATCTGGGGACACCTGCATGTCATGTGCACACTCACATGTTGCGCTGGCAGAGAGACTGGACACAGATCAGCACCCGCAGGCGGTCCCTCGCACGCTGCTGTCCCCTCCGCTGATGCTCACCATGAACTGCGCGCAGAGAGGAACCAATGAGAAAGGGATACAGTAACCCACTTGAGAGAGTGCTGACTGCTGAGCCCTGTTCTGGGGTCTCAGACACCTGAGCAGCCATGATACCACACTGCAGACCGAATGAACGCATATCCCAAACACCTGGGCTGGAGCCTCAGCAGATGTAAAGTCATGTAGCTGTATTGATTTACACCAGCTTGCAATCCAGCCCAGTGACTCCAATGGAGCTGTGCTGATTTACATCAGATGGAGATTTGGCCCAGAGAATTCCAAGAAGAGTCACCAGCATTATCATGTGGCACGAGCTAGTTCACTGAGGGTCAGCAGGAGCACTTACCGATGTGCAGTGTGGCAGCAAAGGTGTAGTACCCGGTGATGGGTGCTGTGTACTGGCCGCTGGTCAGATTCAGTCCCAAGCCTCGGTGGAACATACTCTCCTTCTCAGGCTGGTGAGAGAGGAGAGCAAGATGCTGCACAGCAGGAAAAGCCACCTCAGTTCTATATACTGAAGACAGTGCTGGGTTCTCAGGGAGGAGACTCGCATTTGACGGGGTACGTCAAGCAAGACAGTTGGCCAAAGTGATGCAGGGATTCACAGAACCTAATGAGACTTGGTTATATGCCACATGGACGTGGGATAGCATGGAAAATCTAACATCTTTACCATGGAGAGCGAAGTGACTGATGCCTATGGTTAAGTTCACACTTAAAAAAATATTCCAGCAGCCTTGTTAATGGGGCAGAATCCCTGTAGAGTGAATGCAGCTGTTCTGATATCAAAGCCTTTAAACTTTGTATAACTTATTTCATTGGGACAACATGAGTGTTAAAACAGACACCAAGCCCCTCATTCCAGTATGAGAAAGACCTGCATCTCTGTTGAGACTTTTGCTGCCATAACCTCATTGCTAACAGTCGCACCTTTTGCCAAGACCGTTATGCCAATAAAACCCCTTAAGTGCAGGTCCTGTGTAAAAAACACATTTGATAAATTCACCTGGCTTTCGATTTCCCTTCAGACTATGTGACAAGGTACTCTTTTTTACAAATGTACTTGTTAATCAAATTAATTCACCCGATGCTGCCTACAGGTGATTTTTCAATCATAAGATCCAGAGAGAGGAAGGAAGGATGGTTATAGAATGAGGATGGTTCTGAGTTCAGTGCCTAACTATGCCTTGGGTGAGTTGCCTAATCTCCCTCCTCAATTCCTCATTGGTAATGTCAGAATAATAAACATTCTTTCATCTTGCCCATTTCAAATGTAAAATGTTCCAGGCCAGGAAAATCTTCCCTGCAGTGACACCAGGAGATCAAATAATATGAAAATAACACAGAAATGCAGAAACCATAGCTTGTTTTTATGATTGGGCAGAGTTCAGCTGTTTGAGTACCTCAACAATGTACTTCCAAGCTCCTTAGCCTGAATTAGCTGCGATAGTAATGCCTATTTTGGGGATAATTTATAACATGCTTATAATTTATTTTTAACTGATCTGCACTTGGCCTTGACTCCATGTTTGTCTGCAAGCAATAATACCTAGTCACTTTATTGGCAGGGTATGTCATCATAACTTCAGCTACTCTTTTGGACAGGGACTGGCCAACCAGTGTAATCTGCTACTGCAGGAAGCTCTGGGAGCAAATCATTTGGGCGAATTTTCAGAAAGATTGCTGGGAGCTTTCTGAATGTTAGCATTGCAGTGTTGAACAGAAATGGTGCGAGGGAGCATGGCTTGGCACTTCAGGATGTAAGATGACTGACTAGGAGGCTCAGAAAGGAAGGATTTCCCTTCCACAAATACTAATAGTTCTGCACAAATTATGTGTTTGCAGGGCTGGGACTTTATTTATGTTCACAAACAATCAGTGGGAGTCTCTTCATGGGGCTATCTTCACCATCTGAGAGATAGCATGCCAGCAGTTACTACCAGGGGTGAGATAGTGGACTATTTGGACCAATGGTCTGGTCCAGCTTGGTGAATTCCCATCATCACTTACTATGTAATAGATCTGGAGCTCTTGCAGGGACCGGCGCTCAATGGAAATGTTCCTCCGTATCCGACAGTGGAAGGCTGCTTCCACTCGGTGCTGCAGCCTGCTGTCTGTCCATGAACCAGCCACCAGCGCCAACATATCATCTTCTTTTCTTTCCTCCTCTTCCTCTTCCTCACCTTGCTGGCAAGCTTCACAGGCCTGCATGCTCATTTTTTCCCGTTCCCTTATCACCCCTGAGTCAAAAAACAAAAAAAACCAGAGAGCCAGTTTGAAAACCTAGGAACTAATCATTGTTTTTAAGAAATAACTGAAGTCCTAATCTTGCTCCAGTTGAGGCCAGGGCAAAGCATTGCTTGATTTCATGGAAGCTGGACAAAGGCATTATTAGATATTCTAGTCCAAGCCCTGCAAATTGGTACTATCATGCAAGATGGGACCCCCAGTGATCCCTGATCCAAATGCACAGGGTCATGATCCAGTCAGATGTTCTGTTCTGGCCATGTCAGGCACTTCTGAGGTTGACTGAAGGAAGTTCTAGTTTGCTTTTAGGGCACTGTGAGAGAAAGGGCTATTAGTTCTCTCTGGGTTCCTCAGTGTTGTTTCTAAGTTTGACTTCTAAAAACTAAGGGATCCAAAAACCAAAACAGGAAATCTTCAGAAATGTAATAATCAGAGGTGGCATTTGCGATGCCCAAAAGCACCACACACAAGTACACACGCACAAATACAGCCTTTCACTATATGTGCACAGACACATAACCAAGGTGTCCATACCATTAGTAAATATTAATGATGGCAGAAGTATATTATATGCCTGTGCCATATGTATGCACCTGTTTAATTTTTGCGTGTGTGAGAGTGAGAGGGAGAAGCTCTGCAGCAGAACATTATGTAGTCATAAGTAATACAATGAACAATTAAAGCCACCCATAGGTCCTCATTTCAATTCAGATCTCTGAGCAGAGCTGTAAGGAGGAGTAAGGCCCATCACCTTCCCCACCACTCATGTCTTTGCTTGGGCTAGCAGGACCTTGTGTCTGGGTGTGCAGGGTAGGTGCAGTAGACTACCTTACTTCCCCCAAACTGCCTTCCCATATGCACTAGCCATCAACAAATGGGCAGTTAAAACAACCACCCTCTCCTGCCCTTTCTATGCCTCCACTAAGGTGACAGCAATGAGACTGGGGCCTCTCCCTCCCAGCAGGATAGGAGCTCTTCCTCTTTCAGCGTCATTTATGCAAACAACACACCACCTGGATGGCACCCTCTGGAAAGGCTCTCTGCCCACAGAGTGCATGCAGTGACTTAATCCCGTACCCTTCAGCAGCAGCCGGAACTCCCTCAGCAATTCTTCTGGGCTCACCAGGGCTCCTGGGGGCCCTTGGGGACCTGGCGGGCCTGGGGGGCCTGGAACACCAAACTGGAACCCAAGCAGAGGACAGACCGTTTCAGTACATGAGACAACAATTAACCTGAGGAGCTACAATGAGAACTGCTCCCTCCCACATTACCAGTCTCCTCCCAACCAGCCCCTTGTACCCTTCACCTCCCAAAATGCCACCAGCCTTTGCTAACTGTGCTTATGGGGCCCCAGCAGCCTTGGCTGGTGAGCAGTGGGCCCTGGCTGTGGCACCCAGTGAAGGGGGTAAGTGGGGCTGACTGGGAGGGGAGGGGCCCTGGCTGAGCTGGCAGATGCTCAGCCCCTGGCAACACGAATATATACCTTGAACTTATTCGCTTTGCTTTTGCCCTTTTTCTTGCCGTTCACGCCTTTGTTTGATTGCTTCACAAACAGCATCCAGGCGTCACGGGGATCGATGCTGCGTGACCTCTCCATAACGGCTTCCTTGGAAAAAGCAAAAGCACAAGAAAATGAACAGAAAAGGTAAGATATCCTAAAGGGAATGCCATTTAAATGGTTGGAGCTAGGCGGGTGCCTGCCTTCATTGTTACGCCCCATCACATCCTGGGGCGAGAGGTGCCATACAGAAGCCATGAGTGTTCCCATGTTCAATACTCTTGTGAACGCTGGGAGGTTTGTGTGTGTTAGATCTAACTCAGGGACCTCATCTCTCCATGAGAACACCAGTCGGCATCTTGGTGGAGTTCCAAGTCCTCCCTGGATACAGTACTTTTCATTTCCTGTCCTAGATTGCTGTCATCTGCTGCGAGGCAGCTGGTGCGTTTAATCAGAGCAGCAATTTTACTTCTGTGGCAGGTAGAGTGACTCTCGCCTATGGAAAAGAAAGCCAGAACCTCACCAGGTGTAAAAATAGCATACTTCTATTGAAGTCCATGCCAACATATGCCAGCTGGGCAATAGGTCTGTAAAGTTTGCACTTATCTTAGCACAGCCATGTTGTTCACTGTGTCCTAGATGAATGGTATTCCTGTCAGCATTCTGCACTATCATGAGAGATATCTGAATCTGATTTCCAACCCAACTCTCTCAGTGGTTGTTGAAACAACACTTGCAAGTGTGGCAGGGGAAGTGGGCTCCTGGGAGGTGGGAGGAGAAGGGCAAACAGACATCATACCTCTTATTAGCAACCTCTCTGGAAAATTAATGAGCAATATTGACCAACTTCCGGGGACTGTTCAGAGGGCTACAGATGCCAGGGTAAATGAAGAATCCTTAGGGTTCCCCACAAGATGGTGAGGATTTAGTGAGGACTACTATCTTCTGACTTTGTTAGACTCTTGGGGAGGGGTTGGATGAAGAGACCCAGTCTTGTTATATATAGGGTTGGGGTTCAGTTTCCATCAGGAGAAGACACTGAAGTGCAGAGAAGCTCTGTGACTTTCCCATGGTCACAAAACAAACCAGAGCAGGGGAGGATCAAGAATCAAAAAGTTTCCTGAGTCTTTGTCCTCTGCTCTGCACCCCTGGCATGATGTTTGCATTCACCCTCCTGGACACCAAGAGTTTTACTCTAACAGCAGTATCCTATCTGTTTATGCTAGCAGAGGATCTACCCCAAACAGTCTTCGCTCCATACTTCCATGTTTCTTTTCACACTGCTACTTTTCAAGTACTACCTTCTATGTGAGGTTATTTCTCTTCTTTGTTTACTTGTCTAAATTTGCTAGGGTATTTGCTCCAGAACCCAATGAAGTCAACCATATTTTCTATGGAGTACAGTGGGCTTTGGATCAGGTCTTAGGACACTCCAACTTTATTAGCATGTACAGCATCTTTCAAGTCTCACATGTATCTAAGGAATGGGCTTATGCTCCAGCAATTACTAATGTAAATGGACACTCAGAAGAGCAAATTGTGTAGCTGTCTCTACCTTGGAACACAGCTATTTATTATTAGCCTTGGTTTACACTCCTTAGAGTAGTTGCAATCCATCATGCTACAGCTCTAGATCAATCAGAGTGAATTGTTCAGGGAAATGGTACTATGTAAGCAACTCAGCTATGGACTTTCCCGCCTTGCCCACAGCCTGCTAATCACAGGGCTAGGAGGGAGCCTCAGGAGGTCATCATGTCCATCCCATGGCTCAAAGCAGAAGGAGTCCTACCTAAATCACCCCAGCCAAGTGCTTGTCTAACTATGTTAGTTCATGTGCCATTCAGGGCAAGGCTCCAGGCTATAACCCAGGGTCCCCTCCTTTTCAGGGCAGCATCCATCTCATTGAATCATATTCCCCCTGGCTTAGAAAAGAAAGCATAGCTCACAAGTGTTAGTGGGGACATACCTCTAAGTGCAAACAGTGTAATTGGTGGGAGCTTAGAGAGCCCTAGTCAATGGGGTGGCCAGAGTTGCTTCTGGTCCCTTTGTGGGGCTAACTTCACATCCAGCACCCAGTGGACTTGGGGCGGGTGAGACCTGGAAGATTGGTTTTGAAGCCCCTGGGCTTGCTGCTTGTGTGTTTCCAGAAATGTTCCTGTGATGACAGACTCCCAAAGCCTCACTGAGGCACAGGGCAGCCTCTGTGGTGCAAATCTGCCTGCTTAATGGATTCAAGAAACTCCCTAGCCCACTGCAATATGTGTTGTTGGAATCGAGCCAGAGACAGTCCCCACTGATTGCTGGGTACAATATAAAAGGATATCCCTGTCAAACAGTAACAGCTGCGGTTGCTGGCCAGATGTTTCCCACCCCTTCACACGCTGGTGGAAACAGCCTCTGTCTTGCCTCTGATTGGGGAGAAAAGAAATAGGGGCAGAGAGTGCGTTTGTCTAAGTGGCACTGCCATCCTCCTAGACTGGATTTTAATGCTGCCAAAAACATTTTCCCTCACTGGGGGTTCTGGGTAGGTTAGGCCAGTGGGGACCCACCTTTTTGGCAGGCATGCCACAGATTAACCCTGCATTGAATGCTTCTCGAATCACCTTCCACTGCTCAGTCTGCTGCTGCACTGCCTGTTGCCACCTTGACCTGCCATGTGCCACATACAAGGCTGCCCATGACCCTTGTGATACCTATGCTGCAGGTTGTGCCCTCTCTTGGGTTAGACTGAGCCTCCTGTTCATAGATTCATAGATGCTAGGGTCGGAAGGGACCTCAACAGATCATCCAGTCTGCCCCCTGCCTAGGCAGGAAAGAGCGCTGGGGTCAGTCAGATGCAGCAGGACAGAGCTGGGGTTCAGGACCCCTCTTCAAGGGATTGGATGGGGAGGCGCAATTCTTTTATTTTTCAGAGCTTGCCTGTGTTCATTTAGGATTGCCTGTAGGTCAACAAATAGGGCAGAATCTACAGAGCGGCCCACTCATGTCTGGGTGTTTGACCTTCTCAGACCTTGGTCTACCACCACAGAGTTTGGTTCAATAATGGCATGTGCAGCGGTGGAAGTGTGAGCTGATATGAATTTCACCTTCTCTAGCCCCTACCCTCCACCCATTTAGCCTCTCAGAAACCTGTTTTCACTGGCATCTTTGCACATCACCTCTAAATTTGGGACGTTCATGGTTGTTTGAGGTTTTTAATAGTATAGAAAGAAACACCTGTTTACATGCTGCTACTCGGACAGAAGGCTCAGTCTACAATATTGAATGGCTGCCCATTTAAAAGTGATACAAAGGCATGCTTCTTTATATAGTGCACGACTGAACCTTGGAACTTATTGTCATGAGATATTTTTGAGGCCAGGAGCTCCATGAAATTGAAAAGTAACTTAAAAATTTGTCTGGAGAATGAGAACAGCCTACATAGACAGGATACAATATTTTAGGGAGGTATTTGAACCCTTGGGCTTGGGGGGTGTAAATATCCATTACCCACCTGAGGAAAGGGAACAACGTCATCTATGAGCACATCACTCTGGAATCGTCCATTGTGAAGCTCTTTGCAGCTCCTATTGCAGCACCTGATACTTGTTACTCTTGAAAGGATGCGGACCACAGGTCAGTCCCTGTGCAGTTATCATAACTGAAACCGTTTGAGCAATTCTCCCCACTAAGGTTTATCGTGACTCTGTTGTTGAACATTTCCAGCTAAGCTTGAGGAAACTGTTTGCTTTGCAAAAATATTTTTGATAAAATCGGAAAAACTTTAGGTCTTTTGTTGACATTTTTTAATCAGCCATTTTCCACCCCGCCTTGCCTGTCAATTTGCTAGTGGCTGAATGCAATTGTTGTCTCGTTAGCAAAAGAAAAAGCATTTTCATCCTCAACTGAGTGGGAACAAGCGCTCCCTTCCCCGCACTGTCACGTGTGCATATGTGCTGGCATGTGTGTGTGTGCAGGCATGGATGTGCACGCAAAATCATTGTGCAGCTCGAATTCCCTGGCCACATTTTACACATGATCCTAGTCACCCAGCAGGAAATTAGGCTCCCTGGGCATCTTTCTGCCTCAGTTACCATGAACTTCAGTTTGGGCTGTCTTCACTATAATAAGGTGCAATTAGAATAAGTGCTTACCGGATCGTTGGAAGCTGGCAGAAGCAGGCTATTTTTCCCTTGACCTGTAGGATACTCATTCGACTGGGATTTCTTCTCTCGGCTTTTCCTGCTTCCGAGTTTCTCTGACCCCACAGAGCCCACGCAGGAGATTGCTACCAAGAGCCCCACACACAGCAGCATGAGCCAGCAGCTGGAAGAAAGGGAGGCAGCCATCCTTTCACACAGGACACGGGAGAAGTGGCCCTTTCTCTAGGAAATGCATAGAGTTTCTACAAACACCCAGCCTCAGGCCTGGCCACGAAGGGCAGGAAGAAATTGGTGCGCGCCAGAGAAGAGACAATATTCCAGCATGTAGTTGCTCAGGCCTCTCCTCACACCAGCACTAGACCAGGAGACAAGGCGCCCTTTCTGGATCCCCAGTTGGGATTTTTGTTGCCTGGGTACAAACTTTGCCTTTCGGTCAGCAAGGAGAGGCCAGTCCAGCCTGTGCTGTGGGTGGACAGCACATTACGCTGGCTCCAGTAACGCCCTGATCACAACCAAGAGCCCTGGCATGGTGTGGCAGGTGCCATGAACATGAGCTGTAGGCTGTGTCCAGCTTAGCGAGGGGAATTGATTTCCTTCTGTTTCCTCCTTGCTCAGTTTTCAGAAGCTGCAAACATATGTTTTGCAGCTTTGCCGAGCTGCCAGTGAGCTCTGTGGTTCTTCCTTCCACGCTGGAGCTGTCAAGAGGATGTCCAGTTTCTTTGCTGGTTTCCCTCTATCCTGCCACGGCCTGGGATCTCTGGCTAAAGAGATTTCCACCTGCTGGGTGCACAGCTCTGGGCACCCTGCTCCTGCCTCAGCAGGCACCGTCTGGCTCTGAATCTCTCGTTTTGCATCCACTCCTTTTAATAAGCTTGAATTCCCCGCCTCACAGGAGCTGCCTCCCACGCTCACTCCAGGGAGTCCAGGAGCCCCCTTCTGGCTCCTAGATTAAGTGCATCCAGTTCCTGCCACCAGTGCCATCATGCTAGAGGCTTTGGCAAGCACTGAGCACAGGGACAGGTGCACAGCGGCTCCAGTCATCTGAAGTGTGAGGCCGTTTCATGGATGGGCAGAGGACTGCAGCCAATCCCTCCCATCTGGTGCGAGCAGCCATCACTGCTTAGCTGTCTATGAGGCAGTGAGGAAATACTTCCCCGCTTTGAGAGGTGCCCACCTCATTCCCCCAACTGAGGCACAGTCCAACGTGCAATTCTGTGTCCCCCGTGCCAAGGCCACTTCAGCAGAGCTCCTTCAGGACCAGAAGCAGTTTCCTAGTGAAGGCAACCAGTTACAAACTAGAGAGCCAAGCTGTGTGTTCACCCGTTGCTTCGCCAGTGTCCCCCCAGCTACGCTGGCGAGGTGTGCCAGGTGTCTGACTACAGACTGCTCCAAGACTTCGCTGGGAGAGGTCTGGCCAGAGTTTAGAAAGAAATAATGAGCTTGCTAGTGACTGCCCACATTGTAAGACCAGGCATCAAATACCCATAGGAAGGATTGTGTTCTGCCAGCTCAGCACTCACCCTGCCCTACTTCTCAATCCTTTTGCTGCCCCTTGGCCATCCCCTGCCTTGAGTATTATACTCTTCCCTTTTCCAGTCACCCTCAGCTCTCTCCACGCTGTCTAAAACTGTGCTGCTTAAGTCGTCTTTCCCTGGAAACACCTTCCTGTGCCTTCCCAGACGTTGTATGAAGTGCCTAAGAGTCAGGTGGTACAACACTAAGCCAGCATCTGTGGCAGAGAGATCTAGCCTGGCATCTAATTCTTTCTTTCTCATTTGTCTTGCCAATTATCCCTCTTACTCTTGGCACTCAGAGGTGGCCTTGATCATAGACACATGCTCTCACTGTACCTAGACCCTAGCTGTGATAGTCCGGGTGCAGTAGAGACGGACTGGGAACCTCCCTGACCCACAGGTGTGGCCTCCATGCTTGTATTTGTGGGTTCAGAGTGCAAGTGTTCACCATGCTAGGGTGCAGATGCTAGTATGAAGCTCCATGGCATGAAATAGGAACACCAAGGGGAAGACATGCCTAGAAAAGCACTCTCACAGGGCTATCTAGGGTTCATACGTGCCATGGACATGCTGTAGAACGAAAGGTGATAATCAAGAGTGTCTCCTGTTTATAGCTAAGCAAACACTGAGTCATTTCCAGTCCTCACAGTATGGGCTGAAATAGCTTCACTGTCTGCAGGGGAAAGAGACCTATAGAATCCTAATTCATCAAGAGCAAGGACTGGGTCATAACAGTGTGGTCCAGGAAGGTCGATCAAGCTGCCACGGACCTTTAGCAGCCCCTGTGACATCATTACCACTTGCCAATGGGCTGACGAGATTGCTGAAGCCCTTGTTAAGCAGACAGATGGAGATGTCTCAGGCTTGTCGCCATGTGGAAAGAGTTATTTTCCCAAACAGTGAGAAATATTAATGATGTCATACAGGATACAAGAGGGCCAGAGCTAATTGGTTTAGTCCTTCAGCAAATCCTCATGTAATGCTATCGCTGAGAGGTGACATAGCCCAAGGTGGAAGGACCACAGGAAGTGTCAGCCCCCAGCGGAGCACGATGCTGACAAAGTGACCCTGTTTGCCACGTGAATTGTGCATCCCAATGAGAACGGTCCAGCCCAACCACTGATGCTGGCTGCTGCTGCAGCCCAGAGATAAACATTCATCCTCAGAGGCGTCTTCCAAGATCAAGACCAAAGCACAGGTTGTTTTTTTTTAGCCTCCCTTCCTTGTAAAATAACCTATTTGTTTAAACAGTAAGCACCTCATTGGAGCGGGCTGTTGAGGAGTTTCAGATGAGAGGTACATGTGGAAGCCTGAAGGGAGGTATGGAATAAGGGACTTCACCCCCTCCTTCCTTCCCTTCACGCTCTGCTGAAATCTAATCCTCATTCTTGAGCTCTCGTGTCACTGCCTTGGCCTGCAGTTCCCTGCAGACTGATGCAGCCAAGCTGGTCTCTTGCTTTCTCCCTTCCTTAGAGGGAAAGACCTTGCAGATGAAGTCATGGGAATGAAAGCTCTGTCCATTCCTGAAAATACAGCATTGCAGAAGGGAAGTTGGTGTGTGGCCTCTTTCCTATCTTGGGCACTGCCCTTCTGGGCCATGCAGTCAGGAGCTGAGTGCATTATATCCAACCACTAATAATGTCGCCCCCCCCTGCCACTTCCCCCACCTCCCCTCCGCCACCAGGCAGGTTTCTCTAAGTAAGGAAAAACCAAGCGTAGGTGATAACTATTTCTCTGCTGTGGCCGGCTGCTTTGGCAGTGTCACTGAGACAGCATGGCACATAATAACTTTTGTCTAGACCGATGGTGTTCAACCTCTGGTCCCTGGGCCAGGTTCAACTCATACAGCCACATCATCCAGCACCTGGGACTCCTCACAGGTCCAGCAGTTGTTGTTGGGTTTTTTTTGTTTGTTTGTTTGTTTTTGGGGGGGGTGGGTAGTGTTAATTGCTGCTGCCATGCTGCCAAATTTCCAGACTGGTGAGGAGTCTTCCAGGCCAAACATCATGGCCCTGCCCCAGTGCACAAGATAATGTGATGGTCACATTGAACATGCCAGGTGGGGCCAGTGTATTGCCAGATCAGGGCATGCAGCATTGTGCTGGTGTGCACTCAGGCTTGGGCCGAGGTATGGCCAGATCCAGGCACTTGGGAGCAAGGGACATGGGATCGCACTGATTCCACATGCTGATGCTTCATGGGACCCTATCCATGGACTGACCCTGTGCCACTCATCTGGCCCGTGGGGTTTGGAAAGCTGGGCACCACTGGTCTAACCTGTCTCCTTTGAGTCCAAAGCATTTATAGTTCACATGATGATACTGTCAGCATGTCCTCTGCATGCCCCTTGTGCCCACTTCTGTCAGTTGTGCTTTGTGAGGAAGATACACTTTGAGAGGGCTGGGGTTGAGGTGGGGGAGCAGTTCTTTCAACAGAGTCCTGAAACCCTTTTAACAAGCACACCTGAATGAGCACTTACACTGCTGAATAGTGCTCTGTGGTGAAGCTCCTCCCCACACTGAAGGGCTTGCAACTGCTTTCCCAAGTAGCATAACACACAACTGCTATGGGTCTAGGATCAAATAGCAACCCTGGGTGTGGGGAACACGTTGGAGGGGAGACACGTAGCAAGGGATGGGGCAGTCAGATCAGGAGCCGTGGAAGGATTTTTGCCACCTTCCCTTTTAATGTAGCTGGGACTTGGCAAGGGCAGGCACCAAACAGAGCCATGGTGTGGCAGCTCAGCAATGCTAGGGAGTCCCTGTTTGTTTCTGCATACACCCAGGCTCTTGAGGCAGCCCCCAGTGAGTATGTGTGCACGATTTTTCTCATTCCTTCAATTTGTCACCCATGCTGCCTGGCCAGTTATGCCAGCCCTTACTACAATACAAGCTTAGGAGTGTAGGGATGTGTGGGGAGTTGTAAAATCAAGTTTGAGAAAGAGAGGCATTCACCAGCCTCAGTAAGGAGCATTAATACTCTGACACATGAAAAGCTATAGCAGGCAGAGCAGGGAAGGGAGCAGCCATGATGCTTGCTCTAGGGGCAGGCTATATTTCAGCTGCTACAAAGAAGGGGGAGTTTCGAAAACAAACCCGATTCCACGTATTGAATCCATATTTTTATCTCCAAACCTCAGCCACAATGTGAGTGACCACCCTTCTTATACACCTCTGAGGCAGGGCATGCCTGCCTTGCCACGGTGTAGTTATTACCTATTGACCATGGGGATTCAGAGGGACCCTGCCTACTAGGCCTGTGCAAGTAGGCAGCTATTCAATCCGGCTTTGGATCCAGCTGCTTCAGATGCCAGTGATCTGATCCAGAGCTGAGGACCAGGTTCCCGCTTCAATCCAGCCAAAGTGGCTCCGAAGCTTGAGAGCCGCCTCAGAGCTCCGGCCATAGGGTATAATATGGAATCAATCAAATATCTATAAAGTTTTTGGATTTTGTCTGATTTGGATGAAACTCGTCGGGAGGGTAGCCTCTGCTGCAAGCATGAAGCCTGCCAAGTTTCAAGAAGATTGGTGCAGGGGTTTGGGGGGAACTGTACCCCAAATTCTTTAAAGCAAATCTCGTCATGTGTACGTTACACCACAGGGGGGTGAAAACTGCAGGGATGGTGGCCCCTGCTGAGGTCACAAAGCCTGCCAAGTTGCAAGAAGATAGGTACAGGGGCTTGGGGGGAACCGCCCCACAAATTCTTGAAAGCAAAACTCATGTCATGTGCATGTGTTAAGCCACAGCAGGGTCAAAACTGCAGGGGTGGTAGCACTTGGTGAGGTCACAAAGCCTGCCAAGTTTCAAGGGGATAGGTACAGGGGCTTGGGGGGAACCGCCCCACAAATTCTTGAAAGCAAAACTCATGTCATGTGCATGTGTTAAGCCACAGCAGGGTCAAAACTGCAGGGGTGGTAGCACTTGGTGAGGTCACAAAGCCTGCCAAGTTTCAAGGTGATAGGTGCAGGGGTTTGGGGGGAACTGCACCTCAAGCTGCTGACAGGCAAAACTCGTGACATGGGTGCTTGTGCAACTGTGTCTATCTTGGGGCACAGGGTTGGGGGCATGGAAATACTGCAGGCTGGGCTGCTAAGCTGCTGTGTTACCAGTTACCAATTAATCATGATTCACTCAGGGACCAGCTCAATACACACTACCTAGCTACTACATAATGAGTTGACAAGCACTGATTAATACCTACCAAACCACAGACTAAGGAGAGGAAATAATCAATACAGACAATCAACTGCTCCAAGACAGACAGAGTCAGTTGCACAAGCACCCATGTCACGAGTTTTGCCTGTCAGCAGCCAGAGATGCAGGGCCCCAGAACCCAGAACCCCTGCACCGATCTCCTTGGCAGCTGGCAGGCTTCGTGGCCTCAGCAGAGGCCAGCATCCCTGCAGCTGTCACCCTGCTGCGCCTTAACACACACAGTGTCACCCATGTCACAAGTTTTGCTTGTCTGCAGCTTGAGGTGCAGTTTCCCCTAACCCCTGCACCTATCTCCTTGAAATTTGGCAGGCTTCATGGCCCGAGCAGGGGCCACCACCCCTGCAGTTTCCACCCCCTGTGGTGTAACACGTACATGACATGAGTTTTGCTTTCAAGAATTTGGGGTGCAGTTCCTCCTGAACCCCTACACCAATCTTTTTGAAACTTGGCAGACTTCATGCTCTCAGCAGACGCTACCACCCCTGAAAGTTTCATCCAAATCAGACAAAAAACAACAAAGGTATAGATATTTAATTGATTCCCCATTATACCCTATGGCCAGATCTCTGAAGTGGCTCCGAAGCAGTTTGGAAGTTTCGAACCACTTCGGAAAGCCTAATGAGGCCAGCGCTTTGATCCAGACAAGTTGCTTCGGACGCCAAAGCATCTGAAGCTTCTCCAGATCCGAAGCATGGTCTGAAGCCTCGCACAGCCCTACTGCCCACTACAACCCCACCATTTGAGGAGTTGTTTTATAAAGGATATCACATTTTGACATGCTATAACAACTGGAGAAGGGAAGCATGGAGAGAAGTGCCCTTCATCAGATGGCATTAGAACAGCTCAGCCAGGGGTTGGAGACCTTATGACTTTCCTTCAGCTAATGTAGTTGAGGTCTTGGCCTTTGAGAGGAGGAGGTCTGGGTTCTTGTCCCACTGCCACTAGGAGTGCCTGGGGTGTTGATTGAATTTGTTACAATACAAAATGCTAAGTACAGTGAAGTAGCCAGAGTCAGTACAAGCGTCACTTCAGATTTCCATGTGTATACAAGAAGACAGGAAACAAAAACATGCCCCAGTACTGGCCCACATACTGGCTGCAGTGCATTGTGGGAAAATGGCCCAGCACTGCAGAGCCACCCATGAGATGTGGAAGTTCTGGAGTTGTTGTGAAAAAAGATGCCGGAGCCAAGAGAAAGCTGTTCATTTCCTGCGTGGATTAAACTGTGCTTCAATCCAGTTTGCCAACATAAGGAAAAAGATTGACACTGACAGTTTGGGACTGCTGATTCAACAACACAGATGCTTGCTTGGTGTAGGCATACAATAAGACCTCAGGTACTTTAAAATAATCATCATTTATTCAGATTCTGAACAAAATCAAGCTATTTGCAATCACCATAGATAGCAGTCAATGCAACACAGCTACATTGAAAGAAGTGTCATTCTCTAGTTATTGCCGTTATAAATATTTTGTGTCTCTCAGAACAGATCCCTCAGTCATAAAGGCAGCATGTGGAGTGATCACACCCCCATAAGAGTTACATCCTAAGGAAGGGCTTAGGTCTTGCTCCCAGTCATCCTGCTCATAGTTGATTTATGCTGGCTGGAAAAACAGGAAAAGGATCTTGCAAAAAATCAGCATTTCAAAGGCAAGGATGTTTGTGAGTGACAGCTTTTATTGGGCCAACTGCATGGTTGGGATAGACTTAGGTAAGTTTTTGAATGCAAGAATGGTCTGCACTCAGACCTCATCTAAATGTCTCCCATCCTTGCAGATGGTGCAATAAAAGATAATCACCCACAAAAATCGCTGCCTCTCCCATATTTGCTAGACCATCATGGCCACAGCATCAGTCCAGCACTACCACAGTGTTCCAAAGGCATTTCCCATCCATTTTTTCCCATGAGATTTTAATACAAACAAACAGCAGAAGTGCTTAGTTTTAAAAGGTATTTAACAAATAATTGAATTGTGATTTCATTAAACCTGTTGGTAAAAATATTGTGGCCATGTTAGCTAATGCCACAATTTTTTGTGAAATATTTTTAGGGGGAAAAAAATAGACGTTGTATATATGAAAGAAACATGTATGGAAACCCCCCTAGCCAGCTCTTGGGCAGCCCCTCCAATTTACTCAGATCCAGGGAAAGAATATTGACTTGTTATGGGAAGGAGTGAATAGTAACAGGTTCCTTCTTGTGCTGAAGGGGGAAGAGGAAGACACTATCTTAGTGCCTGACTTTCTAGCAAAGCACCTCAAGAAGACCGTCTCTTAATATTCTGCTGAAGGTTTGTCTGGCAGTGGGGAAGGAAGGAGAGCCCCATCTTAGCGGACTTGCAGGGGGGGCAGATGCACTGTGTGACATGGGAGACTACAGATGAATGACTCCACAGCATCAATGGAAATGACCTGGCCAAATCATAATGCAGCTCTGTGCAAACAGATCACACCGAGATGCTGCTCCCTTCTCACTCCAGAAGGGCCTGATGTAGTGAACCAGTTTCTGCTCTGTGATGCGGGTGTAAGTACAAACGGTCTCTGCTGAATGTGGATTCACTCTGTTTAACATGCTGTAACTGAGGACTGAATTTTGCCACCTCTGGACAATGTTTAGAAAGCACCTCAGAAGGCAGAAATCTGGTTCGCAGGTACTTCTTCTGATCAGCCTCTGTTTTTTATGCACAGAGAGATGAAAAGCTCTTGACTATAGACTGGGAAGCCTACGTTGTAGGATTCAGGCTGCTCTACTGCCAGCCCCAACATTTTTGAAAGAAACGCAGTACTTGCATACCAGCAAAATATACCATATTTATTCACATATCACAAGTACCTTTTCCCCAAAAGTCGGTCATCCAAAAGTTGGGCACAGGTTTTAAGAAAGGAAACTGCTTTCTGTCCTCAAATTGATGCATGTAGGTTCTGTAATGGCTGCATAGGGACCTGTAATGGTTTCTGGCTCTGCTTTTCTCCCTGGCCCCAGAGAAGGAGGGGTAGAGCGCACTCTGCAGCATCAGACTTAGTTTTAACTCTCTCCTGGCCACTTCTACAATTGGCAGTAGGTTTTGGCTGAGGAGGCAAAAGCTGCTGCTAGTTCAGCAGTGGCTGTGATGGAGTTAAAGCTTGAGCTTTTGCCTGAAGCAGCCAGTGAGCTGGCTGAGGGTAAGTGAGCCGCTCCATGTGGTAGATTTGGGCCATGACCCTGAAAAAAAATCTCCCCTTCATTCCACTTTCCCAAAACAAGGTGTGTATCTTATTTGGGTGCCTGTAGTTTGTGAGAACATACAACGAAATAGAAACACCAAAATACCCAGACATTTCCTCCCTGATCAGCAGCAAATCTGATCCCCACAGTAACTGCCAGCAAGAGAAATACAGCTTATTTTTCATAAAGCAATATCTAGCTCACTGTTGTACAGACACAGCAGAGCAGTTTATTCTATTTATACATAGAATAAGTATAAATAAAATGTATATACAACCTATATCAATAAAACAAGAACTGAACAGTTTCAACTATTTGGGCTATTAAAAGCCTAGTGTGGGGCAGCCACCCACAGGACAGCACCCTGTGTCCTCACTCTGTGCTATGGAGACCCAGTTTCAGAGCTGGGAACACAAATCCAGTCCAGGTCAGGCCAGTTTGCATTGTTCTCTTTGCAGGATCCACCAGCAGACCGAGCAAGGAGACTTCAATCAATGAGTAAAAGACAAATAAAGAAACCAGCCCCACCCCTGTCACATCGGCACTGAAAAGAGCTGTGCTGGAAGTCCATTTCATGAGCTAGGGCTTCCCCCGAGATGTGCTGAGTGGCCTCTGCACAGCAGAAGGGCTGAGGAGAGTGAGATGTGCAGGCAAAACAACGTGCAAACAGTGATGCTTAAAACAAAACACTCTTCCACATTGTGAACAGGCCCATCCCCACCCTGGCCAGCGCTCCCAGGCTCTCCTACTGCACGTGGTCTCCTAGAAAGGGTTCTGTCCACTTGGAGGTGTCCATAAAGATGGAGGAAGAGCTGTGGTACAGCCAGAGGCAGGGCATGGGTCCCTCCCTTTTCCAACTATCCTTGGCACAATCATAAATTTCCATCTCTACCAGATAGTCACCGTCCATGCCCTTCCAGCGCCCTCCTGTCACAAAGAGTTTGCCTCCCAGCGGCACCATGCCTCCATTCTCATGCAGCGTGTGAAGCAGCTGTACCTGTAACAGATATTTTTCCTGTTAGACGGATACATCCTCACACCACATCCCGATATGTGGAATCAAGTGCAAGGGAACAAGATGGCTTCCACACCCATCGAGTACCAGCTTTGTCCCCAGCTCTATATTAAGGAGCAACTCCTGTCTGGAACTCTGCAAAGCACACAGAGGCATTGACTGCTGACATTATACTGCAAAGAAATGTACCATTACTGCCTTTGCACAGTACTTTATAAGAGGAAAGGAGAAAGGCAAAAGGGTGAGTTTTCACTGAAGCATTACGTTGGATATTTGGCACTTGGGTCTGAGCGCACAGTTTAGCTCCATTTAAGCAAAAACTAACGTACTGCAAACTCAGACCAGAGTTAGTGTCTGTGTTTGTGTCACTCTCCTCTGGGTATGTCACTAGATCTTCTAGAGGCATCTGTCATGGGACTTTGAGCAGAGAAACTCTATGATTCTTTTCCAGGTGAACTGGGGGAGAACTTATCTGCTTTTCTGGGTACATAAGGGGAATTGTGTGAATATTTTAACCTGAATCCTCCCTGCAAAGCAGGTGGGTTACCAGGCTCTAACCCAGGGGTTGGCAACATTTTTAGTCAGTGCCAAAAATACCTGCAACTTCAACTGGTAAGATGTTGGTGTGCCAAGGGTGGATGGCAGGGGAGCCATGAGGGGCCCAATCCTTGTTGCTGTGTAGCCCTGGCCCCTTCCCCGCCATCCACCCAGAGGCACGCGTGCCAAGCTAAGTGTCTTAGCGTGCCACACTCTGGCAACTGTAATGGGGTTGCCTACCCCTGATCTAACCTATATCCCCAACTGGGCCAGCTAGCTCAGGTTTAAAACACTACCAAATTGCTGTAAAAGATTACAGCATAAAAGGGAGGGGAGGTAATGGCAACATTGATCACCACTGTCCCCCTGTTTTACCTGTGGCAGGTTAGGTTGTTATGTCTTGTAATGATTGTGTAGTTTTCCTAATATGTTAGACAAGGATTTATATGGGATGGTTCAGATAGTGATTATCCTGCCTTGAGCTCCCGAGGTCCCTTCCAACCCTACTAGATGACCTCTTGAGGCTCCTTCCAAGCCTACTTTTCTAAGATTTTATGATCCTAACACCCAAGGAAGAGCATGTGTTAACTGTGCAATGTAGACATACCCTAAGGAAATGGCCCAAGATGCATGTGCAATAACTGTTGGCTTCTCAGAGACCTCATAAGTGAAGCAAACTCCCTGGATTTCATCCCAGTTCTCAGTGAGTTTGTACCCAACAGCAAAGAACACCACTAAAAGCCCCTGCATAGAAATAACAAGAAGCTGAGGTGAATGGTGGGAGGTAAGATGCATTACAGAGCTGAGGTGGAATGGCACGGGGGGACCCTGATGGTCCTCCGCTGTGACCTGTGTTTAGACTGGGAGGAGCACAGGGCCGGAGTGGGGGGTGGTACCTCACCTGAACATCTCCATGGGGGCCACATCTGAAGAATCTAAATTCTTTCATTTAAAAAAAAAAACCAAGGAAACAAGCATAAACTCCTTTTTGTCAAAGAGAAAAATCTCAGTCCGCTGGAAGCACCCCTGAAAAATCAGGCCGTTCTCATGGAGATACTTCAGTATGGATCTAGGTGCCAAGATGTGAAACTTTTGGCTTAAGTTTCTGGCCCAAACACCTAGAAACAATTTCTGTAAATCTGAGCCAGCACACAGGCCATCTCACCCAAGAGTGGCCCAATAGAGAGGGCACTGAACTGGGAACTAGAAGACCTGATTGCAGCTGTTTTGCTCTTGTTCCATGATATTGAGCAAGTCAACTTCACCCCTTCTTTGTCCATGCCTTGTGATCTACTGGGGAACAGTGCTTTCAGTGAGCTAGGTTTTAGTATCATCAAAAGAGCTGTGAGCTGCTTCAGAAACATCTTCAGTCAGTCAGTCCGTGGAATTTCTATGGCAGCCATTCTTGGACTGTAGTATCAGTGAGGTATTAACTCTTAGATCTAATGTTTTATCAGAAACACCCAGGGAATGAATACTAGAGAAGTTTCATTTCTATGACCTTCCAAGTTTCCCTCAATTCACCTCTAATTACATGAAGGGAAAAACCTTATAGGGTCCCAGCTAATCTACTTTTTTCTGGGCCTCTTGTTACCATTGGTACTGCAGGAGTGTCTTGAGGTCCCATCATGGCAGGGACTGAGTGCACATGTAAAGAAAGGATGGTCTCTAACCTAAAGAAGCAGGACAGGTGATAAGAGCTAGGTGTGAGAACGGATTCATTTAACAAAGAGTCAAAGGGATTTCACCAACCCCGGAAATGAGCTCAGCTGAATGGGATGAACTGGAGTAAATAGATCAGGGTGAGGGTGAAACTAGTAATCATCCAAGTTACCATCTAGCTCTCTCTGCCATAGGCTATGCAGAGATCCTGGACTGCAGCAGCTCTCCAGTACAGAGACCCACTATACCAACAGAGGAGGAAGGGAGCTAGATGGGAACAGCAACCATCAGGCTGAAAGAGTTAACAGGGGCATTCCCCAAACTGGAGCTGATGGGTAATGGGAACCTGACAGCGCTAAATGGTATTTGCAAGGACAGAGGGAGGGAGCTGGGAACACGCTGGCAGGGTGCTCCCTGCACCTGTCCCGAACATCAGAGTGGGGGCAGCTTGGTCAGCTGAGCACTGACGCCATGGGAACAGCTGCATCAGGATTTCAGAATGATCTTGTGTAACCCAAGCCTGCAACAACATTACACACATCTTCAGAGGCCAGCAGGGTCTGGGGGGCAAATCATGCCATGCTGCTGCCTGGGGCATCCTCACAGCCACCCTTCAGTTCCTGGGACTCTGCCACAGGCATGGGGGGGCTTCTGAAGTCAAAACCACAATGCCCCAGACTCCTTTGCTAACAAATCACTCAGCAACTAAGAAGTGTCTTTATTTAATTGGTATGGTTCCCACTTATTCAGGGCTAGCATTTTATTCTGAGCAGAGGGGAAATTAGTTCAGGGGTGGGAGGTATCAGCTAAAACAACTTAGCTACAAACTCGTGAGGTTCATCGGGGGTTCAGGACACGCTTCACAGCCCTTCCCCCAACCACTCAAGAAACAGGCATCTACCTCGCTATGGTGGATCCTCATGGGGAAGCCTAAGATCTAAATAAACACTGTAATTGAGCTCTGCTTTTGCCCACGAGAGGGTTAGAGAGAAGGGCCCCCCAGAGAATCTTTAAATATTTACATATCAGTTCCCATTGAAATCAGGAGGAATGTGGGGGTCTTATTACTGTGGGGTGAAGCACTATAAAGGTTATATTAGATCCCTCCCTTAACGTGGCTGGCATGATAGCAGTGCCCAGAACAGCGCTCCTTAGCTACCTATGTCACTTACTTTCTGCCATATGTTTGCATCCGGATCGTACACATAAACCTTCTTGGTGTTGTCACCAATAAGGTAGATCACTCCATGTAGGGAGGCACAGCGTGGGGCCGAGAGGTACTTCGGTATAAAGGGAGATGTAATTACATTCCACACATCTGCAAGAAATATCCATCAGCATCTCATTAAAGTGCTTGAGCTCCTTGAATAGTAATGAAGTGATGCACAATGCCAAAAAAAAAAGTCATTACTGGAATGACAGAGTTATTTGAGGGGAGAGAGAAACTGTAGATTGGCCAGGCCAGGGGATCTTGTCCCTACATAATAGCTTCTTAGGCTGATTTTCATATCACTTACTCTGGTGTTAATTGGAAATAAGTCTGCTTACAATGGTGGCTTTAGAAGCAGAGATCAGTGTTAAGCCCCATATTTTTAATTAACCCGTACCATGTGGGAGCTGTATTCTGGCAAGTACTCAGGAGAGCTTGGAGGAATGCTTTTTTTTACAGTTCACTGTCCTGCCTTGGCCTCATGATCACCCACCTGGGATGTAACTCACTGGTAGATAGCACAAAGATAGAAAAGGAGGGTACTGAGACCAATTTGACATTAGCAGGGACATAAAGCAGTGCAGGTGGACAATCCCATGATACTAGTGTCTCTATTAATCTCTGTGTTACTTTGAAAGACAATGCTTTTTGGTGATTGAACATGCTACAGTGTTTTAGTCAGGTAGTGCAGCAGGAACAGCTGTCTTACATAAGAACTAGGCCTTATTTAAACATTTTAGATGATTCTGTGCATCTATGCTTGTCATACAAGTCATATTACTCCAGCTATTCTAGGGCTGAGTCACTTTATATGATACCATGACCGTGCATCTGAGACTTTTAAGTGATTCAAAGGACACAAGTGCCAGTGCAATTAAAGAGACTTCCAAATATGAGACACTAATGGCCTCCAAAATAACTTTCAAGGTCCTCCAAGCATCATTGCTCTGTCATGTCCCAATCCAGCATTGTAATGTAATGTACATGTACATTGTCTCACTGGATAAACAGCAGTGCCAGCTCCGTACATAAGTGTCCAGTCTGATGTCACAGTGTCACAGTCTGATGCAGACTGAACATTCGCTGAATTAAAAAAGAAGGTGAGATGGGAGTTAAGTCTTGGGGGCAGAAGCTGGATGAGGCCAGCCCAGTTTGATCATCCTTAAAACTGTAAAACAGAAAAGTGCAATATACAGTCCAGGACCACATACTGGATCTGGGGCCATGCACTGGGTCCAGGGTCATGCACTGGCTCCAGGCCATGTGGTGGGTCTGACCCCGTGTGCCAGCCTGATTTGGCACATGAAGCCATGACATCTGGCTGAGGGGCCTCCCCATGGGTCCAGAAATTGGGCACTTGGGGACCAGTGGCTGTATTAAATGCCATGGCTCCCAGAGCCAGGGTAATTAATACTGACATTGTCCCCTCACCACCAAATTTCCAGGCCAACAAGGATCTGTTTTTCTCAAGTATAATGCACACCCCAATTTTCACCATCTGGGTTTGAGGGGAAAAGTGAAGAATATACGCAAGAAAATACAGTAAGCAAAGCATTAGAGACAGCTGAATTTATCTTATATTTTAAATAAGTGAATGTGACTAAGTTTAAATTAAGAGCACTTAGTGCAGGTTTTACAGGCTAGGAGGGAGCAAGGGGCACCCCTGACGGCAATGGAACTATATTGATTTATCCCAGCTGAGGGTCAGATCCAAGATGTTAGGACCTGGTGCAGAATGTACAGAATCTCCCTGCAGGAAGCCCTTGCTCCTGATGCAAAAACAGTACAACGATGCCAGCAGATATGATAGCCCCTAGTTTTGGTCTACCAGGCTGATATGTGTTCTAATTCATGCATCACAAGCTCGTCAATTGGCTCACACGTGCCCTGCTTCTGCCCTTGTACCCTGGTTTCATACAGGTTGGCACACGTGTTGCAGGTTAGCAGGCTAATGTGTGTGTGCCAGAAATGACACAGCACTGTTTGGAAGGACCCTCCAAGTTTGGCCCTTAGATCCATATCCTCAATTTTGGTGCCAGAAATCAGTGGGAGTTAGAAACCTAAGTAACATTGAGGACTGGGCTGTAATGCATGAATGCCCTGTTGAGTCTCCTTTTTCTTACCTATGACAGGGTTGTAACACTGCAGGGTCAATGCATTGTACTTGACTGCACATGAGCCAATGAGGTAGAGTTTCCCCAGGCACCCAGCTGCAGTAAAGTTGCTGACATACTTCAGGGCAGGGCTGATGGAGCTCCAGCTGTTGTTATAGGGGTCATAGCACTCCACCTCCACAACATCCATGGTGGTACCTGCAAATCAAGGTAGGAAGGCAGGGAAGAGGAGAACCGAGAGTAAGATGATGACTGCACTGGGCACTATATGGACACATCACATAAAACCTGTCCTGATAAAACTTATAGTCTAAGGATAAGGGGCTACACAGGGATACAGCAAACATGGAATACAAAAGGAAGCAGTAAGATAATACCCATCATTGAGATAGTCCAGAATCAGTTCTATGGTTTTGTAGGTGCCAGAGCAAGGAAGAGTTTGAAGGAGGGGCTTAACGGAAGAGAATGAGCTGCCATTGTTGGAAGGAAGTTTATGGAGAGCTGTTCTCAGATCCAAGGGGTGGCATTGGAGAAGGCACAACGGTGCCTGCTTGATTGAAAATGTTTTAAATAGGCAACCAGTTGGCATCATTTGTAAAAGGAAGGCAAGACTCAAGCAGGAGTGGGCCTATGTGCTTGGAGGGGGTGGGGGGTGAGCATGTGTGCCAACAGACACCTGCCACCATTGGCTGCATGGCCCTGGGTGTGATATCTGCAGGTATCAACACCCACAGGTCTCCTTGTACTTGAATACTGCCAGGATGCATTACTGGATCATGGTATTGTGAGATGTGTTGTACTGTAGCCTTATCAGACTGACAGACACAAGAGGTGAGGTGGACAGGGAAGGTCTACTACAGGGTCCCTACCTCCAATGACATAGATCTCTCCATTGAGGACAGCGCTGGAATGATTTGTTCGGGATTTCAGCATTGGAGCAATGGGTTTCCATGCACCTTCCTTGAGGCGGAAGCACCAGGACTGAGTTGTGGACCATGTATCATGCCGTGTGCCTCGGGAGCCACCTAGGAAGAGAAACCCACCATTCACAAAGAAAGAAAACACTGTAAGACTGATTTGATCTGTGACCTTGACATCTAGCAAGCCTTAAATCAAACAGACAGAGAAGACACATTGGTAAACAAATACCAGCTACAGTCTCATGTACTCTTGGTAGCTTCACCTCAATAAGAAGAAAAGCCAGAAGATAAAAAACCAACTAATCTATTGCTCACCAAAACCAGAAGTCTGGAACAGTCACTACATTTCAGGGGAGGGATACTTTGCGAGGGAATAAGACCCCGAGGAGAGACCTCTCAGTTAAGAAACCCTGATCCCCAACAGTTCGAGAGAGAGGAACTCCAGCCAGTACCACCTTGGTGGGAAGAGAGCACGAGTTCTCTCACAAGAAACTACCCCCTCCAAGCAAGGGGGAGGGTATGATGTTCACAGTGTCGCACACAATTAATTTAGGACACTATGCTGTCATGGATTATTGTTTGAAGTGGTCTGGCAATTACATTAACTAAAATTCATTAATGTCAATTAATTAAATCAGAGAGCTCCAGTCTTCCATAACATGTGAGAATTGCTCAAGGCCAGTGTGATGGCACAGAACTTCTGCCAAGCTGCTGTTGTTTGTTGGCTTAGCATACCCTGGATGCCAGCTGCAGAGGAACATTTATTAAATTGTCTTCTACTGTCTCTGACCAAACAAGACAAGAGCTAATGGAGAGGTCACCAGGATGACTGAACCCAAGAATGTATGAGGGGGTCTACAAATGTGGTTCAGTTCAGGTTCCATGAGTGGGCTCAAGAACGGAGCCTGCATTACATACCTGTGACATAAACATCGTTATTTAGCGCCACCACTGAAAAGCCCCATTTATTGTAATCGGGAAAATCCGGAAGAGCCATCCATCTCTCTGGAAAACAGAAAAACCAAGTGATAAAGAATCAAAAGGCTTTGAAATGATATGCCATCTTAAACCACTACATATGCTGAGTTTTCTCATGCTCCTATCTTGCTTAATGTTAGTCCAAAAGTCAACACTCTTTACCATGGATAAATGACAAGTAGGATCATGTTAACATTGTTAACCTGTCTGTTTCTCCAGATTTCACTGTCCTTTTTTAGTCCTTTTCCATTTATCACATGGTTCTTGAGGCAAATGAACAGCCCAATCCCCACAGGTATGAGTAGAAGGAATACTGAATTGGACACCAAGCAACTCCTTAGTACACCAAGCTGGCCAAAGTCCACCAAAGCTTTAAAATGAAGATAGTTGGAGACTTCCAGTCATTTACCTCTGGAAATACCTTGGAAGAGCAAAATAGGAAGCCTAAATGCATCTGTATTCCAAAAAAGACTATTTTAGCTTCTTCCAAAAGCCAACCAGTGTTTCCCAGTTGTCTCAGGTAGAACACAGTTCCCTCTGATGCGGGTAGGATGCTTAAAAAAATCATTCAGATGGAACTGAACTGGTTCTACTCTTAGGCCCTACACAGTCTAAGATAAAATGTGACATTGCAGTGGAAATCCTCCAATTCTGTAGGCTGCGTACTCCTCTGGAGGAAATCAACCTATCTCCATTGTCTTCAGTGGTCTTCCACCAATTTATTCCATCTGGGGATCTTGACTTCAATGAAATGTTAGCAGTGCCCACCTTTAAAGAAGTATCAAACTCTCTGCAACCTGCCTCTGACAATCACCAAGGCCTCATGTACCTAATGCACCTGTCTGGGCATCGCTGTAAATGGAAGGGCTATGTCCCCTACCCCTGGAGTGGTGATTCCTAGCCGCCTGAGATTGCTTATGCTTCCCATGGCATGCACAACTACAGCTCTCACTTATTGATTACTGTGCTCACACTGAAACACTTCACACCATAGTATCCCTGAAATGTTCAATGCTGTCTCTACCACTACCTTACAACCTGGATACTGAAGTCAATAGTCCTTTGGAATAGGCCCCTACGACAGCACATGGCTAGGATGAGATATGGCTATGTTAAGTTGGCTCCAGTGGGAAGGTGTATCTGTCCATTAACTCCGCTCCTGCTCAAGTCCTCACAATCATGATGTTGTCAACGTCTCCTCTGATTGCATCATGCTGTCAGGATTATGCCCTGTTCCCACACCCCAAGCCGCAGCAGCTCTGATTCATGCTTTTGATCACCTAGGAAACAGAGCTGTTGTAATGCTGGGTGTTTGCTGGGCTGCCTGACAGGCTCCCAGCTCTACCTCAGCCAGTGGGGCAGCTGCTCAGGGAGTGACAAAAGCCAAGGGAACATGGATCATTACCTCACCCTGAAACCCCCTGTTCAGTGACGACTGCTTCACTCCATGCTGAACTCGGACACTTTGCTGCTTGTGTCTAAACCTCTTATGTCATGGATTCATGGGGAGTTTAGATCCTGGCATGCTCTGCTTGTTTGTTTGCTGCCAGGGCTGTGCTTCGTGCCGTGGTCTCAGGGCCGAGAGTTTGAGTCATTATGGAACTCACAAAGGGTTTACAGACTCAGAAACTGTGAGCAGCTTCACAGCCCAGAGGCTGTTGTGTTTTTTAAAGCTGCATTTTAAAATTAGCTTGGACATTGGAGCTGCATGAAATGTGAGGCATTTGCATAGCACACGCTTCCTGGTGCCAACCCCAGCCTCATTCGGTGGCACCCAGGAGAAACAAAGAACAATGCTCTCAAAGTCTGCTCTCTCCCGGTCGAACACCACTGACCTCAGGGGGAGTTCTGGCGCACAGGCCAGTGGAGCCAGGCTATGGCTGTCTGGAAGGGAGGAACAAAGGAGCCACCATGACAGAGCACAGGCACATGTCATGAATATTGTAGTCATTTACCATGGATTTTCCACTGTAGTAAATTTACTCCATAGTAAAGAGCAGACAGGGAACCCTTCCACCCAGGCTGGAGGCCTGCCACAGGCACTATTAGGGGATCATGCCACTAGGCAGTGGGAAAGCCAGTTAATTTTGAACAAAGTAGTACCACAGTATGAAATTGACTGAGGGCATTGACACACACATGCACACATTATACTAGTGTAACTTATACCTGCACAGCAATACTCCTAACTTTCTGGGGAACACCTTTCCCCTAGACTGGAGTGACTTGCATTGAGAGTATGCAGTGGATCTGCTTCATTATAACTATTGAGCAAAGTCAGTTTATTCAGTAGTACACGCATCAGCAGCCAGAGGTGTGACCACAGCACAGATGAGCAGCCAGACCTGAGCTAGCTTTAAGATAAGTCCCTTTAGATACCAGTCATAGGGATGCTGTGACAGGATGGGCTTCTATTGGGCTGTGCAAGCTTATGTACTTGGTGGCTTAAGCCTGTGCCACTGTGGCTTCACTGTCTCCTGTACCTGAGCTCACTAAATCTAGGCTGGTTTTGTCTACACATGCTACAGTCAAACCTCCAAATGCGAGGCAGATGCAACCTGAGGCACTCCATATCTTCTTGTGCAGGGGCTCTAGCTGAGGACTCTGCTTCTGCCACAAGTAATAGCAGCTGGCATTTGCCATCCCAGTCTCCCAGGTGCATTAGTATCATCCCACCAACTGAGGAAAGGTCCACGTTTTCAAAACTAGCTACTGACTTTGGACCCCTTTGCTTAAATACGGAGGACAAAGTGACTAGGCCAAGTCAGTGGCAGGGTCACAACAAGCAGACAAGCCTCCTGATTCCTGGACCAGGGCACTGTTCTCTGGGCCACAAGTGATGCACATTGTCACTAACACTACAGCAAGGCACATTCAGCTGTCTGAGGATGACCACATACCACCCTCAGCTGCCCATTCTCTTGATCTATAGGTGTTGCTACAGGTTACCTTTAACACATTTTCAACCTGTGGACTGTGAGGCCATCATGAAGTTAAAGCTGTTTCAGAGCAGTCACAGATAATAAGGCTTAATGTTTTCTCAAGACCTGCACAACTGTGACTTGCCAGTAGAGGGCCTGGCGGGGTGGACAGGAGCCAAGAGGCGTCTTTGGGGTGGTGGAGAAGGGGAGGATGGCATGTAGCTCAGAGGCAGAGAAAAGGGAGGTGAAGGGAGGCTCAGCAAGGAGAATACTTTTTCTCTGGTTGATTTAGCTCTGGTTAAAGGTGCCCTAGAGCAGTGGTTCTCAAACTTTTTGTACCAGGACCCATTTGTAAACAGCGATGGCCAGTCCCAACCCAGTAAACAGTTTAAGTAGAAAGCATAGCCCCCCAGTGTGTGGGGCAGGGGATGGGTATGTGGGCTGGGGGGAGGTGTGGGGCATGGGGGGAAGCACATGACCCCCAAATTTGTGCACCCACAGCAGAACTGGGGCTACACCTGATAGGCAGGAGCCACCTCCATGGCCCATCAGGTATGAGTCGGCACAGAAGGGCTGAGACAGGCAGTGAGACTCATTGCTGCCACTGCCACCAGAACCCCTGTGCCAGCACATGCTGTCGGCAGCACAGGAGTAATGGACAAGGTGGTAGAGGGGAAAGGGCGTGCTGCTCTCACCTTCTCCTGCTGCCAGCTGCTCATGTGCTGTGCCATGGCTCTACCCCACCACCATGGCCCGGCTGCTGCCACCGTTCCCCTCAGACCATAGCTGTAGCTCAGGTGGGGTGTTGCCTGTGCCGCTCTGCCCCCCTGACACATCATCTATGCCCACCACCCCATAGACTTGCCTGCAGGGAGCTGCATTCCACACTGCCTGGCTGCCCTGTGCATGTGTGCGTGTGCACTTGCACATAGCACCCCCACCTGATCACCCTCCTCCCGCTGCCCCCAGCCCCAAGCAGCCCCTTGCAGGCTGGAACTCTGCCAGCCTGCAAATGTTTTTCTCCTTTAAAAGAGAATCCCTTTTTAAAGTTTGTTGATCCATTTTTTTAGTTTCTTCACAACCCTTTCATATATTGCTGTGACCCACTTTTGGATCATGACCCACAGGTTGAGAGATGCTGCCCTAGAGCATGAATCCCTGAATTTATCCACATAGTAAGTATGGCATAGGCAGAAACATTGCAAACCTCCACCCACATACCTCAGTTATGGCCTGGAGGGAATGAAAGGTCTCTCTGCCACCATCCCATCCTTGATAGTGTTCATGTGGTAACAGGGCCCAAACAGGGAAGGAGCAGTGTTGCCTGGTTTATGCCCTGATCCATTCAGGAGAGCTAAGTTCTGCTGCTAGCTTGCCGTGTAGTGTTGGGAAGCCTCTGCCTGTTTCCCAAAGTGAGAGATAATTTTGAGCTTCCTTTGCAAAGTACTTTGAAATACATAGATGACAAGTTCCACATAAGAGCTAAGCATGGCTTTGGTAGGTACTTGATGTCTGTCTGGGCAGTACCCTTCCTAGCAGCTGTTTGTCTCTTCCTCTCTACCTCCAGTGAACTGAATGTATTTAAATACCCTTGATGAAGGGCTACTTGAGGCACCTCTCAATAGACTCCAGGCACCCCTTGATAGACTCAAGGCACACCTCAGTAAATGCCAGTTCTTAGATTTCACTCATTTTTTATACTATGAAAATATAATAGAGCAATTCTTCTGCAGTGAAGAATTCAGAAAGAGCCCAACAGGGCAAAGTGCTTCTAACATCTTGATTTCTTATTTGAAATCTCTTGGTTTATCTTATGAATCATGTTTGTAAACCTAACAGTGCTAACATTGTGTGGCACCTTTGAGAGTATCTCAGGGTACCCCAGGATGCCATGGTAAACCTCGTTGAGAATCACTAGAGTGATTAGTTAACTGGCAGCTCTATGCTGAGAGTGGAGTTGCTGGGGGGTTAATCCCTGGCAGCTCCATTCTCGTAGTGGAGCTGCTGCATAAATTTCAGGAGGTCTTGCTGGGCAGCAGCTCCATGCTGAGAGGAGATCTACACCAGAGTGAGACCCAGGAGCCTGGGGTCTCATTGCAGTTATGGTGGTGACTCCATGCTGAGAGTGGAGCCCCAAGAGGTTAACCTCCCACAGCTCCGCTCTGAGTATAGAGCTGCCACAAAGCAAGACCAGCAAGCTGGACATGCCTCTCCCTGCTGCATGCTCTCCTTGCACTTAAGTCCTGGCAATTCTGTGCTGAGTGTGGAGCCACTGCGCAGCAAGACCATGATGCTGAGGAACCATGCTTCCCTGCTCCATGGTTTTGCTGTACTTAAGATGCTCAAAGCAGCTGCTCTCAGTGTAGAGGGGAGAAGGGTAAGGAATAGAAGTGTGAAGGGTGGGAATGGGGAGAGGGGCTGGGAGCTGTCCATCCTGGGATGCTGGAGGACTGCAAATTAAGCATGTTATCCCCCTGGAGCTAACAATACCCTGGATAAGACAGAACAACTATAGCCCACACTTCACTTGGTTTATCTTTGAATTGTTTAAAGGGTAACCCTTTAATGGGTGAAGGCTCTCATTTGAAATGCCTTTATGATGGTTTAAAGGTAACCTGTAACACCACCCTAAATTACTTATTCCAAAAGATGATATGAGAGACCCAGAGGAGACCAGTCCACCATGCTGTTACTGTCAGACATGACCCTGTCATAGGGGGAAAAGGTTTGGAAAGGGCATGACTGCGTATCTTACATCACACCTTGTATCCCTAAGCTGATATGGCTGGATCCTGGGCCACTACCCCAGCAGCTTCACAGGGATGAGAGCCGCTCTGGGAGGGCAGCTGAGAAATCCCATGGTGGCCACCATTCTGCTGCAGCCTACAACAGTATTTCATCTGTATCACTTCAGAGCCCAGAAACTGCAGGAGCAAAATTCAGTCTGAGCTGCGAGAGCATGTGTGATGCTGAACCCATTTTACAGACGGGCTGGTTGATTAGTTTGGTACGTACTGGGCTTGATGTCATAAAAAGCAAAGTTTCTGGAGACTCGTGGTGGCTGCACCCCATCCTCCTCTTCCTCCTCTAGCACTCGTCCTCCAACCACGACCAACACCTCCTCCAGCTTCTGTGGAAGAGCAAGCAGGCTCTTCTGGACGAAGGATCTATTCTCCACCTTAAATAAGATTAAAAGAATGTCACAAGTCTTGGAGGCCAGGATACCACCTCATCCTTCTCAGACCCACCACGCAACATACTGACTGGGCTGTGGGGCTCGGGGCTAAAGCACAGTGATGTTTTCTTGAGCACCAAAGGGACATGTTACCCCAAGATCCTGCCAGGCAGCATGGGAACTTGGTCTGTTTTGGCAGTGGGTGTGGAGCTAAGTGGATTGCTCACTGCTCTTCCCTTGAGGAGGCTCAGCAGACTCAGACAGATGTCCCTAACATTCAAGACACATCCCTCACACTGAAGGTCACATTTTACTCCCCACCAAAAGGACTGGAAACACTGCATTTTGAATGCAGGCTGGGATCATCATATGCCTATGGGAGCCATGGGTCTGGGCACATGCTGAAGGGTTCATCTGGCCCTGCACAACCTTTCAAAGGTATTTGGGGCAGGTGCCATTGCACTTTTAGAAACATGCCAGCTCCCACCAGAAATCAGAACAGAAAGTTTGGACAATGGAACAAGGGCTGATGGGAAGAGTTGTGGGAGCTGTACCCAGTGTGTGTGGAGGCCAGCAGGCCTGGCTGTCTCTTGTCAAGCTGGCCTGCTTCTTGATCTTGGTTACTCTAACTATAGTTACTATTAGATGCAAATGCCAGTAAAGCTGAAGATGGACTCTTTCTGTCTCCCTCTCTGTGCCTCAGTTTATGATGCTACGGCTTAAACTACTGCAGTGGCCAGAGTACAAACTGTGGGGTGACCTGCTGCTACCCCCTTACCCCACCCCAGCACAGATTGGTGATCACCTGTTAGGCCCTGGACCCAACCACACAGCAGCTGGGCAGCTCTGGAATTATGCACGGATGGATGGATGCAGGCTCAACTCTCCCCACACTCTCTCACCAGGTGCCTTTTGGAGGCTTTTCTGTGCTCATTTATCCATAGAAAGGACCCCTCAGGCCTTTTTTATCCATACTATATGATTGCACTTTCTGCCCACTGAGCCCTAGTGGCTTCCTGCTTGCCTTCTCACTCCTCACAAAATGAGTGTCAGCATCTGATTCCTTTTGCTGCCTCCTCCTCCAAAATTAAGGGAGGCAGCTCACTGATGACCAGGGATCCTGGCTTTCTCAAAAAATGAAACACCACTATATATTAGTAGTGTTTCATTTTAATCATGGAAAAATGTGGATTTGGGGGGGTTTTCTAAATCAGAAAATGTGGGATTTTTTTAAATCAGAGAAAACCAGGATCCCTGCTGATGACAGCCCTAGAGGATGTGATGGAGCTGTAAGATCCTAAAATCCTGCACCAATCACTCCAGATGAAGCCCAGACACCAAATTCTTGGCTTTCAGCAATACCTAAAATTGGTCTCCACTTATTTCTATGACTGCATTAGAATCCAAATATGGATTTTGCTGCTGTCCTTCATGAATGATATTATGTGCACCTCATATTTGCATCAGAGCCTGGTGCAAATGCAGCTGTCGATTCAGATCTAAAATGTTCTGCTTGGCTCGGCTCTGAGGAGACAATCTCTCTCCTGTCTGCATGTACTAGTGTGGCAGTGATACTTAGCTGTGACACTCAGTGAAACATCCTTGGGTTGGGAATTTTGCTCCTCAAGCCCTGGGGGGCTGGGGGCCCTCATGGTACATTTCAAGGCTTGTTTTAAAGATGTGATCTGGGTGGGTAGGTGAAAAGATGTTTCCTTTTGAAAAAGGTTCTGGTTTTACTTCTGAACAGAAGCCAAAAGACTGAGCAGGGCTCCTGAAACAGGTTGAGTGGGAAGCACCTTGTCAATCAAACAAGTAAAGGCCCTGCCTATTTTGAATAAATCATGAACAAAAACAAAATAGTGCACGCTTATTTTACCCAAGAAAGTCAGAGAAGCACTAATTGGACTCAGACTGGCACCCAGGAATCACAGTGCTCGTACAAAGGCCAGCCCAGCAGACTCAGCCCCCCTGGGTCCTCCTCTTTGCAAGAACTGTGGTATGCTCTGCTTGCAGCTGGGTTGAAAATACTCACTGGAACAGGCTTTCCAGTGGTATTCATGCTTCCAGGCTCTGAGAGAACCCTACGGTGCAGATGCAAACCAATGCTATGGGATTTCTAGGAACAATGTGGGATCAGATCACATTTCAGAAGAAGGTTTGTGTTGGTCACTTGAGTTGAACTGACTAACCACTTTGTCTGCTCACCAGTGCCTTAGGGAAGGCCTTAGCTAAAAGTTTTATGGTGCCACATAAACTGTAAATTTAAACCACACCCACCCAGTGTAGGCACTCATATTCCAGTAGAAGGGGATCCTTTGTTCCATTATACCCAGCTTTCCAGATGGATCTACCAGCGCCTACTTATAATGTGAGCTAACTGGGGACTTTGGGTTTGTCTGGATCGTTTGTGGAGCAGAGTTACCAATGGCTGGTTGGCAGCCACTAGGAATCTGACAGCATCCACATTCCCATTGGGCATCTCCTCCCAGGATAGAAGCTCCTCCTAGACACAGACACTGCTGTACCTCCCAGCACTGACCGTGCTCTGGTATCTGGTGATGACAGCCTTGCTGGCTTCCGAGTCCTGGATCAGGGGCTCTGAGCAGAGCAGGTTCTGCAGGTACTGGTCTGGCAGTGAGACCAGGTGCACCAGTTCCAGGAGCTCTGGCAGGTGCTGAACTCTCGATGCTTTATCGTACCTCACCCACCTCAGCATGGCCTCGGCAAGGCTTTGCTCTTCCTGTACCTGTAGCTGGTCTTTGGACAGGTAGACAGACAGCCTCTCCTTGGAGAGCTGGAGAAACTCTTCCTGATGTGACACAGCTTCAAAGTTCTCCTGCAGGAAAGCCCAAGCCTTAGAAGACACCTCTGGGCAGCCATGGTTTTCCCCAAACTCACAAATACCCAGGCAGTTCGTGGCATCCATCTGCTGCCTCAGGTACCGGCTGCAGACTTTCCGGATAGTAGGGAAGTGGAGCTGGTTGGAGGTCCGGAACAGCCCTTCCACATTCCCTTGGTTGATGGTGATCTTCCCTGTGTAAGCAAAGTCAATCAGCGTCTCCAGAAAGACGGGATCCACCTCCTTGAGCTCCACCCGGGCCGAGATGCTCTCAATGAAGTTGCCAGCAAACATGGCATTGAAGTAGTGGCTGCAGAGTGCCAGGATGCTGCGGTGGCAGGGGAACTCTAGCCCGCCCACCACCAGGGTTACATCAGAGAGCTTGGGATTGGTGCGCAGAGCCCGCAGGCCTTCCAGCATGGTCTGGGGGTGGGACGGGAGGCAGAAGTCAAAGTCATCAACGTTCCTCACCATGGTGCTGCTCTTTTGCCAAGTTCCTGTCTTGAGAATATCACATGGAAACACAAGTTAGTTCCTCCACTCTGCACAGCAAGTAACAAAAGAGGGCAATGAGCAGTGAGCTGAGGCCTCTGTGAGGGAAAGTCATCAGTGGCTCCTGCCCTCTAGCCCCTGCATGCCTTCAGAAAGGCTGAATCTCCAAGTGATTTCTCAGCAGAGGCAGAGCTAGTAATGAGCCCTCCAGTGAGCAGGCGTCCACATGCAGACCTTTCTCCCTCCCCACCAAGCAGATCTCTCTCCCCCCAGAGGTTCAGAGCTCCTGGGGGAAACCCTGGGGCACTCCCTCAGGGCCAGGTATGCTCACAGCATCCCTGGACCTCAATGACACTCCCCTCTGGGAAACATTAGAGAAGGGAGAAAATTTGCTTGAAGGAAGTACATTCCCAGCACCCCCGTGCTCTAGGGGCCTCATCTTCTTGGAAATTGGACACCGGATATTTATTTCACTTTCCACACCATTAGCTGCCTGGAAGCCCAGCTAGGAGCAGGGTCATTGACCCACCACATCTAACAGAGGTGTGATCAGAAGTCACCCTCGTGGTGCACTGTCTTCTGGCACCCGCTGACAATGCTGAACAGGAGGTTGTGCACACGTGAGAGAGCCTTCTCATTTTAAACTGTTATGGGCCAGGCGCTTGGCTGGCATAGATTGGCGCATTGCCATGGTTTCTAGTACAGGAGCACCTAAGAGAGAGGACGGCTCCCAGTGCCAGGCCTGGTACACACACGTGAAAAGAAACAGTTCAGCCTCAAAGCCAGATGGTAGAAACAGGCAGAGGGCAGGAGGGGAAACCGAGGCATGGAAAGTGGCAGAAACATGCCTGACGTCACAGAGTAAATTGGCAACAAGGTAGAGATTATAGTCCAAGTGTCCTGACTCCCCTCTCCTTCCCTGTGCCCCGCTGACTGCAAACTCTTGGCAAGGAGGTAGACCACCTGGAGGTCTGTCCAGTACTAGATCATCCCACCTATTCCTTGTCCTTCCTCTTTGCCTCTATCCCCATGCCACAACAGCGTCAAATGTGGCCCAGTGTTTCCGTTCCTCGTGAGCCCCCAGCAGGCTCCGTGCCCACAGAGCGTGGAGGCTGCGCACCGCAGCCAGCAGAGAACCCACCTGCTGCCAGAGGCTACAAGCATTTCAGAGGGACCCCAGCAGTGGAGTCAGGGCTCCTGCAGCCTGCTTCTCCTCTACCACACTCTCGACCTGCTGGAGAGGAGGGCAGAGGAGCAGAGCTCTGTGTTGCCCCTGCTCCCTCCTGAGCTATATAAAGCAAGCAGCAATTTTTATGCAGGACCGAGTGGTACCAGCACTAGAGAGCTTTGGCCTGCCCAAAACAGGAGCTCTTCTGACTGGAGCTTTTCTCTCCCTGCTCCAGCAGCATACAGTGCTCGGGCACCCTGTGCCACCTGGGTGCCTGGCTTGGCTCTTTGTGCTCATGTCAACCTGTGCCATCTCCACAGCAGCCCCAGCTCTTACCTCTCAGCCTCGCTTTGCTCCTTCGGAAGGGCTCTCTCTGTGGCTGGTCAGTGGATCAGCCTCCCCAGAGAAGCCAGGAAAGAGGGACCCTGTCAGATCCTAGCCGTGGGCACAAAGTGCCTGGGAGTAGCTCTCCTCAAGGGAGGCTCTGGCTGGAGACTAGCAGGGGTTATTTTTAGAGAGCACCGCCTACCCTTGGGGCCAGAGGGGAGGGTGGGAAGTTCGTAGCTCTGCCCAGGCCACCTGCTCTTAAAGTGACCCACTTTAAAGCCAGGAAAGCCAGAAGGAACCTGCCCACAAGGGCTAGAGGTAGGGCTGAGCCAGCAGGGCCTTACTGGGATGCAGACACTCAAGATAACCTCAATGGCTACCCTCAACCAGCTGTGACATGGGCAGAGGCCCCATAGAGAATTCCTCCCTGAATAAAGCAACCGGCTTTCAGGGAGCACAGCTGTGGGCACTGCCCCGTGCACTCCACAGACCTGCAGACCCAGGCGGAGGGCAGGCTAGCAGCACCCTCACATGGCACTGCAGGTGGGCTGAGCTCATGAGGAGCTAGCATGCACATAGGGCTGCTGCTTCAGGATGCAACCCAGGACAGTGCCCCACACCAGAAGCAGCATGGCTGCCTTCCCGTGGCACCTGGCAGCATTGTGCTGCTACCTCAGCAGGCACAGCAGAACGGGGCCTGGTACAGCAGAAACAGTTTGGAGGGGAGAAGGGGGTTTGGCCACCATGAGACCAGCTTTCCAAGGGCAGGATGCATGTCCCACTTCTGGGACTCTCTAGGCACATGGAGCTGCAGCCCTGAGATTCAGACCCCTCTCAGGAAGCTCAGGAGAGGTGGTTGCTTTACCCCAGGGGGTACCAGGTTACTGTGCTCCTGCCCTTTCCCCAGGGGAATCAGCAGCCCCAGCCCTAACCCAAGCGAGATGCCTGGGGAGGGGGCTTGTGGATTGGGGTGGGGATGAGGCACCCCTGTCCTGCATCAGCCCACCTCCCCTGCCAACCTCATAACACTCTGGGCAGGAGACCAGGTCTGGGTTTCCTGTGCAAGTCTACTGAGGCATGGGGGGAAGCCAGCCCAGGGCAGCCTGGAAGCAGGGTTCACAGGCCACCTACTGAGCCTACCACCCTCCAAAGCCTTGAAGGTTTACAGGATCGGGTCCTCTCATCCCTGCACTTTAGCTAGGAGGCAGGCAATTGCAATGGCCCCACTGTACCACTAGGGGGCACTGCAGTCACACAAGGGCATCCCAAGGTTTCCTAGGCCAGGTGTCTTCAACCTTTTAGGTTCAAGTCACCCCTCGCCCCCTTAGATTGAGTGCACCCTTTGTTGGACTGAAGGTGCCCATGGAAAATGCCAATTCTCAATCCTCACTCATTTTTTACTACAGAAAAATACTCAATCCTTCCCAGGGGTTTAGGTTGTAGCCGTGTTGGTCTAAGGACATAGGCAGACAAGGTTCCTTGGGTGAATTTGATATCTTTTATTAGATATATCTTTTATTAGATATATCTTTTATTATTAGGCATTTGGGTTGGTCTAATAAAAGATATCAAATTCACCCAAGGAACCTTGTCTGCCTCAATCCTTCCCAGACACTCTCCCAACCTGTCTTTCCTTCTCTCCTATCAAACAATCTCTAATGAAACTGCTGCACTGTTCCGTGGTGAGAAAAGTTATCCTCTACATAGGCAGGACTTTATAGCTTAGGGCCAGCTCCTCACAACTCCACCTGGAGATCTTCAGACAATGCAGAGCCCAGAGAGCATGGGCTTATGGCAAGGTGCTCCCTGTGAAGATACCCAGCGCACAATCCACTCATGGATGGTAGATGTAGCCCTAGGTCTGGGAGAAGGACATTGAATGTAGAGATTTGATGAAGGTACTTTCAAGCCCTGAGCCTCTGAATCATGATAGACCTTCCTGGTGGAATGAGTCACATCACAGCAAGAGAGTTCTCTTTTGTACCTGGTATTACAAGTGGCTGTATGGATCCAATACCAGTAATAGATTCTCCCACATGAGATCCTGACTTGTCCTAAGTGGATTAGAACTGGAGTGCATTTATCTCCTGTTTATAAGAGACTTACAGGTGTAGCAATGCTGCCACACAGCCTGGAGTCTCAGCATTTAGAAAACATTGTTCTGTGCTGCCTTTTTATGGCACTGACATTTCTAGTATTCCAACTGAAACCCTTCTGTGTGCACTGTCTCTGTTTTCAGGATTGATCGGACATGACACCCAGCGTTATCCCAGATGTACACAAGCAATCACTTGCTTATTTTTAAGCTATGACCATCCCACGCCACCTCAGCAATGAATCAGTTTACCCTGACAGACACTTATGTTGGAAGATTTTGCAATAAAGGATTTAAATAGCCACAGAGGAAGAGGCATGCATGCTTAAGCAGGTCCACTGTACATCCCTGTAAATGAGAAAGCTGATTTTAAGGCAGGCAGCAGGGAGATTCTAGACATCAGAGCTGGGAAAGACTTACCCAATTTTCTAGTCTGTTTCCTTGCCCAGGTCAAGGTGTATCTTACCAAACATTTTGTCCTGCTTTGTCCAGTCTGGCATTAGACATCCCAAACTCTGGAACTTCCAACGCATCCCATGGGAGGTCCTTCTGCTGCTGGATTCTTGGGAAGATTCTGCTCATTAAGTTCAGCCTAAATTTCCCCCCTTGCTGTGGTTCACCCCCTGGTTCCTTGTTACACCCTGTTGCACTGTGAATAATTTCTCTCTTGCCTGGTGCCCATGCTCAATAGTTAGAGGTCATTTTCATATTCCTCTTTGGTCCAGAATTAGTCAAGCTATACATATTGGGGACGGGGGAGGTTTGAAATGGCTCACTGTTGACCTAACTTTCTTCCCATTCAAGTCAAAGAGGACAACTGTTGTTCAGTAGGACTAGTCAGGCCAAGTGCCAAATGCCTTTCAAGATCCCACCTCAAGGTATTTTAATCTCAACTCATAACTCAGCCTCTCAAGCCTCCAAATCATCGTTGTTACCCTTCCCTAAAAGGCAGATAGATGTGTAGGCCTGAATAACTGACTCAGCCCCATGTCAGATCACCCTATTCGAAACAGCTCAGAAACCTGGCAGTGTGGATGTGGAGTAGGGGTGATGTGTAAAGGATGAGAGAAGCAGGGGAAATTACCTTTCTCTACGTGATCTGTTCCCGTGGTTCTTAATACTCTATATATTCTCTGAAGAGGAAGTTATTTTCTCCTTTCCTATCTATGGCTGGCAGTGGAATTGGCTATATATAGTATGCTGTGCTCCTGATCACATTCCTGAGCTTGGAGACCTCAGCATGACTCTGCACCCTGCTCTCAGGAATGTCCACAGATAAATCACAGCAGGAGTTAGACTGCAATGGAGACCTGCAGTTTCCCCCTCAGCAGCAGGGATCTCTGGCACTGCTGTCACGTGAAGAAGTAAGAGTCAGGAGCTGATGGCAATGGTGTGGCAGTGACAGCATGGAAGTGGTGTAAGTGAGGACTGCATATGGCTGTACTGCCCTGATGGCTGCCTCACTTCCAGGACAACACCAGCATTTGGCTATAGCTGCTCATTTCCCAATATGTCTGGGTTGCTTTTCCCCAGGCCACCATGCACTTGGTCTGTCAGAGAAACCTCAGAACTCCACACGGTCCTTGATTTAAGGGCCAAATAAAACCAATGTAATCTTCAAGTTGATCCTCCTATATAAGACCAGCCATAGAACTTTACCCACCCAGATCGAGAACTTGAGCTGACACTACAGGGTGAAGAGACCTCCAGATTTCATGGGAAAACCTTTTCAAGGGGGAGCCCATCATACCCTTCAGTGAGCTGGTCCTAAGGTGATGATATATCCAGTTCAGTGAATTGTCAGGTGGGAAGGAAAAAAAGGACCCCCTCTTTGCCCTCTGCCCCCTCCCCACTCTTGCCACCACCACAGAAAAGGACCTTGCTGGGACAGTACAGATTTTATTAAATCCACAGCCCATCTGAAAAACAGTACCACATTTCTACATTGCAAAATCAAAACAATGGAAAACTATGAACATTTTAAATAAACAAACTATACAATGGGATATCAAACTATTTAACCTAACCACAGCAGACAACGTACAATGAGTTAGCTTTCCATTTGGAGAAACTGAGTAGATCAGTGGTATTTCTTGTTCAATATGTACCTACTTTTAAATGTCAATGGACACCAGGTGATCATCTGAGACTTTTGATAGAGAAACCCAAATCACACAGGGCATGGAGGCAAACCCATGTAGGGAGGACCAACTGTCTCTACAGATCAAGAATTATTCCTGGTGACATAAATTTTCTCTGTGGGGCTTTTCTTTGGGGCCACAGGGGACAGGACTAGGAGTAACAACCTTAAGTTTCAGCAGAGAAATTTAGGTTGGAGATTAGGAGGCACTTTCTGATTATGGAGTTGGTCAAACATTGGAGCAGGCTGCCTAGAGAAGCTGTGGAATCTCCATCCCTAGAAATTTTCAAGAGAAGGTTGAACAGACATTTGGCTGGGATGATATAGCCAGGGATGATTTTGCCTTAAGTAGGCAGTTGGCCTAGATGAAGATCTCATGAGGTCCTTTCCAGCCCTACTTTTTGACGATCTTATGAATTTGACATAATTTTATTTCCTCGTGCACATGTCAACCAGGAATGATCTAAAGTGAACGGAGTCACACATAAGTGCAAGAAGACAAGAAGTGGGATCAATAACTGTGATTGTTCACAACCAATTGTGTAACACCTTCACCATGAAAATTATTATCTGCTGCCAGCCTTGCGAGCTGCCATCTTCCCCC
>NW_005841849.1:263234-277010 GCF_000455745.1 Alligator sinensis | reverse complement strand
TCTTTCTAGTTGCTACAAGGAGATGCAGTTCCCTCTGGAGCCCAACACAGACGCTCCAAGGACACCTCAGACATAACCCAAGGGATTCCTGCCCCCAAAGCCCCGAAGAACATGTAGTGCTCCTCACCCCACCCCATCCCCCGACTAAACTGGGACTTGCCTGATCCCAGTGCACTGCTCAGCTTTAATACCCAGTGTTCCTCTCCTGGGGGCTTTCATCACCTTGTTCTTTTGCTCAGATGCTTATTCATGGTCTGTCTGTGGATTGGCCAGGAGATGACCAAGGTGGTTTGTTCAGAGCACTCACCCTGCAAGCCACCTACCCTGAAGAAGAGTCCTGAGCTATGCCAATGTAGTGGGCTAAACCTTGGCAGTGCTGCTATGGACAGGCTGCCTTCCAAACTGGAAGCAACAGAGCTGCAGCATCACAGATGAGCTAAATAGCTTAGGGACCAGATAACCAGCTCTGTCACTGCTTCCCTTCAGGAGGTGTCCTGCCAGCAGTGCAGCAGATGTGAAATGGCCATCACTAGGGACAGCAAGTTCACCATGTGGACATAGTCCTGAAGTTCCTGGGGTGCCCGTGGCAGTTCTGCACCTCCTACTGCTGGTCATATCCTTGGCTGGCATCACTAGCATGAATCCTCAAGGGTCCTTCAGTATCTTTAAGCCAGACCCTGGGGGTTTTTTTCTGTATATGCTCATGAGAAGGGCTGGGCAAGGTTGGGGAGGGGAAGAGAGCACCAACAATCTGTTGTCCTGAGGACACAGCAGCTTGCTCAAAAAACACTTTAAAGGGTGAAAATAGGGAGAAGGTGATGTGAGGCCAGGAGGAGATATCAGGAGCACAAGGGACAGCTTGACACCTGTACCCTATTTACAGGCACTAGGGGCTGGGTGCCCAGGTGCCATTTGTGCCTTTGAGGATCTCCTTATAGGTCAATCTCTCTGCTCCACCAAGCTGCAGTGGAATGAATTTCCCCCGAGTCCTTCCACACTTGCTTGTAGCAGTAGCTGGGGAATCAAACATGCTGCCACAGAGCCAGCAGTGTCCCCCAAAACAACTCAGCTTCCTGACTCTCATTCATGTCATACCAGGGGCTACCATTCCACCATGGCTCCAGACTTCAGTCCTCGAAGCTGAAGATCTCAGCTTCCTTTTCCTTCCAGAAGGTGAAGCTCCGGTCAATGTATCTGCAGATTTCTTCATTGTTGAAGCTACCAAGTTCCGTGCAGTTGCCTGGAACATGCTGTCCCTGCTCGAGAGCAGCACTTTGGACCTTGACTCTGGATATTGGCTTTAGTGTGGTATCTGCTGAGGCTCTGCTTGGTTCCATCTCCCTTTTTGGATCCTTTGCGTGGCCAAAAAAATGAATCTTCACATCCTCCAAGCTGTCTTTCCACCCCCGCCTTCCTGCAGTTACCTCATCAACCACTGCCTTGTGGAAGGCACGCACGGTCTCCCAGCTGTGTCTGCCCAAGTGGTCGAAGACTTCAAAGCAGAGGAGGTGCCTCGCCCTGCGCTCATCAGGGGAAAGGTCCAGCTCCAGGATATGGAAGTAGCCAAGCATGAAAAGATCAAGGGTTAGGCTGTCATAGTCAACAGGGGCCCCATTGACATGGGGCAGGAACTGCTCGGGAGAATAGGTGATGTGCCGGCGGTTCAGGCGCTGGATCTGCCGCGATGGGACATGAGAGATGAGGTCCTTCCAGTTGCAGATCAGGTTCTTGATAGTGTTCCTCTGCTGAATTAAATGGCTCAGTTTGCTCATTTCCACCACGGGCTTCTCCACGGGAACCCGCTCTTCTCTGGCTTTCCCAGAAGCCTCCTCCCCTCCCTTCCTCCTGCCCCTTTGAGCCTCCAGAGTTTTCCTGGCCATGGTTTTCAGGGAAGGCATGTAAGCAGATTTCTTCCAGTGGCTCAGGAAGAGCATGACTATCCGTTCTTTTCTGAGACTGACTGCCTCTGTGGCTGGGACAGGAGACCCGCTTGCATCTGAGGAAGCCTCTTCACAGCTGATCCCCGAGTCACTGGCAATCTCCACATCACCACACTCGTGGTCTTCACACACAGGTTTTCTCTGGCTCTTACTTGTGCTCCAGGGCTTTTGGGAAGGACCTAGGTATCCTCCAGAGCATTCCCTGGGTGTCCCCTTCCCACCTTGGAGCTCCAAAGGCATTTTTTGTCCTGGGAAAGCCTGCTTCTCAAAGTTACCCCTCAAGTCCCTAACAGAGACACCACACTCCAGGATCTCTCTCTCTGCAGTGCCTCCTGCAGGGCCCCTCACCTCACTGGGCTTTGACTGTGTTTTTGGGGCTGGCCTCTCTCCTTCCTTCCTCTTGCCATCATTTACGTTGGCCAGCAGCAAAGACATGCTCTTCACTACACCAGAGATGCGACTGCACCAGACCGGCAGGGTCTGGTCACCCCGCTCTGGCCCCTGCTGCAGGAGCTGGCTGTTGATGGTGATGTTGACAATGGGGGCAGGCAGGATGGTCTGCAGCTCCTCTGCTAAGCGCCCCAGCTCACTCTCATATTCCTGGCACTTCTTTCTCAGCTGCAGGTTCTCAATTTGCCTCTCCAGGTAAAGCACGTCATCCTCAGTCAGCAGCTCTCCATAGGGGCCCAGGATAGCATTGTGAGTGTGAGAGTACCTCCAATCCCTCAGCTCTGCTGAGCCATCCTCAGTGCTCTGCACGCAAGAGACAGAAGCAAGAGATCTCAGAGGACCATTCACTTAATCAGTTAGAGTCAGACACCACCAGGGCTTCATGGTACCTTCCCTCCCACCTCAGCACCCCAAAGAGACACCTCAGGACCCCTAAGGCAGTGACAGCCCAGCAATAGGATGAATATTCCCACATATCCCAAGACTGGTAGGTAGAGACGTTGTGGTAACTAAAGGACCCACCTGTGTCCTTCACGCTATTGTATGTAGCCACAACCACAACCCCCATGGGCTAATGACATCTGTGCAACTAAGCACTATAAGGCAGCTATCTCCCACCTTTTTGGCCCCATGGGCAACAATAAAGTACACATTGTGGGCAACACCCCTATAGTGTCAACCTCAGCTTTAGCTCCTGTAGCTGCAACGTCTGACAGTCTTGTGGGCAACATGGCCTCCAACCAATACTGCTCAAAGGGATGCCAAGCCCTTTATCAATATTCACTGTCCAAGCACCTAGTCCTTGTGTAGCCCCCTAAACAAGTTTTGTTCATTCAGAGACAAAGCCCACACTCCCCCTGCTTTGGGACCCTATGCTTAGAACTTGGTGCCCTTTGACAAAAGGGGATGGGGATACGTGAACAAACTATTGTGAGCTAAGTTCAGGCATGAATTTAACAGCATACCAGATCTTCTGCAGTAACTGCCTATGTACAAACTCCTACCCCACAGTAAATGCATGGTAGCTTCTTCTGCTTTCATTGAGGGATCCATGCGCATGCACACAGGCAGGTGGTATGGAGTAGTGAACCACTTCTAAGTTCACCACCTAGCACCTGTGTGCCTATACCCTGAAGTGAGGATACCAGGGATGGGATATTGGGGATGCAGTAACCATGTGACCTTGGAACGTGGGGCTGAGGGACAGCATGAAACAGCTACAAGGAAGTGGGATGGAACAGAGAGGGACTGACCATGCAAGGAGAAGCTGACAAAGTTTCCCCAGTCCAGCAACCATTCATCTCAGCACTGTACCTTCCTGCCCACATCCTCTTCAGACTGCAGCCGAGCCTGCAGCTTCCTCACCATCACCTGCCGCTTCCACTCTGGGATCGGGTGGCCTCGTTCATCATGGGTAGGGACCAGGGCATCAATATCTAAAGGGTGCAGCTCATCCAGTACCGGGAAGGTGAAGCTATTCCATGCAGGATCTGTTGGCTCCTTCTTCTCAGCCTGCAAGGACCGGAGTTCACACCACCCATTTTACCACCACAATTGGTTGTACGAGGACTTCATCATAACATACAGAAAAGGATTAAAGTAATAACACAGTAGATCAGACTCTTGCTGCCTTCTGCCTCAGGAGCATGCGATGTATTCCTCACACACAGGCAAGGCAATAGCATGAGTTGGAGTGCGACAGGATGTAGCTACTGCTGGAAGGAAGGAAGGCTCGAGTGCACTGCAATCCTGGATAAGTAGGACAGCCCTGGGGCTCTTTTGATCTAGCTGGGGGATAAACTGAGGTTTAACCAATAAGGGGAGCTTGGTAAAAAAAAATAGATTAACTATTTCTGTAAAAAACAATTCCAGAACATCAACATTGCTTTTATCTCCAACTTTCAAGGGAAGTGGTGCTGGCTTCTACTTTGGGGGTCTTTAAGAGGAGGCTTGACAGTTACCTAGTTGGGGTCATTTGAGCCCAGTTTTCTCTCCTGCCAGGGCAGGGGGTCAGACTAGAAGATCTGCAAGGTCCCTTCCGACCCTATATCTATGAATCTATGAATCTCAGAGGGTTCATTTATCATTTCTATCAACAGTTTCCATGTTTTTTTAATTTGTTTATTTAAAAATTTGCCAGAAATTTAAACTTACAAAAAATAATTATAGAATCTTTTCAGTAATTGGAAACAAAGTGTTCAGCAAATGATGCTGTGATGTCTTCAATCATGTCTTTAATAAAGGCAAATTAAAAAGATGATAGAAAAGGCATGAAATATTATGAAAAATGGCTGATGCTGCCAAAAGGACAAACTCCTCATCCATCACCATTTTATTTACTCTCCTTATTTATACAGTCCATTCAGCTCACCTCTGGGTCAAGAGGTCTGAGCAAATACTTGCCATCCTCAGCCCTGTAGCCTGGGCCCTGCTCCTCCCAGCCACGGCAGCAGCGGTGAATGTACTAGAGCAGGGATGGGCAAATATGGCCCACAGAGGGACTTTGTCTGGTCTGGTCCATGGCAGGTCCCTTGGTTGCACTCGTGGCGTGTCTTGCTGCCCCCTGGGCATGCAGCAGGGCTGGGGCAACTCTGCAGCTGGACTGCCTTTTTAGGAAGTCCAGGTATCAACAGCTGCCACTGCCACTGGCCCCGACCCAACACACCCCACACCCACTCCAGACTTGGCCTGGCAGAGCAGCAGCTCTGGACCAGCCAGAACCTGTGTGCAGGCCCAACCCAGCCTGCCATGCACTTGCTCCAGACCTGCCCATCCATCCTGAGCAGTAGCAGCAGCAGCAGTGGCAGCAGCTGGGAAGAAACTGCTGCTCAGCACAGGGAAAAGTGCCAGGGCCCTTCTTGCTGCAGCCACCTGGAGCCCACACCTGGGCTGCCCTACGGCTCCTTTGCACTGCCACTGCTACCCTACTGGGTGGCACAGAGGTGGCAACAGCAGCGTAGAGGAGCCACAGGGCAGCCTGGGTCTGGGTGGCTGCATCAAGAAAAGCAGTGGTGAGGAGAAGGGGCTGCTTTTCCCCCTGCACTGAGCAGCAGTTTCTGTCTGGCCACTGCTGCTACTGCTGCTGCTGCTCAGCACGGGTGGGCAAGTCCGGAGCAGGCGCAGGGTGGGCTGGGTCAGGACTACCCTGGTTCCGGCTAGTCCAGAGTTACTCCACTCCACCCAGCTTGAGTCTGGAGTGGGTGTGGGATGGGACGGGTTGAGGTTGTGCACGAGTCCCCACCAGTACCATGGGACTGTGTGTTGTTGGCAATGGCTTGTAGGCTCTGGGCTGTTGTGGAGAGGGGTGGGGAAGGGGTGCTGACCAGCTTCCACAGGCACAGGGGGAGATAGCATCCTGATGGAGAAGGAATGCTGATTGACAGAGGGGAGGCCAAGAAGAAAGATACAGGTATAGGGTAGGGAAACACCACTGAGGAGTTGTGAAATCAGAGTGGAAAGCAGAGGAGAAGCTGCATAAAGATCTGAAAGAGTCAGTCAGGGACATACAGCATGTGTGAACATTGCTGTGATCCTGGCCTTCTGCAGGGACTTGCTGATCTTCAGCTCAGCTGTGAGCGGCTTGCTGGATTCAGTGGGGAGTACCATGTCAAAGGAATTTGCAGCTAGAATGGAGAGGAGTACAGGCTTGTGTTAGAAACTCCGGCATAGAGCAAAGGAAACAGAAGTGGGCGCAGTTACCCATATTACCCTTTTTATGCTGCATGCTTGGGAGCACAGACAAGGTTGGAATAGTTTACAAGAAGGGTGTGTAGTATTAGCAGCACAGTACAATCAAGAAATGTCTAGAATGCAGACTGGGTAATACTCTTCACCTTCAAGGGAAAGTCAATACCCCATTGGCCCTCTTCCAATATCTCTCTGGGAAATACATTTTGAACAGCACTAAATCATTTCCAACCATTTCTCTTTTCCCTGTAAAAGGTTCAAGAATAGAACATACACATGCACTGGGGCAATCTCCAGGGGGTGTCCACTGATGTAGCTCCAGAGAAGTCTACATGCATTCAGCCATGCTACAATCAAAGGAGCAATGCAAGTTTACACCATCCAAGGATCAGATGTCGACATGCACATAAATATTTCCTGTTTCACAGTCCTCATGAATGCAAGCATTCACCAGCCCATAACAATGAAGAATTACAGCATGTACTTCTGCATACACTCCAGTGCAACACCCAGAAGGCACCAAAACTCACATGCATCATCAGCTGTTTCAGTATAAATGCAAGAGCTGTACTCACTGGTATTGCTGGGGTGTGTGTGGATAATTCCTTCTTTCTTTGGGTGTGGTGAATCACTTACCTCAAGCTGCAGAGAATTCATTGGCGCTTGAGTCTAGAGAGAGAGAAAAAGTTGAGGGTTTTTAACTCTGAAAATGCAAAGTGCCTTCCAATCCAACACAGAGTCTCTCATTCTTTTTCTTGTTGTTTCAGCAAGTGCGACTTTGTGGTCCCCTGTTGGCACCACTGGCGAAGACAGCAGTAGGATGAGCTTCCCCACTTGCCAACATGCGCTGGCATCTGGCATCCTGAGTCTCCCACAAATGTCTTGCCCATGCTCAGATTAAAAATATCCTCATACCACTACCAACACCAGCTAAGAGTCCAGCCATGTGAGGTTCCTCATGGCCCTCAGGAGGACTGCTGTGCTGTGAGAGTTTGGATTGCCTGCTACAAGCAGATGAGTGACCTAGTCACAGCCATCTTTGGTTATTTATTCCAAAATGATCTATGAACAGGTTTACAAAGTGTGGTTCAGTACTTGAAACACTGTGCTGAATGGTTTCAATAAGCATGTTTAAACCTTAAAATTATTTGACAAGACCTCCATTCTGGTTGTTACTATTGTAACGTGCTCTTCATGCTATTGATGTAGCAACACATGTGTTGCATGTCCTTTGTTACTTGATATCATTCCTGTGACCTGACTGGTAGCTGCCAATCCCACAGACAGCTTTGGAATACCAGCAGAAATATTTTTTTGCCATCAGAGCTGAGCAAATAATTGGATTTTCAAGTTCCAAAAGAGAAAAAGAGCTAGAGGCAGAGAATTGGGTGGAGGGCGGGGGAGAATTCATTTGGGGGCAACCTGTAATACATTTTGGGTTTTTTGTAGATTTCCACAATGAAATGAAAAAATGTAGTACCAGAACCAGTTAAATATTTTGCTTCAATTTAAAGTTAAATTTTAGGTACTTTTAAAATCTTTCAGAAATCTCAAGTGAAAAATGTTTAATTTGGACTTTTTCAAATTCTGTGGGAGGGAGGGGGTGGAGATAATCTGGACAAAAGCAACTCCACTCCAATTTGTAAATAGTTTCAGGCAACCCCAAGCTGCATTTTCATGCAAAATAGTTCACCAAATATTCCCCCGACCAGTGCAAATACACATTTCTCTAAGTATTTACAACACTCTCCCTTTCCACAGACAAACTTGCTGAAAAAATTGTCCATCATATTAATATTCATGAAATATTAATTAACATGATAGAAGAAACATCGAGGGCACTGGATCCTTTGTTCATTTATTCCGATGTAAATACAGGTTGACTCCACTGAAGTCTCTAGTGCAAGGCTAATCTAGAACTGGAATATGTGGGAGGAGAATCCAGGCCAATAATGTTATTCAAGGAAATGGTAGCAAATCCTTTTTTTGTGCAGTTCACCTAGCTGTATTTAGGACTCTGCTCACCATTCCAGTATGATCTTCTCAATTTGTACCCCAGGGGGATGAATGTTTTGTTACAATACAAACAACAGGAAAGTTGATACCAAAAGTTTTCCAAAATAAGGAAAGAAGAGCCCTATCTTACCCCAACCCACCACCAGGGGCACTGGGTTACCTTGGCATTCTCCATCCTTGTGGTGGCATCACTTGATGTCCCAAGGCAGTCCAGGTGGTCATGCAGCCTGTGGTACTCACCCATGCATTGGCTTTTTGTTACTGTGACATTGGCCTTTTGACCCTCCTGGTTGCTAGAATCTCTCTGTTGACCAGACTGTTGGGACACACACAACAGTGAAAGAGGAAACTGTGGTAAAGCACAGCACGAGACCTTCTCCTCATCCACTGCAGAAAAAATGCATGGTAAATCAAGAGATTTGCAGAGAAGTTCATTTATATTACACACAGCTTCTAGCAGTGGCTTAAAATCCCAGTGTCATTAAGGCAACAGCCAGAGATGTGCCATGCTCCAAGAAAGCACAGAAAATTTCAGGAAAAGAGCAGAAGCACTTGAATCACTGCAGGAAGATGCAGACAGACTGGGAAAATAAATGCTAGAAACAGATGTTACTGAATGAAGTGGAACAGCTGTTCCACATTGGGTGAAATACACATCACCCCTTGTCCCAGCCCTGATGGTGTGGGACATGTAGTGATGTGATCTCTCCGTTTTCCCCACTCAGCCAGAACTGTTCCCCACAATGGCTGGGGTGTGAGGCTGGCTGAGCAGGGAATTCCAACTTCCCTGCTTATGAAGAGGTATGAGATGCCTCTCTGTAAGCAGGGAAAGTAGACAAGTGCTCTGAGGGCTTGAGGAGCCCTCAAGTCCCTAAGATCACCTGCCTGGGGTGGCTGAAGGGTAGTAGCAGCTCAGGCTGTTCCACTTACCCACTACAGAGCTAATGGAAATTTGCTGCAGTAAACCTTTTGTCATGCCACCAATTTGCCTTTGACACGGTGCAACAAAGGTAGCAGCATCTGTTAGCTTCCCATTCATGCCACCGTGAAAATATTTATGGCAGTACAAATGAGCCATCAGGCAACATCTGTTTCCACCCAATGTCTTCACACTGGCTGTTAGTACAGAGTGACACAAAACCACCTACCATCTGTACTTACGGGGCAATAGGTTCCCTGGGGTTTTTTTGGCACAGAGTTGTCAAGCAGGATATGTTTAGGGGTTTAGTTCAGGGAATAAACTAAACACAGAGATTTGGTGAAATGTCTGTTCTCATTTTCAGCCATTTAATGAACATCTAGAAGTTTCACACTCTGGTCATAACTTGCTTGGTCCAATGAATCTTTCACATTTGCTGTAACAGACTCAGCTCAGGTGGAACAATAAGGGCCTCAGGAGAGCAGATATCACCAGTGCCCCAGAACATGATCCACCGGACACCAGCAATACCTTCTGTAATGCATGGTACTGCAGTTAGCCAGCCAGGCAGGACTCATCAGTCTTAATTTTCCCTTTGGCTTCAAGGGTGACACTGTGTGTTCTCCAAAGGAGCAGCTATACCAGGACACTGGAATGTGCTGTCCTTCCCTGGGCACAGGCAGCACAGCACTGCACCAAGCGATGTACCTGGGGGTCGGGAGGGGCAAGTGGGGCAAATAGAATAGTGCTTCCCTGGGAGTGTTTGCCAGAGCCTTGAACCCCAAATGTGTGTGGGAGGGGAGTGGGGGGATGCAGACGGAACAACAGGATCAGCTTCCAGGGAGCCAGGCCGCAGGGCTGCTGCTGCCAGAGCTGATGCTGCAGTAGTGAGGGGAATGGTCAGACTTCCATTCCTTTCATCCACATGCCCCACCTCCCCATCTGTCGTGGTCTGCATTTCCGCCACTCCCCACCCCTCTGTGCTGGATGCTCAATGATTTTCCTATGCCTCTACCCTATACCAAGTCTGACTGGTAGCTGCACTAAATCAGCACCTCCCTAGAGTGGTCTGACTGGACCTCACAGTGGACTTACAGATCTAACGATTCCTGGTTGTATAAAGGCAGGACTGGTGTCCCCAACAGCACCAAGCAGCACTCAGTTGTCTCAACACAGTTACGCTAAAGAAAATGACCAAAAAATAGCTCCTTCCCTGCTCCCCCCTTCCCTGACCCTGCACCCCTCTGTTTCAAGCTTGAGCAGTGTCAGTGTATTTTAGCACTTTCCAAAGACATCTAGCATCATTTAACTAATGAGCTACACTGAGTCTGTAAGTGCCCCGGGCTTTTTGTAGCAATGGGATTTCAAAACCAGATGCCCTCTCTGATAAGAAGCCTGTAGCATTAGGCAGAGGGCTGCACTTGAATAATAAATACATCCCTGAGCTCTCTTCAAGGTAAGTCTCACCATGTTCAAACCATTACAGCAAGCCCATTTCTGAGGCATTACTCTGAACAGGGCACCAGCACCCGCCCTGCTCCAGCATTACCTCCCTATAATCAGAAAGAGAATCATTATTCTCCCAATCCTTGGATATGAAGTCCTAATAGATGTGGCAGGTGTATCACCCACAGTATAAGTCTGCTGGGATTCACACAAACAGCCCCAAGCTGTTGTTAGGCTCCCTTTCAGGCTGGCATGTCACACATTTCCAGTGTCCATGGTGGGAAGTGCAAAGCCAGATCTTTCTTGCAATGCTGCACAGCTGAGAAGACAGAGCTATGGTGAACTGAGACCTCACTGGAAATAGGGGTGTAAAAATGCAGTGTTACACAGGAAAACTTCTGTGACTGGACCATTTTGCTAAAAGCAAAGTAAGCCTTTGACCTGCAGTCCAACTCTGAGCAAAAGGGCCAGCTGGTCTCTGATCTGAAACCCTCGGGCCCTTGTTAACCCCATGAGAGCAATCTCATCTCTATGGCTCTCTAAGAAAAAGACTAAAATTATCAAGACTTGCAGAATTTCCTTCACATCTGAATATTCTTGAAGAGCTGAAGGAGTCCAGCCTTTCCTTGAGCTGGACACTGCCACTTTCATCCGTGGCTAGTTTTCATATCTGTGCATTTTATATGACCCCTGGACAGTGATACCTTAGTGCTTTACAATTACTTGTGAATCCTTACCAATATTCCTGTGATATTAGTGATTGGGGAAGTATTCTCCATGCTTGAGGACTAGGGAACCAAGTCACAGGGTAGATTAAGTGACTTGTCTAAAATCACTGGGGTTATGTCTAGCTGAGACAGGAATTGAACCCTGGGCTTGAGAGAGTTCAGATTGATCAATTAACTGATCCCTTTCACTTTGTTTTCAAGTTCATCTCATCAGCCTTGGGAGCATTTTGGTTATGTCCCAGCTGAATCACTGAGAATCCTTCCATAAAATTCAGAACTACAATGTCAGCTTCTAGACTAACAGATTCAGAGCAGAAGGGACTATGATCATCTTGCTTGAACTCCTGCGTGACACCATCCATAGGACTCCATCCAGCAGTTCCTGCACTGAACCGAAAGCTTTCTTGTTCAGTCAAAGCATTTCTTTCAGAGAAACATTGAGCCCTCATAGAGAAGAAATTCCAGAGCTGTGCTCCCACCAAGCCCAAGGCAGCTTGGTTACTTCCTTAGTGTTTGTTACAGTTCACTGAACTTAGTGCAAGTAGAGAAGTGGATCCTGTTAGGGGCTGGGTTAGGAAATGCTCTGCCAAGGAGTGTCTTTTCCAGCTCAAACCAGAAAGATTTAGGAGGCAACTTTCTGAAGTGTGGGAATAACCCCTGTTCTGAGGCCAGAACGAGCCCCGACAGTAACACACATCCATCCTCAGCAGTGCTTTATAACAAAGAGATGGAATCGCATCTCTTGATCTCAGGGTTCCAGGTCTAGGTACACCTGGCTCCTGGACAACCCACGTAAAGCAAATACTACAGGTTGAGTTAAAGGAACAAAAGGAAAACCCAACCATGCAGGGCTCTTCCCCTGGCCATGGGCGACCTGGACACATTTACATTCAAGCAAAACAAAAACTAGGGGCAGAAGTGCCACCTGACTCCACCAACAGGGGGCATGATATACACAAGTACCTAAGAAGGAGAAGTCAAGTGAAGAGCCTAAAACACAGTTGCACACAATGACACATACCAGCATCCTTCCCCAAGTCCTGCCCAGAATCCATCTGAAGCAGCCGCCACAGGGGAGGAGAGGGCAAGCTGCTCTGGCTAGGTCCAGTGGTTTGGAAGGTCAGAACTCAGCCAGCTTCCACAGGAATAATTGCTGATCCCAAGCAGCTTCCAGGAGAAGCTGGTGCTCCCAGCCCTTCAGCCCTCAGGCAGCCTGAGCCAGCCTGAGCCAGCCTTGTGTAGCACTCGGGAGGGAGGTCAGGGAGTCGTAATTAGCATCACATTAATATTTGATGGCTGAGTGTCAGATGGCAAAGCAGCCCAAGGGGGTGGGGCTAGATCTTTTACCTGAGGCCATTATTAGAAAGATTTGTGTGGCTGCCTCCACTCCTGTAACTACGCTCCTCACTGCTCCCCACCCGCTTCACAATGGCTCTTTGCAGAGCTGGAAGATTTTAGAAAGTGAGGCAATGTTATTCAATTGTGCTTCCCTGGCCTGCGTGCTCAGCACACCAGCCCCATGGAGATCACAATGACAAAAGCACAGCCTTAGAGAAGCCCAGTGCAAGAAGGAAGGAGCAGCCCCCAGACAGTGTACACAACAGCACTAGAGGTGCACCTAGGAAAAGAGACTGTGAAGAGGCAAAGGACAAAACACACAGAGCAAATTGCTCTGGACTTGCTGTGCCATCAGTAGTCAGAAGGAACTGAAGAAGGGTAGGAGCTACATGCCCCCTTTGTACTTCAGAGCCCTGCACAAGGGAGAAGGGCAGGTGACTCCAAGGACACTGCTGAACTTGCAGGCCCAGAAGCACCAATCTGGGGTGCTTGTACATACCACAGGGGTTTAATTCAGTTTAGTTCTCCCTAAATTGAAATGGTGGATTTTTAAAAACCCACCATTTCCATTATTTCTATTTAGGGAAAATTAAACTGAACTAAATCCCCATGGCATGTACACAAGGGTGGGATCCCAATTGTTAGAGCTTACTTGCCTCTCCGGTGGTGGTGGGTGGGGGAGGGGGGCAAGCTGCTGGCAGGCCAAGTGGTACCTGAGCTGTGCGGGGGCCCAGTGCTTCCCTCCACAGCTGCAGGGGGACCAGTGCTTCTCTCCAGGGTGGCAACAGCTCCCCCAGGCGGCACCTGCCCACTGGCACCTGGCCCAGGCAGTCCTGGGGGGTGCCACAACTGCAGAGAGAAGCACTGCTCCCCGCCACCAGCAGCCATGGAGGGAAGCACTTGTGCCCCCATGCAGTTCAGGCAGGCAGGTAGGCTCTGGGAGAAAAAAAAAGATCAGGCTCCTCGACGGTTTTTTATTTTTTCTTCAGTTGAGCCTGCCTGCCTGAGCTGCCCCTGGGTCGCACAGCCCCTGAGCTATGCAGGGCCCAGTGCTTCCCTCTGCAGCTGTGGCACCCCTGGGGACCACCCAGGCCAGGTGCCAGTGGGCAGGTGCCACCTGGGGGTTGCCACTACCACAGAGGAAAGCAGTGGATTCCCCAACAGTTCAGGGGCTATGTGATCCAGCAGCAGCACCCCCACCCTCACCCCACCACTGTGGGAAAGGCAGGCAAGCTCCAGCACCCCTGCACCA
>NW_005841849.1:217883-263203 GCF_000455745.1 Alligator sinensis | reverse complement strand
CCTTCCCACCCCACAGGACTTCCTTTGAATGGCCGACTTTCCCCTGGGGCAGAGCAGCAAGGTGGCAGGAGGGCGGTTGGGTGTGCTGGCAGCAGGAGAAGGTGGCAGGGATGGTGCACGGGGCGCTGGAAGCCCACCAAGCCCAAGCTCCCCTGAGCAGATCAGCTTCCAGTGCCCTGTGCACTGCTGCACTTTGTTAGATAGGAAACTGAAACACCTTGGAGGTGTTTCATCTTGCTACGTACCAAAGTAATTTAAAGTGGAATATGCCACCCAGTGTGCAAACAGCAATGCCATTAAAGCCGAATACACTGCCAAACATGCAAACAGCACCACCATTAAAGTGGTGCAAAAGGGCATTTAAGCCGCTTTAAAGGCCAATTTTGTGATGTGTACAAAGGCCCCTGAAGACCAGGTATCTTCATTGTTCAGAAGGTAAATGGCTGAGTTGGATTGACCTGTCTGTGGTAACTATTTCCCCATTTGGTTTGCCCCCATCATGCCAGGTCTGGACTCTCCATCCCAGACTAGTCATTATTGACCTCACCCCTGATCAGTGGATCAGGGTAAGACCAATGGGCACGTGAATCCTGCCATTTGTATTAATGACATAGCAATGATTCCCTGTCAGACAGCAGACCCTTCAGAGGGCAGCACAGGGCACTGTGGAACTAGAACGGTTGTTTGTGGCAAAACTCTGGCTTGGTTCATGTGAGGAAGGGGCAGGACAGACAGTGCTCTACAAAAGATAGTGAGGATAGGTAGTGCTCCCTCAAGCACCCACTGGGGGGTGGGGGGGAGGCAGCAAATACATCCTATCCTATCCTATTCTATCCTGGTCTAGGGGTGCAAATATTTAAAAATATTTAACTTCTACTTATATCTGTTAAACAATTAACCCATTACACAGCACTTGGACACAGCTGCTGCTGAGAGCTGCTCCTGGCTCCCACATGCACCCACGTGCACCCTTATGCATCACCAATGGATTTCTGGGTAGGGCTGTGTGGACACTGTGCTGCAGGCTTGTCTTACGGAAGGCAGGTTGCAGAGGTATGCCCTATACTTGCAGTGGAAGGTGGAGAAGCCTGGAATGGCCTGAAGTCTTGAGAGAGGTCACCCCATCCTGACAGTCTCAAAACAGACTCTAAAAATGCTCTGTCCCCCACAGAGATAAATCTCAGCCTTGTGACAGAAGGCAGGCAGTTGCACTGTGCCAGAGGATAATCATAGTCCTTATCCCCATAAGGACCAAGACCTTGAATTTAATCCAGTCATCTTTATGAAGCCAGTGTTAAGAGCTGAGGAGAAGTGTGAAGTGCTGACAGTAGCCCCAGTCTACTGGAGAAGTGGGAAGCAGGATGCCTGTTCTCCTCAGCACTTGTGACCCACAGGCAAATCAGGACAGATGTGGAAACCCTTGATCCCAGGTATAGTTTGTAGGACTCAGCAGCTTTGATGGAGGCTGATAGTAAGGTTCAGTCCCTTTGCACTGTACCTATTAAATCTGGTTACAATGGCTAGGGAGAGGTTTTTAGGATTGGTAGGAACCTCCAGCAATCATCTATTGCCATGCCCTGCACTAGCACAGGATCAAGCAGATCTAGAGCATCATGAGCATATCTTTGTTCTTTCAGCATGAGAATGCTTAAGTATTCAAACAGGTGACCCAGACATCCTGTGATATCTCCATCCCTGGAAATTTTTTAAGAGCAGGCTTAAGAGACACTTGATTGGGATGGTTTAGTCAGGGATGATACTGCCTTTAGCAGGGGGTTGGAAGAGAGACCTTCTGAGGTCCCTTCCAGCCCTGCTTTCCTGTGATCCTATGTTTCTAGAAATCTCCAACAAGGCAGATTCATTACATGCACCTACTAGGATGTTCAAGAGACAAAGGTTAGGCTGTGGACAAATGTAACCCTTAACCCCTTTAAACGGGGGCAGCAGCCACTTGGAGCAAGCATCAGCTGCTATGATGTAACCACTGCATCATTATGGGAGCGTACAGATATAAGGCAGCTGAACTGCTGTAGATTTAATTCTGAATAAAATAGGTTGATGACTAAAATGTTTTTCTACATCTGTATCAGTACAGAGGCAGACAGATGTAACAAATATGTGGCAACAGCTTATATCACCATCCACTGATATGGATACAATCTTTACATCTCTCTACCCCTTTAGGCACCCAGATCCCACTGGAAGTCAGTGAGCATTAAGCAGCTAATGCCTGTTGATGCCTTTGAAAAATCTGCCCTGCAGCCTTGTGCAGCAGTGGAATCTGCATTATCACATTCCTACCGTGCCTGACTTTTGTTACTGTTATGCAGTGGCATGTGTGCCTCCTCTCCTGGCCACCATATATTATACATGGATCAGACACATTAGCAGAGATCAGTTACAGCCACGTAACTCAATCGAGAGGTTGGAATAAAATCATGAACCGGGGAGATCAAAGCACCCAGGGTGATTATCAGCACACCGAGATTCAGTTACGGGTTCAGCAACAGAACTCTCCCCTCTCCTTACCAGTCAGTGCCCCAGATACCATTATTCTACCATCCCAGGCACTGGCCCCCTGGCATTGCACAGCGATCTTATCAATGCTAGATAAACAAGGATCAAATAATAGGCCCCGGTTCCTGCACTTCTTCAAAGTCTAGTGCCACTAAATTCTAACAACAGATCTTTCACTCAAAGGATCCAAAACAGAGTTGGGACTGGTGATGTGTCCCTCAAACTCTAGTGGAACCATTTTGGATCAGACTGAAAATGAGATTGCCTCATTTGTCATTTCCTGTTTTGAGCACACCCTGCAGTCATGAGCCAAGGGTCTGTGGGATCCTTTATTCTACTAAAGTGCATTGCAGTATTCACAATCGTGAAGTGCATGAAAAAATTATGGCAGTATAAGACAAAGCCACCTTACAGCTTCCTGACAGGTGTAACAGCACTATTGAGTCAGGGATAGAGTAAAATGGTTCTGAAGCTGCCCTAAATTTATGACGGGGATCAGATTGCCTGCACTGGACTGCTCCAGAACTACGGGGGGTCCATAAGAGGGATTAAAGCTACTTTACCACCAGCTCCCCATGCCTCCAGGCTTTGTGTTTATATTCCAGGCTAGAAATAGTAATGGATATGAAGAACTAGAGAAGAAAAATACCAGAGAAATGAATGGTACATTGTACCCAAGATTTAGAAATCTAATGACAATGCAGCCATGCCCAGCATGGGGCACTCTAGACTCTCTCCATAGGAGCAGCTCTCAGCCCTACTGAAGGAATCCTGGCTGTGGCTGGCACTCCCAGTTCTGCCAGAGGGCATGGCTGGAGTGCTGGCTGTGAAGACTTTATAAATATATGGGACATAAATGGCATATGATGGAACAAAGACAGAGCTGGTTAAGAGGAAATGGGATGAAAGCAGGTGTCAAAGGTGCTGAAAGGAACATGTAACTCTACTCCAAAGGCTGATGAGCAATCCTGTCCACACACAGAAGGCAGTGTACAATGGGGCTAATTACAGCAATGACAGAGCATGGCACACCATCCACACAGAGCCCAGTTTCTTACAGCATCACCTTGACCCCACACTGGGAAGAACATCTCACCCTATCCTTGACTTGCAATATCTTTAGCTGTTAGCACAGATAATCCAGGATTGTCAAAAGTTCATGTTGGCACAGGGCTCTGTGTTTCCAGCTGGTGCAGGATGGGGTACATGGAGAAGAACACACTAAAGCTTTATCCTTTCCAAGAAAGGTCACCATGGTTGTGGCCATGTGTCACAGGTGGGTGTTATCTCCCAGGCCTGGACTTTGGGCTTAGCAGTGCCAAGACAATGTAAGGGCACCCTTACCAAAACTGAATTCACTAGGAGCTGCTGGTCCATCTGAAAAAAATCACCTGTTTACATGCTTCAGTGTGGATGCAGATCCTGGACTTACTTCAGTATCCAAGTATGACATTTTTGACCTAGCATTTTTTCGATGGTTGCTGGGCAGATCTTTCACTTGGGTAGGTCAGTCTGATTACACTGGCTTTGATATAGAAGTCTACTGATTTATATTTGCAGGCAATATGGTCCTATGCCTTAAAAACTGTCCATATTGTTCTTTATTTCAACATCTGCTCCAAACTCAGAGTGCCCATAGCTGGTGTCTGAGATCCACTAGCCTCCTCCCCAGTGGATTTTGAATAGCACTAGAATGACACGACTTAGTTGCAACCAGACTGCGCCAGTGCTCCATCCATCCAGTGCCTTCCTCAGCACACGAACAGGCTGTGGAGTACCAGCAGAGAGGAAGTTGATGCTGCTTACTGCAATATTGATGGAATACTTAGTATAAACAAGGGGACATGGCCTTCTTGTGAAGCATCTGCCTGTCTCAGGTTAATTGAGCAGGTGTTGAAATCTGTCCTTTCCCTCCTGATGGCATGGTATAAAGTCCCAGATGGTATAACATCCCCTTTTTTAAAACGACCCTCCTTTGTCATAAACAAGACCCTTTCACTTCACTCTGAAAGTGTATAACTATGTGTGTACCCAAGTAGAGGGCTGCTGTGCAATGTACTGGCCCTTACAGGCTATGATAGCAATGTCCTCCCAGCCTTTGCTTTCCCAAATGGGCTTGAGGGGACTAGGCTGCACTTCTGACCTATTTGTTTCCAGGTATATAGGTATTGGTACACGCCATTGTGTTCTGGGGACTCACTGAATTGCAGCAAACTGCACTTAATCTTAACTATTTCCTGTGAAGTTTCCTTTTTCCAAGAGGCATGGAAACAAACAAAGCACATCCCTCCAAGTCTCCTGCTCAAGGAGTTGCCCTGTCTGATCCACAATATTGTACAAGCAATGTCCGCAAGATCTGCATGAGCTGTTTTTCACAAAGATGCCTCCTATTAGCTAGTTCTTGAAGCAAAGGTAGGGTCTCTCTGGGATAAGGCAGCTCATTTGGTAAAATACTGCTGGGAAACTCACCACTAGAAGGGACTCTGGAGATAAGGAATAGAGAACATGTGAACACTGCAGCTTGGGTAATGCTGTGTGGTGGAGCCTGTCTCAGATCAAAAGTATGATTTTAAGGCTTGTTCTGCCAGACAACAAGGAAGAGGGGGAAAGCTGCCAAGAAATAGGGCCCCAAGGGCCAGGCCCACACCAAGGCAAGCGGGCAGCATGCCGCTTCTCAGCATCTCCAACCACAGCGGAGAGATTTTCTCCATCAACATTTCAGCTGGAAATTCAGTGGGGATGGAGGATTCTGGTTTTAGAAGCGCCCGCTCCAGATCTCAGGCGTGGGGCAAGGATTCACCATGCTTTGTTCAGGAAACAATTTCCAGAAAACCCAAGAGCCCAGCCAGGATTTCAAGAGCCAACTTTTCAGGTCTCTGGCAGCAGGATGGCAAGGCTACTCTGGCAGGCTGCAGCTACTCCCTTTGGGAGCTAAGAGAAGGGCTTGCAGAAAGCCCTGTAAAATGAGCACTTTGGTGGAGCTCTTGTGCTCTCCATAGCAGCAGCAGCTCCTCATTTCCCTCTCAGCAGAATGAGCCCTCCAGTGTCCTCATTGCTTCAAAAGGCCTCAGAAATGGAACAGGCCCCAGCAGAGCCAACCCCGCCTTCACTTCCCATCGATCTGGCCAAGACCAGGCCTGAAAACGTTCCCATCTGTTAACAGCCAACCAGAAATAGCTCCCTAGGCTGGAGGAAGGGCAGATTGAATTCCTTGGGCTCTGTGGCTGGATGCCAGCTGGGGCAGCATACTTGCCAAGCTGACTGGCCCTACCCTCTTCACCTGACCTCCAGCTGGCAGTGAGGACTGGAAAAATGGGACCAGCACACGCCTATAGTTACCATGTCACAGGAGGGGCTGACAGTGGTGCGTTTGCAAGTCTCTGGCATCTGTGGGAGACGAGGATACAAGGCTTAGGGTGGGGGCAGGTCACTAGATGGCCCCCAACATGCCAAGGGGTTAATAACCCAATCAGACTCCTCCCTATTGACAAATTGGCTTATGCTCCCCAGAGACGCAAATTGGCTTATGCTCCCCTCCCACCCTTACTGCCTGTTCTCCTGAACCATCCTGACAAGCACCCTCATCCATCCCGTCATGCCCACACCCCTGCCACACTCAGGGGTCCAAGGTGCAACAAGAAATTATTTCACCCTTCTCTACCACCCCCGCCCAGTACGTACCATTCCTCACTCCCTGTGGTACATATACAGTTCATACCCAGGTGTTCCCCAGCCCCCTCCACTGAGATCCCTTGGTTTCCTTCCCCACTTTCAGGCCATTCTCTCCTGCTAAGGATGACTGTTGTAAACAAGTCCTACTTTGTAGGTAATCCTATGAGTGACCCCCCCCCCAAAAGCGCCAAGTCAGTCCTCACACCAAGCCTAACAAGAGCAGGCCTTGCCATGTCAGTGCCAGGACATGCACACCAAAGTTCCCTCTCCCACACTACCAACCTGCCTGGCAGGGAGGGCTCCAAATTCTATGAGTACCAGGAGGCTCTGTGGGCTGGTAGCGACTCAGGCCCAGCAAGCAGGAGTGTTCCTGAGCCAACCGCCCTCACCATAAACAGTGGATTTAGCCTCTTACCTGCCTATAGCTATACAAGAATCCAGAGGCATCAGAATACATCCTGCGCTGCCCCCAGCACTGCCTCTGCCCCAGTGGGAGCAGCTTGGTAGTCTGCTTCTTGAGCCCAAAGCCTATAGAAGTCCATGCAAGTCCTTCCCCAATGTCAGTGAGCTTTGACTCAGGTTTCTACAGGATGTCTCTTGCCTTGCCAAGGAGGCAGGCAGCTCAGGGAGGGAGACAGATGCTCACCTGCTCACCCATGAACAAAGAGTGCCTGGCCTTCCCAGCATGGCAATGCTGCAGGGTGGGGAGGAATCAAGGTGCTGAGGGGAAAACAGGCAGTGGGAAAGAAAGAAAAGAAAACAAGGATTTGAGGCATGAGAGAGAGGAGAGCCAGGGTACAGACAGAGGGGCAGTCTTTAGGGCTAGTACACTTTAATTCTATTAATTCCCCTGTCTCCTTTTGCTTTTGAGGCTGATGCTCACAGGCTTGTAGTGTGACAGGGTGTACCAGTTCACAGGTGTACATACGTGCATTACTATTAACCCAGTCACCTTTCTTGTAGCTCCAGCCCTCCCTCACCAACCCAGACAGCACTGAATTCTAGACAGCATCACACATGAGGGGGGTCCTCCCAGGCTCCCCCAGCCCCTGGTGAAGAAGCTTATTGCTCACAAACTGGTGGGTATTAGGCACCCACATATGCCCCAGTGTCAGCAGATGCTCTGGGTAGAGCCCAGGTCTTAATGTGCCATTTTATGTACCAAACAGCCCCAGAGCAATGTTCCTAGGCCTCTCTTCTGGGCGTGTTTAATTCCTATGAGCAGAAATGCATTGAAAGCAATTGCTTCTGAAACAGTCCTCCCCACCCCACCTCCCCCTGACACTGGCATGCTGACAGGGGCTGGGTTTGAGGAGAGAGGGGTTAAGAAGGGACCACACCTTTGGGTGTCCTGTGTAGCTTCAGACCACCCCAGGCCCATATGGACCAGTTTGAGCCCTTGATACTTGTACTATTGACGTTGCCTTCACTGGGGACTTGCAAATACTTTGAAAACTATCAGGAGACTTCATGGAAGAGCCTGGGGTTCAACACAGTGCTCAGAAGGGAAACTTGGGGTAGTGGACAGATCTGTCTGAGATCCACTTTTAATTGTCCCATCGGAAATGGGGTTCTCTACCTTCCCCCACCCTTTCCCCCTCCCACACCCCCTCTCCTACAAACCTTCTACCTCATCTGTATGCGTCCCACAGCCTGTGCAGTGACCGGGCCCTGCACAGGGACCCTGCTTCACGCCTCCCAGTGCCTCTCCACAGTGCCCAGAACTGTGGCATTCCCAGCTCTGTTCTGTATTGCTTCAAGGCTGCTGCCCTTTTGAGAGAGGAGGGCACCAGTAGGGTAGTTTGTACTAACCCGTTCCTTCCTCAGAAGGGCTGAGGCTGCATGTCAAGACACTCAGAGTCTGAACACCATTTTGGCATTGCCCATTTTCAATGACCCTGAAGTAGCAGTGACTCCTGATGATGGTGTCATAGTGGTGAAAGACCATGGTTTATTACCAGCTTCTCCACCTCCTGCAGGTACTGAGCACACTGTCTGTGTCCGTTGTATTCCGCTAGGTCCATCGCGGTGTAACCATCCTCATCTCGGAGACCTGGGTCTATGCCATGGGAAACCAAATTCCAGCAGCACTGCCAACAAACAGCAAAACACAGCATGATCACAGAGGGTCTTTCATCCCCTTGCTGTAGCTGCCCAACACTTCCCTGTGCATCTACCCAGAACTTCATCTAAAATAAGCAGAAATTGCCACAAGGGGGTGCAAGGAGTTCGATTTCCAACAGGGTTGGAATACAGCCCAAGCAAACCCTACTGAATAGGAATCATGGCCATATATGTAGATACAGAAGCTAGAGCAAGACTGAGGTTCAAGTGGGATAGCCTGACCACGAATCTTGCCAGGATGTTCCTTTTATTTGAACAGCTCCTGGGTGCCCTGGGGAAATGTTCAGGAGGGCCACTGGGAAATGAGTGGGTGAGGCACACAATTCCCCGAACAAGGCGGATCAGGTGTTTGGTGTTGGCTACTTACACTCATCTCCCAAGGTCCTCCCCGCAAGCCTGTAGCATAGGCTGTAATGGTAAGCATAGAACAATGTCACAGCTACAACTCTTTCAGCTTATCATTCAGCTGAGACAGTGGCCACCTTTGTGCAGACCTGGTCAGATGTACATGCCACAGGGTCGTGGCGCTAAGCAGTGAGTGCCCTAGAGCAGCCAGCAGTTCTTAATCTTTTTCTTCCTGAGGCCCCACTCACCTGAGCAGCAGCAATGCAGAGTCTCGCCTGCCCGCCCACAGTGTCATCTGCAAGATGGAGGCTGCGGGACCCTGCCCCTTCCTCGACACTCTCCTCAGCCCCAGCGGGCTGCAGCAGCTCCTCCCGGGGCTGGGTTGGGCCAGAATGGCTCCCTGAAACCTGCTTGCAGCCCCCCAGGGGGCTGCGGACCCCTAGTTGAGAACTGCTGCCCTAGAGAGTTACCATAGCCTCTATTTTTTAAAAGTCAGTTTTCTGCCCTCACAATTGTGGAGAAGAGTCTGAAAACCCCAGCCCTAAAGGCTCAAAAACTGTACAGCAAAATATTTTAAAATTTCCATTTATGGAGCAGGGCTGCATTATTTTAATGCTTGGGGTCAAAAATGCTGCTTCCCACTTTGTGTTGTCTCTCAGCCTCTTTTTAATGTTTTTACATTCTTTTTAATATTTTAACTAAAGCATCACCATGTTCCCAGCTTAATTTACTCAATTTAAACTTCACCTGGCAGATTTACCACCTTCCTCATCTCTGCTGTTGTTCATCCATTCATCCAGGGGACATGACAGGTATCTGATAAAATTGATTTGGGACACTCCAGCTTTGGGGGTCTCAGAAAAGTCCCAGTTTCCATTTCTACATGGAAAACACCCCCATCACCCATGAAAACCTTAAGAATGTTAAGACATGGCAAGGCTTTCAATTAGGACACTGATATCTTATCCCAGTTTGAAAACTATGCATAAGGGGGAAATAAAATATGGGCATTTTTCTCACTCAGATGCTTAGACTATAGTTTTGGCCTCATTCTAACTCCAGTGAATTGATCAAGAGTTAACACATCAGCTCACAAGGCTGCAAGTGCTAACAGAGACGTTCTGCAGAGGTTTGCTCCAATCTGTATCAGGCCTAGTTGACTCTACAAAGACCTGCCAGCATGACTCCAGTTAACATCAGGTGTGGATTTGCTGTAGCAACCCTGCTGGGAGAATTATGCCACCTCTGTTGAGCTGAGGAAGCTCCTGCTGCTAGTGGTAGCCACGCAGTGGCATGCATATCATGTTGATGCACTTCAAGGGCTGTCACAATCCCTTCACCCACATGTGCCCTCCCAGGGTGCACCTTCGGCTCTGGTGTCACAGCTGCAACTCTCAGGACTGGGTGGCAGAAGCAGCCTCCAGAGTTCTGGTGCCTGAAGCAGGGGAGCATAGACAAGGCCTTAGATAATGTGTACTAACTGGCAATCAGTTTCAGTCACAGCAGGACCAGTTCCAGTAGTCAAGGCAGGCCTTTGAGATGCCCTGGTGATCAGGAAGTCCCAGGAAAAAAGGGGTGGGAGAAAAATGCCATAGGATAAGAGAGCCCCAACAGCACCAGAGCCCTTGGCAAGCCCTTCCCTCTGCCTCCTCACACAGCTTACCTCCAGCTGCCCATTCTCAGCTGCATCATGCAGGGGGGTCCCTCCCCAGTGGTCCCTCATTATCACAGCCCCCATCAGGAGGAGCCTGTCCACAATGGCAGCGTGACCTCCCCTGGCTGCAAAGTGCAGGGCAGTGGCTCCCTCCTCATCCTGTGCAGTGAGGTTGATGTCTGTGAAAGCTGCCTGCAGAAGAACAACAGGGGTAGGTTAAGAGCTGGTGCTGGGATGGGCACTTTTCTGGGGACAGACCTATTATATCCTCCACTCCTACAAAGCCTGGTCTCTCCATATCAGAGCAGTGATTCCCTTCCTTGAAGCACAGTGGACTGGCAGCAGTTGGCGGCTGGAGACAAGGCAGACATCTACATCTACACTCTCTGTTCTTCCCTGCAGTAGTGCTGAGGTCCCCAGTGCCAAGACACCCCATTCACCCATGCTGTGTTAGATATCTGTGACCAATAAACCCCATGGAAACATCAAACCGGGGCCTGGAAGGTTGCAGGATGAATACTGAGCTGAGGCACTCCTTACCGCCTTGCTGCCTCCTCTGAATAGTGCCGTGGTGCCATCCAGCTGCCTGAGAGGCCTGTTTCTTAGAATAGTCTCCTAGGGATATTTTGGGCCACGAGTCTCAATACCAAGTAGAGACATTTACATCCCAAATAAGCTGCAGGATCTCAGGCAGAGCAGCCTGGAGCATAGGCTATTAAGATAAATGCAGAACAGCCTTGTGGGTGGCAATTTATTATAACACAGAGGCAGAGTAGCCAGTTGTAAAACATGACAGCATCAACCTCACACAGTCCCCGGATTCCATGAGTTGCTTTTATTAATAAACAGATTCTGAGACTGGTTTTGAGTTTCAAATTTGCTGTTTGGTAACATCAACAGTGGAAAAAGCAGCTATAGAGGACAAGCTATTTTCAGGGTGAATGCTGTTTTCAAGGGAACTGTTAGTTTAAGTTTGCTGAGGTCTTCTTTTAAAGCCAGGGAAAACTCACCACTGCATGGGAGTGTACAATACCACTTTATGCTTATGAGGTCACCTTGCTCCTGGTGAAAAGTGAAACAGCACTGACTTGAGGCTCTGATGGTATCTTGTTTCAGGGACTAAGCTGAGTCAGAAGTCAAACTCAGCTTCTGGCAGCAACAAGTCTTAAGACGTGCATTATTTATATTGTTGTGGCACCTAGGAGCTTCCAGGAAAGCAACTCCCTGCTTTGTGTAAAGCATTCCCCAGGACAAGAGTGGCGACACACACTCAGGATATTGGCTCCAGAAACACCCTGCTTGTGCCCCTGGACAGTCTACCAAAACACTAGACCTGATAAAACTAAGTCTGAAGGGAGGATAAAGTTATCCCCAAAAGCCACTCCTGACCTTCTAAAAGGGAGAAGGGATCTCTTTTCCTGGCATTCAGTTGCACCAGTTAAGGTAAATGCAATCAAACTGCTTTTCCTGGCTCCCTACTGGTAATCTAATACACAGCGCATTCCTTCAGCCCTGTCATGGGAGAATCTCAAAGAGCCCTGTGAGGACAGGGAAGCAGACTGGCTCCATCTGACTCATGGCAAGGCTAATGCATATCTAGGCTAAGAGTTGTATCTCCAAAAATGGCCTACAATCTTGACAAGGTTCATGTGTGGGAGCCTTCAGGAAGGGCTTTTAGAGGTGCTGCCTGGTTCCAGCTTCCCAGCAGTACCCATAGCAGGATTACCAGCCAGACCACCAAGGGGTAGTGGCCACCCCAGGCCGCAGTGTGCAGCACACTCATGCCATCGTGTGCGCTGAGGTGCACGTTGGCCACACAGTCCTTCACCAGGAACTGGGCAATGTGCAGGTGTCCCTCCTGGCAGGCAAGGTACAGGGGCGAGCATCCACTCTGCGTCTGCTTGTTCACACAGCTGCCGGGAAAGAAACAAGGGAGATGTCAGTGCTGGCACCCTCCTCCCCAAGCCTCTGATGAAGGTTCACTCCAGCCCCCCCAATTTGTGGACTGCAGGGACATGCCTCAGCTCCCCATCCTAACTTCTCCTTGTGTAAGGAGGATAATAGCTACCTCTTGGGGTGGTCTGAGAACTGCATACCATGGTAACGTGGACTGGATATGCCAGGTCAGGGATACTGCCTATGGGAGGTCACACTGCTGACCTCTACCAGAGCTTAAGCTGACAGGGGACTCTTGACAAACCCCCATCTGGGGGAGCATGTTGTACTAATAGAAGTTATAATTTAGAGATGGTCCCTAACAAGAGACAGAGGGAGTTGGGACTCGGGAACAGTCAGTTAGGGAGCAGCTAGTTAGTTATTTAAAGACAAAGCGTCTGCAGATGTTCCTACTGCTCCACAATTAACATTTGTTGTTTAATTCTTCACATTCATACTATGACTGTATTTACTAAAGCCAATAATCACTACAAGTGTAACCCCAGCATTGACATGACGTGGTACTCTGTCCCCTCTAGTGGTAGGAACACCTGGGGCTTTACCAGCCACCACAGCCTTCCCTTGGAGATAGGGGTCATATAGCTCAGGCAGTAGAAATTTTGGATCCAGGTTCAGGTCCCGTTGTTCATAACCCATTCAAAGGCATGGTATTACACATGAATAGGGCTTGTGGTAAGCTTGCACAGTACACCGGAGCAGCGGTACTCCTATATCTGTGTGCATGGAGACACTTTAGACTGGGGCAGGCAAAATACGTCCCATGGGCCGAATCTGGCCCACCAGCCCATTCTATCTGGCCCGCGGGGCCCCTAAAAACATTAGAAAATGAATATTCATCTGCTCCTGCCTGCTTGTCAAAGATGACAGGAGACAGGGGCAGTAGGACCCAGGGGGAGCCAACAGGAATCAGCAGCCCAGAAGCAAGGCCCCCAGCCCAGCCCTGCCCCACCCCCACTCCCTCCCACTTGGAAGCTCAGTGCTTAGCAGAGCCTTTTGGCCTGGGCCTCTGTGGCTGCTCCCACCTCCCTGTGCTGGAGAGGGAAACTCAGATAACAGTTGGGGGCATGGAGGCGGGGGAGGACCACAGGGATTGCCCCAGTCCTCAGGCTGGGCCAGGTCGACTCCTGCTGAGTCCCACAGTCCGCCCATGCAGCCAGGAGCCATGTGGTGCTGTAGCAGCCAGCGGCCAACAGAAAAGCGGGAAAATGGCAGCTACAGGTGGAAGGGAGTGGGAGCGAGCAGGCACATGGCAGTGCAGCTGGGTGGGAGTGTGGGGCCAGCACCAGCGGGGCCCAGAGCAGAGCAGCAGGAGCACAGGGTCTGGCACCAGCTGTGCTGGAAGTGGGGCAGGAGTCCTGTGCTCCTGCCACCCTGCTCTGGGCCCCACTGGCACTGGCCCCAGGACACCGGCACTGGCCCCGCATGCCCACTTGCTCCCACTCTGCCTCACCTGTAGATGCCATTTTCCTGCTGTCCTGCTGGCCACTGGCTGCTCCAGCACCATGTGGCTCCCAGCTGCATGGCCGGACTGCTGGAGCACGGGGCTTATGCAGGTACTCTGGGGCCAGAACCAGGAGGGTGTGTGGGGGTATGTGTGTATATGTGTGTGTGTGGGGGGCGGTGTTCATAGGACAAGTCCCACATGCACACCCTACCATAAACATGCACCCACACCCCTCTTACACTGCCATACATGCAGGCCCCCACTCCCACACCTTCACATACCCCAGCCACCCTCCCCCCACACAGCCCCCCACAAAAGTCACACCCACCCACACCCCACATATTCCCACACACACCCACATGCTCCCTTACCACACCCACACTCCCACCTACCCCCACAAACCCTGCCAGACACACCCATGCCCTCCCCCATGCCCCACCTACCCACACAGCCCCCCACAAACCTATACCCACCCCCATGCTCTCCACTCCTGCACAATATACAAGAGTAAGACTTCATTTTAAGCTGCTATGCAATCACCTCTGTGTACACTACACAAACGCATGTAAATCAGGACAAAAATATTTTTTGAAATCAAGTTAATGAATGTTTTAGATGTTCACTTTTTAGAATATAATTAGGTATTTTTCTGGTTCTAAGATGGCAAAACTCCTTTTTAAAAGGTATATTTCTGGGGGCAAGGGGAGGGACTTCTGGTGGAAGAAGCCAGGGGTTAGGGGGCAGGACTTATGATCACAAGATGGTGACCAGGGGGCAGAGTACCTGTCAAGGGGCAAGGCTACCCATGTGGCCCTCATCCACTTGCCAAAACTTGGCAAACTGCCCTCTGCCCAAAATAATTGCCCACCCCTGCTGTAGATGGTGACACAATCAGCTGGCTGCTTCCCCTGACCCCAAAGCACGAGAGTAAGGTGGCAGTGACAAAATTGGGGGGTTGTACATTTGGAGTGCATATGCAGATACACTATGATGGACCAGCAGAGTGGAGTGACAGAGGTGTGAAACACCTACAAGGAAACTGCAAACCAGGAGGGACTTGCCTGACACTGGCGCTTGTTAAGAAACCCCACAGGTTTGCTGGAGCCCTTCTGCTACTCACAGCCCTAGTCCTGGGTCACAGCCTTCCCCCTCTGAGCAGTGCCAAGAGGCAATGCTCAGACAGCCTGCTTGTGGGAAGGAGAAGACGACAGGCAGCCTCTCACTGTCTGTTTGTTCCTCCCCTCTGAGGGACTGGGGAATAAGGACAGCACTGGGAGCACACAGGCTGGTAGGTTCTGGGAGGAAGTACCAGCACCACTGCCCCAGACCATTCTTTTGCATGTTGGCCTAACAATCGGATATACTCAGCTCAGCTGATGCAGACAAAAAGTTAAGCATATGGAGTAAAAGGCCACACTGTTGTTACCATAACACATTCACCAGCTCTCCCAAATTTCAGGCAAGTGTCCTAACCATTGGACCGTCCTTTGCACCAAGTTCACCTACTGCATGCACCCTTTCCCCCTGAAAATCAGAAGCTGGAAATTGGAGTGCACATGTGAAATAAGGAAATACAGCCAAGCTCTGAATACCCTGCTTCTGGGACAGGAGGTGTGTGTGGGGGGCGGGAGGAGGGGAAAGTGGGAGGAAAACTAACCCTGCATGTGCAGGGGACAATACAGTGAGCACACAGCACTCCCCGGCTGCTGGTTGTGGTCAATAGAAGCCCTTCAGGTTCACTGCATTGCCCCCCCGTCCAGCACATACAGGGTCCTTCCCTTTCCTTTGGCAGATGCTCCTGCAACAGGTGTTGTTACTAACTTAGCAGTAGACTCTGCAGAAGCAGAGTCTGTCCTGGCAGCAGCTTTAGGGCATCCCTCTGACAAAGTGAAATGGAGGAGGCTGGTGGGTAGGGGAAGGGAAAGCGGTCCTGCGCATGCTGAAGGGACACCTTACACTCCCCTAACATGGGAGGGCAGGGTGAGGAGCCAAGGCACATGCCTGCAGTCAGAGAAGTCTGTGGCAGAGCTGGGGGCTGAACCCTCATCTCCAAGGCCCCAAGCCGAGTGTCCAAACCAGCAGTTCATTTCCTCTAGAAGAACCAGCTTTAAAGTGTCCCTTTAACTCAATGAAATGGAGCTTGGTGGGGAGGGATGGAAAGTAGCCCGGTAAATGCTGAAATGACACTCTCAAACTGCTTCTGGGTTGGACCCTACTGCTGCACACACTGCTGCTGAAGGAGGAATTGTCCACATCCAGCCAGCAGCCAGAGAGTTAACAGAGCAGCCATAAGTTTTTGCTCTCCCCCCCAAGCTGTGCCCCCAACCTGGATCCAAAATTTCTACTGCCTGAGCTATATGACCCCTATCTCTAAGGCAAGGCTGTGGTGGCTGGTAAAGCCCCAGGTGTTCCTACCACTAGAGGAGACAAAGTACCACATCATGTCAATGCTGGAGTTACACATGTGGTGATTATTGGGTTTAGTAAATACATTCATAAAATGAATGTGAAGAATTAAACAACAAATGTTAATTGTGGAGCAGTAGGACCATCTGCAGACACTTTGTCTTTGTGTCTTGGTGTTTGCTGCTCCCAAGAACAATCATTTCTCCCTCATTCTCAGTTGAGAAAACAAGGCGCATATCTTATCTGGATGTGCGTGGTATATAAGTAAATACAGTAACTCCTTTAAGCCATATTAGAAACCCCAACCAAAAACTTTGCAAGCACAGGGCTATCCTTGCTTTCTGGTAGGTGCCAGCAGGTGGCAGACTGGCACTGCTTTTCTATTCTCTCCCTCCCCTCTCTCCTAGATACCATCTGCATTAAAAATACCACTTTCCATGGGACAGTGATTTCGTTCAGCTGACAGAGGCTGCCAGCTGCAGGACTGTATCCCCTCCTGGTTTGCACACCCCTGCCATTGCATCGCTGCCATACGTCTCTCTGGTCTTCCCCCTCCCCCCCCCCCCCAAAAAAAAATACCTCCAAGTCATCCAACACCAGCCAGTCACCTCACAGATCTAACTTTGACCTGCCCCTCCTTGAACCCTGTTTTGTACAGACTGCCCTCCCCTCCCTAGTGCTTCTCATCTCCATGCTGCCCAAGACGAAGCACAACCAAGAGCTCGGATGCTGATCACTATCTTGAGCAAGGTTCACAGTGGGTGCAGTATGAAACACGAGACCAAGTGCTCCCAAAGGGAATTGCTGCTGGGTGTGAGGAAATGCAGTGGCTTCCCCTAGGCAATCAGAAATATAATCCCTGGAAAAACTAACACAGACATATTGGAAAATCCATTTGACTGATGAGAAACGTGCTGAGAGAATGTAAGTCAGCTGCTTCCTGCCCTTGGAGGTTGCCTCAGACCTGAGGGCATGAACAGACAAAAAACTGCATCTGGTTAAGATGGGGAGGGGCAACCACTCCACAGTAATTGCTTTGTGTCTCTGCTTCTGGCCTATGGTAAGTGAAAGGGAAACCATGGCAATTTAGCTTTGTTTCATTTTGGGGCAGTGCCTCAGTTCAGCTTCAATTTCCTGCACTATAGAAGCAGTCATTAAAAGCTGCTGAGGAGCAGCTGGCTGGCAGTAAGAGAGCTAGCTTTGTATACTTCATTCATCTGTCTGTACCCCAACCTTTTGTACTACTTAGGGTTACTATATTTCCAGTTCTAAAAAAGAGGACACCTGTCGGGGGGACACCTCACTCCCAACTCACAGCCCCCTGGCACTGCCAATGCCCCACACTCATGACCCCTCCCCCCCCCCGCCAAAAAAAAATACCTCCAAGTCATCCAACACCAGCCAGTCACCTCACAGATCTAACTTTGACCTGCCCCTCCTTGAACCCTGTTTTGTACAGACTGCCCTCCCCTCCCTAGTGCTTCTCATCTCCATGCTGCCCAAGACGAAGCACAACCAAGAGCTCGGATGCTGATCACTATCTTGAGCAAGGTTCACAGTGGGTGCAGTATGAAACACGAGACCAAGTGCTCCCAAAGGGAATTGCTGCTGGGTGTGAGGAAATGCAGTGGCTTCCCCTAGGCAATCAGAAATATAATCCCTGGAAAAACTAACACAGACATATTGGAAAATCCATTTGACTGATGAGAAACGTGCTGAGAGAATGTAAGTCAGCTGCTTCCTGCCCTTGGAGGTTGCCTCAGACCTGAGGGCATGAACAGACAAAAAACTGCATCTGGTTAAGATGGGGAGGGGCAACCACTCCACAGTAATTGCTTTGTGTCTCTGCTTCTGGCCTATGGTAAGTGAAAGGGAAACCATGGCAATTTAGCTTTGTTTCATTTTGGGGCAGTGCCTCAGTTCAGCTTCAATTTCCTGCACTATAGAAGCAGTCATTAAAAGCTGCTGAGGAGCAGCTGGCTGGCAGTAAGAGAGCTAGCTTTGTATACTTCATTCATCTGTCTGTACCCCAACCTTTTGTACTACTTAGGGTTACTATATTTCCAGTTCTAAAAAAGAGGACACCTGTCGGGGGGACACCTCACTCCCAACTCACAGCCCCCTGGCACTGCCAATGCCCCACACTCATGACCCACAGTCCCTTGCCCCCCCCGCTGGTGCCACTTACTCCAGAGCCACTGCCCCCGGCACTGCCAGTGCCCCCGCACTCCTGACCCACTGCTCCCACCCCACCAGCCCTACCAGCTCCCCTCACTCCTGGCCTGTAGTCCCCTGCTCCCCCCAGCTGCCCCCATCCCAACCAGGCCGGAGCGCGGCAGTTCCAATTTGTGTGGGCAACGGCAGAGCGAGTCTGGCATGGCACAGGCTGAAGGGAAGAGGGGATGCCTGTGGTACCTTTCACCCTGGGCTGGGGCTCCAGCACCACACCAAGATGGCTTGGCCATGCCCCCAGTGCCCCGAGCAGCTTCTCCTGGGGCCACCCAGCCCACATGAGCACAGGCATTGGCCCAGCCATGGAGGTCCCTGCTGCCTTCAAAGGGCCCCCGTTCACCCCCTTTCCCCACTGGAAGGGCAAGCGCCTCCCCCACCCTGCTGCAACCCCAGCACTCAGACAGCTTCCCCCAGCATTGCTCCTGCCTCCAATAGCCCTCCCCCAGACATTGGTTCCTATTTCATAAAACTGCCTGACGGAGATTCGAGGACTCAAAAAGAGGACATGTCTGAGAAAACCCGGACATACGGTAACCCTAGCTACTTTGCTCTTCCTACTCCAATGGGGAAGGGAGAACTGGACTGGACAAAATAGGCCCCAACTCAAGCCATCTGCTGAGAATTCAACTTTGGCCATGATCTGACCCCCTGCTGCTTTATTTTGTAGTCACAATCTTCTTGTACCAAGCAGTTTGCTTGCCATCTTGGTTTGCCCACAGCTTTACTAACGGAGACTTCATTAAATCATGCCTTGCGCCAGCCTTAGGCATCTCCCAGCTGGACAAAATCCCCATTAAGGGACAGCACCAGCACTCATGCTCCCTACTCCTGACATACCAGCCAACCCCAAGATCTCCTTCATTACTGGATGCTGTGGGAACCCCACATCGCTGACATACCTCTGCGTGCCCTGCCGCATCACAGCAGGACTCCAGGCACCTCGTACCTACTTCACTGCGCCTCTTGTGACAGAGCCCTCTGGGATTCATGCCAACCTTGCCTCAGCAACATTAGGGCAGGTGGGAACTTCTGCTGCTGTCACTCATTTGCCTGCCTCCCTGGCAGCCAGCCTAAACCACCTGCTGCTGCCTCCCTCCACCCCAACCTCAGGGATTGAGGGGGTGAAGACAATGGAGCCCAATGCACTTGGCTGTCCTAGGGCTCTCTACCACTATCCTGGTCTCACCCCCTGGTGGCTGGCACACATCCCTGTATCACTGCATGCATCTACACGTTCATTAATATGCTTTAGGTAATGCTCATTAAAGCTAGTACCTCTGGGAACTTTTACATGTGCTTGGGGGGTGGGGCGGGGGGAGTGGTGCTTTAATTAGAGCAGCTCCAAGAGCCACTCTAATTAAAGTGCTGCTGCATTTCATGTATCAGCATCCCCACACTTAAAAAAGGCAGCAGGGGTGCTTGAACTAAAGCTCATTTGACAAGCTTTAGTTCAAATGCCCCCGCCACCATTTTTAAGCGCAGGGACATTGATATACAAGACATGGGGAGCTGCTGGAATGTAGTAATTGCCATGCTCCAGCAGACTCAATCCAGCAGCCTCTGCACTCTTGCATAGGTGCCCTCCATTGTGAGGTACTAGAAAAATGTGTATTAGCCTACTGTAATGCACATTAGCTAAAGAACATAGTTTTTTGTGATGCCCACTGTTTCCCATCCTGTTCTCCTGGTACTCAGAGGGAAACTTTAGCTCAGGGATTCTCAACTAGGGTGTCTTGAAGTCCTTTTAGAAGTGTCACTGGGTACCAGACAAAGTTAACACTATTAAGTGTGTAAACATGTTTCACAAGATAAACCTAGAGATTTCACATAGGAATTGATAGTGTTAAAAGCATTCTGGCCTGTTGTGGTCTCTCATCTCTTTACAACAAAAGAATTGCTCAAGTATTTTTCTGTAGTAAAAAATCAAGTGAAAACTAAGAGCTGCTGTTTTCCAAGGGGTGGCAGGGGGTGCCTTGGGCTTTTCAAGGGGTGCCTCATTTATAAAGACTGAGAACCACTGCTTTAGGGCTGGGATTGGAACAAGGGGTAATGAAATCAGAACAAGAGGAAGAAGGTTAGACTGGGGAAAAAAAAAATCAGGGGAAGATGACCTGGCATCCTGGCAGCAAGAAGCACTAGGGAGAGGAGCCATTTCCAAAGGAAATAATGAAAGATCCTCAGCGCTGCTCCAACGTATGTGGTGACTGGAGTCTCCAAGGAACGTTGGTGCCCACGGAGGCCTGTCAGAGCACAGCATGATGCAGCCACATGCCACTGCCTCTGATCCAACCAGGAAAGGCCCCTGCCTACAGCGGAGCAGGGTGGGAAAGGAGGGGGCTGTGGAGCCATCTCTGCGGATATTGTCGTTGGTGAATTCCCAGCTGACAGGTAGGCCCATCAGGTAGGGAAGGCAGGAAAGATTCCCTGTGACCACTGAATGACCATGTGCACAGAGCTCTGTCCTGCACCACAACTCCAGGGCTTCTCCATACCTGTGGTCTGCAGCCACCAGCAGCTTCAGGCAGGTCAGGTCCCCTCGGGCTGCGGCGTAATGTGCTGGAACTGCCCCCTCACACGTCTCCATTGCAGTGTCATAGCCTGCCTGGAGCAGCCACTGCACGACCTCGGCATGCCCAAAACGAGCAGCCACGTGCAGTGGAGAGGCCCCCGAGGCATCCCGTTCCTGTGGCAAGAGAGAGAGCAGAACAGCAGGGCTTGTGAGGAGACAATGCCTCAAAGCAGGCTTGATAGAGATGGGGACCCAGCCATACCCACTTTACACACTGAGCAGGTGGGGTGGGAAGAGACCGCACCAGGGGTGCTGAGGCAGCAAGGACCATGGTGAGCTAATGTCCTCTGAGCACAACCCCTCCCCTCCAGCTTCCCCCTGGCAGGACAGCTTGTGCTCAGGGGCATGCCTAACAAGAACAAAGAACACTTTGGGCAGGAAAGTCCTGCAAAATATATCAGCCCTCAAAGAAAGCCAACTTGTACCCTGGGGTGCAAGGGTAAGGAGAAATGCTACCTCTTACAGCTGTCTAGCTCAGGTCTTGATGCCAGAACCAAGGGACACTGAATGCCCTTTCTGTCTCAGAACCACTCAGCAGTGACAGGGAACAATAGGACTGTAGCTGTTCCTCCATGACGCACCAGCCAGCAAACCTGAGGTGGGGAGCCGAGCAATCTGCTGGTGGTGTAGGCCACGAGTAAATTACAGCCTCTGTGGAGCAGGGGTGGGACGGGACAAGGCACTGATCTCTTGACCCGCAATCCCTTCCTGCACAAACTCCTGCAATGGGGCAGCTCCGTGCTCGAGCTGTGGACTGCGACCTCTTGGAGACGGCCTAGCCCAGCAGTTCCAGCAAGAACCCTCTTCAGAGCTTAGCCTCTCCCCGAGCCCAGCACAAGTGCCTCTAAGGGAGTTTGTCTGTGCTGTAGGCAAGGAATACTAGAAACAAAACAGACACTTCTCCAGATATAATCCCTCTACCACTGATCCAGAGAAAAAAACCCAGAGAGGTTATTTGGTTACAATATAGTCATCTGGAGCCCCTTATACCCCTCTTATACCATGAAACTGACAGCTGCCTTCTGGCACATTCACTTAAGCATCTGGTTGCTCACAGCTGCAATTCCTCCTCAGACAGCCATGGCAGGTAAATTACTTGTCTTGTCTCAACCTGTTCTGCTTGCCTCGTGACTAGAAGCCCTGGCCTGTTTTCTCTTCAGTGGTAGCCCATCCATCACATTTGCCAATGAAGTTTCATATGCCCAGCAAATTTTCCTCCATGCCACTCCATACATCAGCTCCTAACACAGTGCCAGGAGCAGTGTAGTTTATACCACCAACATATTCTTAATTGTGGCAGTATCTAGGACAACCATTCCAATTCCTGCCTTGGGTTTCTGGTTTAAGGATGTTACCCCATTATCAATATACCAACAAGAAAATATGCTTCCCTAGAAACATCTGCACTGGACTCAGAGAGGGACTTGTGTAGATCTGAATCTGAACCTCTGCTTTTCCAAACACAGGGTGGGATGGACTAGGGCATGGCTGTCCAACTGGCAGTCCATGTACTGCATGTGGCCCAGGAGGGGTTAAGTTGCAGCCTTCCCACCCTGCTTCCCCCATGGCTCTGGCTGCAGAAACAACTGGGAGCTCCAGGTTCCCTCTCCCTCTGGCTTCCCCTTCCCTGCCCCAAGGAGGAGGGGCAGGGCAGCATGGTGCAGTGTAGCTCACAGTGCTGGGGAACCCACAACCCATAGTCCCTCAGAGGCGTGATGCAGCAGGGAACCTGCAGCAGTGGGCTGGGGCAAAGTGGGGCAGTGCAGCAGGGAGAGCACTAGGTATGCAGTGCAGTGGAGGCGGGGCATGCTCTGTGGACCTGGGGGCTCATGGCCCCACACTGGAAGGGCCCTCACTAGAGCAGCCCTAAGGGCATGTGGTCCCTGGTCACTCAGAAGTTGGACTGCCCTGACCTAAGGTATACATAATACAGGTGCACGCGCAGGGACAAGCCTGAATTGGGAGACTGGCTCCGAATTCTAGCTTGCCCAAGGTCCAGGATAGGAGATGGTCACATATGAAGTCATGAATAGAGAGTGATCAAACCAGAACAGCAGAGAGAATAGAAGAGGGAAACCCCATTTTGGGTTGATGCGCTGCCAGATAGGCAGTGGAGAGGTGACAGAGTGCAATTATTTAAATAAACCACCAGCTAGCAAGGAATAAAGAACCAGAGTCTTCATGTAGTTTTAAGTCTCAGGAAAGTGAGAAGCAATAAGCCATGAGCACCCGTGGCTGCTATCTGGTGGCTTAAGAGAATGCAATTGTTTTGTACAAATAAAAATAACTCCCACCTCTTTGACCCTTCTCCCCATGCTGGCTGGAAACAAGCCAAGCAGCAGATACTGCTATTCCAATGAGATGCAATCCCAGCAAAGCCAGCTCACAGTGAAGGACTGTAGCAAGGCGCTGATCCACCCCAGATTAAATCCGTGAGCAGCACCTCAGGTAAAGAACTGCCCGCCCTGCTGCTTGAGGATGCACTAGGGCATCTTCTGGAAACACACCTCTTTCTTGCTCCCCTGCCCTCTCCCCCTCTTCTGAATCCCTGGCCATCCCAGCCTGTTACCAACCTGTAGGTTGTAGCCCCCGTCCCTGATCAACCACTGCAGCTCTGCCAAGTTCCCCATGGCTGCCGCATCATGGGCTGGCGTTGCCCCGTTGTTGGCTCTCTGGTTCCCTGGAAGCTTGGCTTGTAGCACCAGGAACTTGAGGCACTCCAGACTGCCAGCTCGGGAAGCATGATGGACCAGACCTGCTCCTGAGGAGTCAGCAATATCCCACCCCAGTGCACCGTTTGCATGGAGCTGCTCCAAGGCAGCCAAGTCTCCGTGCTTGGCAGCTAAAATAGCCCTTTGATCTGCCATCCCTGGCACCCCTGCCTGCATGGGCACTGATGCCTCCTTTCCAGCAAGAAGTTCCTTTTTCTCTTTCTGCCCCTCAGAGCAAAGCAGCCCTAGTCCACCTCCGTTACTTGAGAAGGTACCACAGGGGCATATGGAAAGCGGAGGGGAGTAGGACAGGAGGCGTGGCTGACAAATGCAGGGAAACAGAGCCCTCCAAGGAGCAACCCGAGTTAAAACAAACAAGCTCTGCTGGAACAGCCTCAGGCTCAAATCGCTAACGGAAATTGCTACTTAAAAGCTTTTCCTAGCTCTGCTCCCAATATTTTTTGCAATCAACCCCAAATTATGTTACATGCCAAGGTGAACAAACCTTGTGAATAGAGGCAAAGCAAACCCCTCAATCCTAATTCCTTGGCAGAACGGCTGAGGAGGCTTAAATCTTGCAAATCCTTCTAAGAAGTTGTAACATTCTTGGAAGCCGGCTTCTCTACTGAAAAGGTGTTTTCTTATCCAGTTGTTCTAGACCTGCTTCAAAATGCTTTTGGTTTTCAAGTAGCTCTGTGCTGACCACCTGCTGCACATTTCACACCAGAAAGGCAGCATGTTTTGTTTCATGCAACTCATATAGCCAGAGGGCCAGATTTTAAATGGATGTTAATTGGTAGAGCTTTATTCTACTGTGAACCAAAAACCACCCCCCTCTCTCTCTCATCAGAAAAAGGCAATCAAAACTACCCACAAATGTCACTCCTTATGCAAAGGGCATTTCATTTTATCTTTCATTTCCCAGTTTTCTCAGGGTCAAAACTGCTGTCTCCTCTTCCATGAACCTGATGTGGATGGAATTTGATTTCAGTGGCAGTAGACTAGGCTGCCATAAGCATTATGGCACTGCCACTAGGATGCAATACAGCCCACACCTTGGGATCAAGGATGGCTTTTAAACATGTTAGTTTCACAAATTGTCTACTATTTCTACCCAAATATAGAAATTAAAGGAAAGAAACAGGACTGATAGGTGCTTTTTAGCCACAGATTTTAGCTTGAGAATTACAAGGTTCATAGCCATTAAAGGAATCGGGGTCTGGAACGACTGTCTCATGGACACAGCAGGGGGCAGATCTAACTGCTTTTGAGATGGAGTTTGGTAAGTATATGAAAAGGACTGTATGATATAGTGCCTACAAGTGCAGATGACTAGACTCAGTGACCCAGGAGGTCCCTTCCAGTCCTAGGCCCTTAATACGTCAGCACCAGGAGAGTCCTTGCGAGGCTACATTCAAGGTGAGCTTTGTAAGGAGGACAAGTGTCCTAAGGGGTTAAGAGAGAGTCAAGGAGGGAATCTCAGACTTGCACACAACTGCACCCTAGAATGAATACACTGTTACTGGCTCTCAGTAACTCCAGAAGGAAAGTTATAAGGCTCAGATTGTATCACTGCCCATCAATGTGTTGTGAGCATATGGAACAGGACACCTTGATGTAATCTTATCCCTGTTATCATCATCAGTGGAACGGACTCTTCAAGCTGAAATGTGCAAATATAAAGGATAAACATGATGAAAGTATGAAGATCTGTCATTTGTGAAGAGACATGGGTGCCCTGGGTATATTGTCAAAGGACATAGAACTTTCTCTTCCAGCCCCTTCACAACAGTGCAGACCAGTGTAAGGATCCACAAACTCCTGGCCAGAAAACAAAAGGATTCCATTTTATGAAAGGCTTCGACCATCTGTTGTGCTCTGCACAGGAATGGGAATGAGACCTTTAGGGGTGTACTTGGTAGCCGTGTTGGTTTGAAACAAAAAGGCATACAAAAAACTAGGGCTCTCGGTTCCAAAATGAGACCTTTAGATATTTTTCACAAGAGAGAGATCTGTCCCAGAGTAGACAACAGACCATTCACCCAGGATGTGGGAAACAACTCCAATCCAAGCCCCTGATCTCAATCACTGAGTTACTGGTACCTCTTCCCCTCCAATTTAGGGTGTGCCAAGATGTTATCAGCAAAGTTTACTTGAAACCTATGGGCGTTTATACACATGCTCTGGGAGTGTGTGGGGGCAAGGTGTTAATTAGAGCTGATCTAATTAAAGCACCTGGAGCATCTTGTGTATCAATGTCCCTGCACTTAAAAAGGGGGGGGGCTTTAACTAAAAGCAAGGCCCCAGTAGACTCCATTAATCGAGTCTGTTCCAATGCGCTGTAATTACAGCATGTCACAGCAGCCTCTCTGCCTGGGTATAGGCACACTATGTTTCTGTGAAAGTCTTCTATTTCAATGCCCTGGCATTCATTGATGGAAAAAATGCTGTGCCAAAGAATTCCCCCATATAGAATAAAAACAGCCTCAGGAAAATACTTTTAATTGAAACCACTCTGATTAACAGCAGTCACTTTTGCACGTGCTGGGACTATATAAATATTAGATGTTCCTCAGCTCATCACTGCATTTTGCCAAGCAGCTACTTCATAATGCATTATTGCTTTATCACTATTCCAGTGTTTAGAGCTACTAGCTTGATCTAGGTACCTGTTTCTATATAGAATGTGGAGACAATGTCTTCCCTGTTAAGGAATTCACAGCTAGATATAGCCGTGTTGGTTTGAAACAAAAAGGCATACAAAAAACTAGGGCTCTCGGTTCCAAAATGAGACCTTTAGATATTTTTCACAAGAGAGAGATCTGTCCCAGAGTAGACAACAGACCATTCACCCAGGATGTGGGAAACAACTCCAATCCAAGCCCCTGATCTCAATCACTGAGTTACTGGTACCTCTTCCCCTCCAATTTAGGGTGTGCCAAGATGTTATCAGCAAAGTTTACTTGAAACCTATGGGCGTTTATACACATGCTCTGGGAGTGTGTGGGGGCAAGGTGTTAATTAGAGCTGATCTAATTAAAGCACCTGGAGCATCTTGTGTATCAATGTCCCTGCACTTAAAAAGGGGGGGGGCTTTAACTAAAAGCAAGGCCCCAGTAGACTCCATTAATCGAGTCTGTTCCAATGCGCTGTAATTACAGCATGTCACAGCAGCCTCTCTGCCTGGGTATAGGCACACTATGTTTCTGTGAAAGTCTTCTATTTCAATGCCCTGGCATTCATTGATGGAAAAAATGCTGTGCCAAAGAATTCCCCCATATAGAATAAAAACAGCCTCAGGAAAATACTTTTAATTGAAACCACTCTGATTAACAGCAGTCACTTTTGCACGTGCTGGGACTATATAAATATTAGATGTTCCTCAGCTCATCACTGCATTTTGCCAAGCAGCTACTTCATAATGCATTATTGCTTTATCACTATTCCAGTGTTTAGAGCTACTAGCTTGATCTAGGTACCTGTTTCTATATAGAATGTGGAGACAATGTCTTCCCTGTTAAGGAATTCACAGCTAGATATATTTACTTGGTCTAATAAAAGATATCACATTTACCCAAAGAATATGGCTAGCTAGACATAGGCACTCTTCCCCAGGGTGCAACGTTAAAGGAAAAATGTGTACGGAAGTAACAGGCTGTAAAACAAGAATTTGACCATACATCAAGTATTGGCTGGGGAGGCTGGTTGACAGCCCAGTGACCTTATCTGGTAATAAATGCCCTATTTCCAACTTCGAAAGAGGTCTCAATCCTCCTTGATAATTTGCCTTATACTAGGTAACATTTTTCCTGAGAAAAAAAATGAATTGAAAGGTGCACTCTTTTCAGCAATACTGAAATGAGTTCCCTACAGAGGAGGGTGAGAGCAGAGAACTTCAACACATGTGCACGTGATTTCCAGAAAAATTCTAATGCCGACAAAGGCAGGAATGATCTGATAAAGAAGTGATGTGACCTTCTTTTTCCTCCAAATGTCACATTCCCTGTTCACACACATAGCTACCTCCTTGACCATGTGCATATTGTGGCACATACACCAGCCTCCACATAAATGGAGACTTTTGCACCTCCACTGTGTGGACAGAGGTACCCTGAAGCATACACATGCCTTCCTAATTCCCACTACAGAGCACTGACACCAATCAAACCCTTTCCAACTTTTCAGTAGAAAAGCCAATCATTAGAAGGTCTCCCAAATATAAAAGCATCCTTGTTTGATTAATTCAGGTGTCCAGAGGTGTGAGCATCGATAAAATTCTTACAGCACAGTGCAGGTTGCTCTTCGGGGCCAGAAAGCCCCTTGGTGCCAGATCCTATCCTAGCTATTAGGTACCTATGCAGATGTAGGCATCTAATTGCAATCCTATTCCATGTTGTGCAAGTCCCTGGAAAACTGTTAAATCAGGTGAAGAGGTCTCTTTTCTTCCTTGTCCTCCTCCTATGCGAGTTAGGCCTGCAGCTTGGGCAACAGCTCGTTACAAAAGTAGATAGATTAATGGATTTGCAGTGACTTGAACAGGATGGGAGAGGACCTGTCCCTAGGGCTCTGGTTCTCCGATGCCCTGCTCCTTATGTGATCACTTGCACCAGTGCAGAGTGGGTTAGTGTGCCAACTCGACAACTCTTTATATCCACTTTACACAGGTGTAGGGTCACCCACATGGCGCACAGCAGCAGAGCGTCTGGCCCCAGATTTAGGAAACCTCCCTTTGGAGCTTCCCTCCTCAATCCCTATCCCAGAAGGCCTCAGGTCAAAGGGGTGCTGCTCTGCTCCAGCTGAGCCACGGCCTCCTTCAGGTCATCCACAACCAGGTCCACATCGCGGTGGGTGGTGTCTCGCCCCACGCTGAGCCGCAGGGCATTCTGGGCCACATCATAAGGGATCCCACAGCTCAGCAGAATAGAAGATGGCCTGGGAAACGCACAAGGAAAGCAGGATTTAACCCTTTGGACACTGAGGAAATATGTCCATCCCTATACATTTCACTCAGCAAACACACATTATCTCAGCATGAGTGACTGACCCATCTCCAACCCTCCTATTGTTCATTCTCCCTATCACTCTGGATGAATAAGACTGGGCCTACTCCAGGTCAGTGAGTGCTGCTTTCTACTCGGCACATGGTGCCAAGGCTGAGGGATGGGAGATGTGTGTTCTTGTCTGGTCTAAAAGCATGCTGATGCCACATGACTCCCAGATCCCAGGACTGAGCCAGTGAATAGCCCCATAACTTACAGTTAAACACAGCTTCCACATGGCATCAAAGAGCACAAAGAGTAAGCGTGCTACTCAAGTGGTACAGAAATGCCAAGCTCTTGCTTACACATTTTGAGGGCTGAACAACACGCTGTCTTCTCATCTCATGGCTAAGCTGGCCATGAGGTAACCTGGGAGGCAGAGAGGCCCTTGGGGAGCAGGTGTATTTCCAGCCTAGGAGTTCTCGTTCTGGGCTGGGAGTGGTGCCCTTGCAGTCACATATGCCTGCTGGCCCCCGCACGCTGTGACGTGGCACGTAACAGCAGGGGAGCGAGCTGCCTTGCAACACCCGATCTGTTGCGCTACACTGCCCTGCCTGCACACAGATATGCTGCTCAAGGTCACCCTCATCCTAATGCTCATTGCACATCTTCCACCAGCTCAAGACTAAGTCAATGGCAACCACTATTTTAAAAGATCCAGCAGGAACCAAGTGATGGAGTGATCACTTATGAGAAGCTGTTTCATAAAGCTTCAACTTCAAGGGATTTGCCCTAGTCATCAGAGATAAGGGACACTACCCAGGGGGGGAGGAGAGAGGGGACGGGAAGGGGGCTATGCAATTGTTAACCAATAAGCTTAAGGATTGCTTCTGCAAGCAGGTGGAGGTCTTTCACAGCAGAAGAGCCTCTGCAAAGCAATTCACTACTGCACAAGTGAACACAAATTCCTTCCTTATTGCTCTTTGATAGGAAATCTCCAATAGCTCCTTCCTTTCTAATGAAAAAATATCCAACATGTAACACTGGCTCCTTCCACTTCAGGAAGGAATGACTGAAGTCCCCTCATCTCCCTCCCTGATGTCCCCTTCCCTCATTTTTCTCTTCTCCTTTAATCTGGCCTCTCTCCCTGGGGCGAAAGCACTCAGTACCACACGGATCACTTACTGGTTGTCACCCTTCTCCGAGTGGCACGCTGCTCCAACACTGGCAAGAAGGGTCTTGCAGCAAGACAGCACCTTATGACCTGGAAGAGAAACATGTACAGGTTAGCATAAAACACCTACAAGGCTCCTAATCAGCACAGGGAACATTCTTCACTCTCCCTCTATGAAAATGACCCACCTACCCCTCAGAAACCCATCTCAGCTCAGCTTCTAAGCAATGAGTTATCAGGCCTAGCATCCTTCACAGAGAGAAAGGGAATCTGGTAATGGCAATGCCTGAGATCCTTCCCCCAGATTAAAGGGTGCCAGCTCTCAGGATTGGGCAGCTTCATGCCTGGCATGGTCAGGCCTTATGCCCCAGGAAGGAAGGAATCTCCCTCAGTCTGATACTAAAGGAGAGAAAGCAGCAGGTGAGAATGGAACAAAATACAGGTGTTAACTACAGCATGAGGCAGGTCTAGCTAACAGAGTTACCTTGCAGCCCTGAGCCCAGGATGGAGAAGTTACAGGTGTTGCAGAGCCGTCTGGAGCCTGAGAATCTGCTGTTAAAGTGGATCTTCTGCTTCCCAAATACAGCCTGCAGGGAGGTAAATGTTAACAGCTCCTTGAATGTCTATGGTTCTCCTCTGACTTGGAACGGGCTGAGCAGGAGGGATGTGCTACAGACACACAAGCCATCAGCACTGCCACTGGGCTGATGCAGTATGAAGTCAGGCTTCAGAGAGATACCCTGGGACAGCATTGGCTGGCTGATGATGCAAACACTGAACTAGCAGGCTGGAAAAGACAGGCATCAGGGGAATTCACCATCATGCCCTTTTGCTTAGGCTAAACTGGTACAAAGGAGCTTCAGAGGTCCTCAGGAAACACCCCAGAGTGTGAGTCCCTCTCAGGCAGTGGCAACCCCTGCTCTGCTACTCTACCCCCACACTCCCTTCTGCAAGAGGCCCTACTGCATGATGGTAAAGTAGCTCACAGGGGGCATTGCAACAGAGCTACAAGTTAGGGGCACAGGGGGCCTAAAGGTAGGGAAAGGGTGAAACCATCCCCAGCAACCCTGATGGAGGAGATAAAAGCCACATAATAGAAAAACATTGTCACAAGTGCCAAGGCAAGGAGGTCAAGGGCAGGAGGGGTAGCGACTTCCTGCTACAAGAGCCAGAGTGGGCCAGTGAGAAGCTAAAATGCCTCAGCAGTACAACCCACTACACTGCCTTGTGCAGCTACCAGAGGTTTATCATGCCCCTCCTTGCTGAATGGGCTGGGCACCACCCTCCTTCCCTCTACCCACCTCTCCCTTCTTGATCATCTTGTATCCCGCTCTGCTGCTTCTCCTCCCTCTGTCAGGGCCCACTGGTATTGAGCCTCAAGAGGCGACAGGCTTCCACTCTCAAACTTTCATCACACTTCCCAGGCTGCAGGGGTTCCTGGGAGACATGCTCTCTATTCCTACCTCTCTCAGCTGCCTGCCATACAGACTACCCAAAGACAGTGACGTAGCAGGGGGAAAAATGTAACAGGAACCAGCTCTGCTTACTTCCAGCCTTGCCTCCAAGTAATCCCGAACTTCCTGCATGTGAGCCTCATAAACCTCACAGGTCTTATTCACCAGCTCGGCAGCCTGTGAGGGGAGAAGAACAGCACAAGTCAGATGCAGCCACTGTCACGCACATCTGGTGATGCTCCAGCAAGGAGAGCAAGAATCCCTCAGTGCACGACATAGTACCTCCCATTTACCAGAAATCACCAAAAGCTGAGCAGAAGGGAACCATTTCCACTGCTTTACAAACTATTGCTAATGCCAACGAGGCTGGCTGGGGTGGGAGGACTTGTGTCTGAGCCAAATTGGAGAATTGGGCCAAAGGAATCTCATGAGATTCAACAAGGACACGTGCAAAGTCCTGCACTTAGGATGGAACAGTCCCATGCACTGGTACAGGCTCGGGGCTGACTGGCTGGACAGTATCTCTGCAGAAAAGGACCTGGGGGTTACAGTAGACAATAAGCTGAATGTGAGCCATCAGTGTGCCCTTATTGTCAAGAAGGCTAACAATATATTGGGCTGCATTGATAGGCGTGTTGCCACTAGGTCCAGGAAAGTGGTTATTCCCCTCTATTCAGCAGTGATGAGACCACATCTGAAATACTGTGTTCAGTTTTGGGCCCTCCACTACAGAAAGGATGTGGACAAATTGGAGAGAGGTCAGCAGAGGGTGACAAAAATGGTGAGGTGGCTGGGGGATGTGACTTCTGAGGAAAGACTGAGGGAACTGGGCTTATTTACTCTAGAGGAGACTGAGAGGGGACTTAATAGCAACCTTCAACTACCTGAAGTAGGCTTTGAAAGACGATGGAGCTGCACTGTTCTCAGTGATGGCAGATGACAGAACAAGGAGCAATGGTCTTAAGTTGCAGCAAGGGAAGTTTAGGTTAGATATTAGGAAGAATTTTCTTACTAGGAGGGTAGTAAAACACTGGAACAGAGAAGTGGTAGAATCTCTATCCTTGGAGGTGTTTAAGACCCAGGTAGATAAAGCTTTGGCTGGGATGATCTAGTTGGGGACAGTCCTGCTTTGAGCAGGGGGTTGGACTAGATGACCTCTTGAGGTCCCTTCCAACCCTAACTTTCTATAATTCTATGAACTCTTCCTCCATCTCCTAATTCCACCCAGAAAACTGCTTTTAGGTTGGAGCTAAATAAGTATGAACCAGATTATATGATCTCAGGACTGCAGGGGACTGGATCTGAAGACCTCACATTCTGCTGAGATGGGACTTGCCACCTTGGGGGATGCTGGTCTCACCCCTGAGGCCCAATTCCCTGGTGGGAAAAATGAAACCCATCTGCACTTGGTCCTCCCAACACTCATCTTCCCCTGAAAATTTCAAGACACCAGCCAATGTGTTTGTGTGGCAAAGAGCCAGACTTCCATGGGACAGCTGTGCTCAGTGCACTGAGCACATTTGAAAAACCCAGCCTTGAATCTAATGCAGAGCACTTTAGAAAATCCTGGCCTGAATTTGTTATGTTACAAGGTACAACCTTCAGGGTCCTGGCAAGTTGCTAACCCAGTACTCAGCGCTACACTGTTACGCGCCTGCTCTGAAAAACTCCTCTAGAATATCACACACTGGCTGGACTCCCAGCCTCCTTTACACTATCCTGCTCACTAGCTCGATACAGAAACCCATGGTCCTTATAGGTCCAACTTTGCCCCACACAGCTCAATACACCAGAGCTCAGTGGGGGCAGATGACAGAACAAGGAACAATGGTCTCGAGTTCAGCAAAGAAAGTTTAGGTTAGATATTAGGAAAAACTCTCTTATGTGGCAGGTAGTAAGATACCAGAACAGGCTACCCAGAGAAGTTGTGGAATCTCCATCCTTGGAGGATTTTAAGACCCAGCTAGACAAAGCCTTGGCTGGGATGATCTAGTTGGGGATGGTCCTGCTTTGAGCAGGGAGTTGGACTAGATGACCTCCTGAGGTCCCTTCCAATCCTAATTTTCTATGTTTCTATTAAATAAGAGTGTGGGTTTGGCCTCTTTGTTGAGAATCACTTCAAGCTGAAACAGATGTATGATGTGCTATTGTTCCACAACCAAATGGGAAAGCTTTGTGGCACAGTTTTCCCCCAAACCCACTACATAAGTATAGGGAAAACAAGAGAGATCAGTCATACAGGGGAGAATGAGGGGAAGGGAAAGGGAAAGGGCAGAGCACAGGATGCTTCTACAGGCCATTTTCAAAAACAAGGACTAATGCTGCCAGGAATCCTCATCCGCCACAGATCTAAAGACATGTTTCATCGGATGGAGAAAGGAAGCCAGAAGCTTTGACTTTTCACAATGGTGCAGAGATTTAGCAGCATTCTTCCCATTACAGTTGGGAAAGTTATAAAGACAATTCAGCAAGGAACACTATGAAAATTGCATTGAGCCTTCAGTCTTGTTTTGCTAAAAGCTGCTTGGCTTTGCTTTTCCTCAGTGGGTTTTTTTAAACAAATCTCAGAACAGAACAAGAGAGTTAACATATTTGCTCTATCAGACGCCATCACTGTTAACTTGCATGCTTCTGTTTTCACCCTCCTGTACTTCTGAGCTCACCTTGCCAAGGCCTGCAATCATTGGGGTGTTCTCTGTACTGAAAAAGAAATGTTGTACTGTAATTATTTTCTTCTTCTTGCAGAAACTAGTGGTGTTGAATGCCCACATTTTAAATGATAGAGGCCTCGTCCACATGCACAAATGTGCCCACAATGGTGTGGCAAAAATGTGTGGAGGGCAGCACTGCAGGTCAAACTGTACGTACAAACGGACCGCTAGGTGCAAGGGAGTTGGGGGTCAGCTCAAACTCCTACCAAAAGTCCTGAAGACAGGATACAAGAGAACCTCTGAATGGCCTTCCCTCGCCAACCCAGGGAAGTGTGATAGCAGCATTCTCCCCTGCCTCCCCCCTTTCCAAGAAACCAAACTGTATTTTGGACAGCTTTCAAAGGACTGAGGGTGGGTGTGATGCCTGGCCACAGATCTAAAGACATGTTTCATCGGATGGAGAAAGGAAGCCAGAAGCTTTGACTTTTCACAATATTAACTTCCTAACCCACTAGGTGCAGCACTGCCCCTACTGGAAGGGGTCTGTACAGCTGTGCTGAGCACCAAGCCCCATGCAGCTAACAAGTGATAGTCTCTCTCAGTTCCACCCAGCATGGGATCACACGGACTTGCAGTTAGCATTTACAGGGCAAGATGCATCCTCAAAGCAACTAAAAAGAGGACATTTCTTCTCTAAACATTTCACAGCTCTTCATCCCAAATCAGATGGCAGTATATGTTCCACTGGCCCTTACAGAACCTACTGAATAGCCCGGCCTGCCTCTCCCCACAGCTCCTGACCTCAGCACCTCCGCTGACCCGTGCACCCGCCTTACCCAGGTCGGAAGTTCCGCTCCTGTCCTCCTCCGAACAGCATGGGGTGCAGAGGGGTAGCGACTCCAGGCCCTCGCACATATAGCGCTCCGATCCGGGGAGCATAAAACTGCAACGACAGGCAGTATCGTGTCCTCCACCTCTGCATTCACTCAATTGCACAATGCAAAGCTAGGGCAGGCTTGCTGCCTGTTGCTGACATTGTAACAAACTCCTGGTATCAGCATATTGGCAAAAAAGCTGGAACCACTTGAGCTGAGGGAATCTTACAGCCTTGCTATCTCCTTTGTAACTTACTTGCTCTCCAGTTGCTAACTTAATTGCAGCAGGTTGTTTTGTAACTAACTGTGCCAGGTTAAACAGCCAGGAAGAGTGAAGGGAAAGCTGCTGTTGTACGGTTCTGTTAGGACTGAGGAGCCTTAAAAACAGCTTTACCTTCAAAGCTTTTAATAGCATCCCTGAAAATGGACTACTAGGAGCCATGAAATTTAAGGGAGCCACTCAGTTCTGGGGCTGCTGAGGCTGCAGCACTGACAGAGTTGTATACTCGATGAGCTGTGCTGGGTAAGCATGAAGTCTGGGTAAGTGCATGGCCCTTTTCCAATTCTAGGGCCATGACCTTAACCAGAGTACTCTGTAATATTAACTGGAAACTCAGTGAGGTGCCTCTTGGAAGTTCCCTCCCTGCTTCACCTTGACCCTGTCAGAGCATGTGCCTGGAGTCCATCAGCTCTGAGCCTGACCCTTCTCACTTTCACATTCCCAATAAATGAGTCTGTGCTATTGCCAGGGTTCTTGTCAATAAATTTAACCACTAGAGGGGCATGGAAAATATTCAAGGCAACAGCTAAGCCATGACCTTCTGGGTACATTTCCCTGAGCACCACACAGAAGTTGCAGTGTAGAGGGCAACTCCCCCCTCCACCTCCTCATTAGCTGACCTCCATCTCCTGAGATCCCATACACTCTGCTGTCAGAGTGGACAGCTGCCTCATGGCAGCTCCTTGTAAATCAGTTTCCATGACCTCCATGACTGGTGTGACTAGCTATGACCATAACCATGTACAACACTGTCTCTATGTAGCACGTTTCACATTTAAACCATTACTGTCTCTGTCCACTTAGTCCGTAAATCAGTCCTTTTTGTATTACCTCAGCAAATTCCCACTTATTGATGATAGTTGTTCTTTGCAAACATTGCCTCACTAGGACAAAAGCCTGTTCTCGGATCTTCATCACATTTGTGACCTAGGAACCATCCTGCTCCCATAACAGCCTTGCAAAGCACAGTGCTGCGTAACTGGCTGCCTATTCCAAGCCATGATCCTGCATAATTGTAGCTGCCTGTGCATAATACTGTACATAAACGCTGCCTGTGCATAACACTGTACATAAACACTAAGGCTGTGCGAAGCTTCAGTAGCCGATTCACTTCAGAGGAGATTCGGTCCGATTTAGCGGCCAGGTCTTTGAATCGAAATCGAATCAGAAGATCCAATAATCTCTCTGAATCGAATAGGAAGCCTCCAAATCGATTCAGAGAGATTTGGAGCTTTGGCCACAGACTGTACAGGCAGGCGCTAGGCAGTGCTGGCAGAAGCAGCCAGACGAACCCCGGCTTGAGCCAGCTGCCCCAGGAGAACCCGAGGCTCATCCAGCTGCTCCCCTGCTGGGGTGAGGCAGGCAGTGCTGACAGCCCTGGGAGAAGCCACGGGGACTGCGGGGAATGATCGGGGAACTGCGGGGAATGGTTGGGAGCTGGGAGATGGAACCGGGAGCCGGGGGAATGAACAGGGGCTTCCCCCGAGCTCCTGGTTCAATTCCCCAGCTCCCAATCATTCCCCAGGTACCCGATCATTCCCCCCCAGCCCCCACGGCTTCTGGCTCAAGCTGTGGCTCATCCGGCTGCTCCCCTGTCTGCCCCTCCACAAAGGCAAGGAAGGCAGTACTGGCAGCCCCGGGAGAAGCCGCAGGGGCTGGGGGGAATGATCAGGGACCGGGGGGAATGACTGGGAGCTGGGGGGTCAAACAGGGAGCTAGGAGAATGAACAGGGGCTTCCCCCCAGCTCCCAGGTCGATTCCCCAGCTGATTGTTCCCTCCAGCCCCAGCAGCTTTTCCCGAGGCTGCCGGGTCAAGCTGGGGCTCGGCTGGCTGCTCCCCCAGCTGCTCCCAGTGGTACTGCCTGCCTGTGTAGACTATGGTTGAATAAGATTCGACACAGAATATCTTCAGATTCAGCCGAATCAAATCGGAACAGCAATTCGAATCACCAAATCGAACCACTGTTCCTCTGAATCTGAAGCAAATACTTTCTATTTCACACAGGCCTGTACAGGCCTAATAAACACTTACAAAAAAAGCTTGCTCAGCACAGGTTTCCCTCACTTGATGAGGGTCCTGCATGAGCAAATTTGCTCTTATGCGATGACCCTTTTTATACCAAAAATTCGTTATATGCAAGGTAAATTCACTCTTATGCGATCAGTGCAGGGGAAGTCCAGTCAGCAGCTTTGTGCGTTGCATTGTGGGGGTGACACACACCAAAATGTAGTCTCCTGTGTGGATCTGTGCTCCTTGCTCGTTGTCTGCAGCACATGTTCCTGTAGTTGTATCACTATCCCCATTATGATAGTGCCCTGTGCTTGTGTGTAGTGTCTGCTGTTGGCAAGTACCAAAATTGTCTGGTAAAAGTGGTAGAAATGGGTCAGTCAAAGTCTTGGAACGTATCCCTATTTGTTACATTGTAAAGTGGGCTCCCGTTATGTGAATTTGGATTATGTGCCATTTTCCAGGAATGCATGTACAGCATAAAGCAAGGGAAACCTGTACAATAAAACACTGTCTTCAAAGCGCCATCTAGTGGGAAACTTTAGTGGTGGAATAAAAATAATGTATGAAATCCTTCACAAGTGAAAGTGCAATATTGGTGGGTCAGTCTAATTTCTCCTCCACCATGGCACAGCGAGAGATGAATGACTCAGCAATGCACATGAGGGAGAAGGAGATTTCAAAAGGCAAAAAAATGGACCCAAGAGAAGCCTGAGGTAAAACTTTTTCCTTTCAGTCCCCCATACATATACATCAATCCAAATTCCTAGTAACCCCCTTGGCTGAGTGGGGTTTGGGGGTGAGAAATGGAGTCAGGCAAGGGAAAACTGGCACTTGGATTCCCTGACACAAATATTGGATGGGGAAATATATTCTAGCCCTGAAGCAGCTAGCTACTGGTGGCTTCACTGAAGTGCAGTTGGTGTCCTCCGGATTTAAATTAATTGTCAAGATGGGGTTTTTTCTCCTTGTCCTTTTTTTTGTAAAATATTAGGAAGCAGTTGTTTGGGTTTTTTTAAATGAAAAGAAGCTCTGGCCTGACTGAAGGCAAAGAATAAAAAGCCTCTCCTGAACAGGTGCTGCAATCTGAAAGGGAAAGTGCTCACAATGAAAGGCTATTTAAATGCAGGGGCAGCTCCAGTGTCCCAGGGAGAAAGGCATCCAGAAGGAAGGCAGGTATACCTTGTGTCCCACAACAGTGAGGTAATCCACACCCAGATCCTCCACATCCACTCGTCCCTTCCCTATCATCTGTGCTGCATCTGTGTGCACCAGGATCTTGGGCATCCCCGATGCTGTTCTCTTCTGATTCAAGATCCGAATCCGCTGACAGAGCTCTGGGATGGGCTGGGAGAAGAAAACATTATCCCTAAGCAACATGGTCTCAAGCTCTGCACAGAAGATAACACATCTCCTCCCATGTGCAACCACAAAGCCCCCTACCCTTCACTATGCCACAATATCACCAAGGCAGATTCAGCACTTACAGAGTGAAGTGACAGTATGAAAGTATCTAACAGACATGAAGCAATTTAATGGCATTCAGCAGCTAATAAACAAGTAGACATAGTCAGCAGTGAGATCATCTCCAAGGGCTGCAGGTAACAGTTTGAAAACTGCTGCTCTGTTAACAGTGGAGGGAAAAAGGAGTAGAAAAAAAATGCAAAGAGGGAGAAAACTGGAGGAATTAAAAGGAAAAGAGAGGGGAGAAAAGAAACATGGGAAGGACCGGACAGAAGCCCCTCAGAAGTACAGAAGATGTGAACACCGCCATGAACCCACTTCCCCCCAGCCCAAGGCATAGAAAACCCCAAGGACAAACTCACCATGATTACCCCAGTCTCGTTATTAGCTAGCATGATGGAAACCAGGCAAGTGGTTGGACGGACTGCCCCAATGATATCGTCAACTTCTGCCTGACCAGTCACCTTGGACACAGGGACAAAGGTGGCTTCTGCAAGCCAAGACACAAGGAATTGGATTCATCATGGAAGTTGGCACTATGCAGCAGACAAGACAGGCAGATGGTGGGGTAAAGCTGTGCCGTGCAAAGCCTGTGGAAGGTGGATGAAATGGAAGACACTAGCAGAGGACAATGCGCTCATCTTCCAAGGAATGGGCTGGCCCCTAGAATACTCTAAGACTGAAATGTCACTGCAGGGGTGTCTGTCTTCCTAGCCATCTGGGTGATACAACATACAGGATAAACAGAAAAAGGATGTGCTGGGAGACAGGGCCAGAGTAAACAGATGGAGATAAAACCCACGGGGCTTGACACTAAAACTGACTAGAGCATTACCTTTACTTCCCAGGGAAGGCATGGGTTGGGGAAGCTGCAGGGCAGAAGGGGAAGAGAGTGCATAGCTCAGTTCACATAGGGCTGGGAAAAACATAGGAAAACACTTTGGACTTCTCCAGTGTAGTGTAAAGAAGGGATAATACCCCTGGTAGTACCATCAGCAACTGAAACATTTTGCACCCACTGGTTAAACTGCACTTATGCTGCCACACACTTGGCAGCTGCTCCCTGTAAACATCCACAGCCTACATCATTGTGCTCCTTCAAACTCTCTTTTGCTGTGTGTCAACAGTGAGGATGCAGAGGTTCTGGGTCCACTGCCTGACCAATGTCATCTCCTCATACCCTTGTGCATATCCATCTCTGGAGCCATATGTTGCCCCTGAATTATGCCCTGACTGGAAGCACTTTGGGGCAAGGACTGCCTTTGTTTTATGTTATACAGAACCTAGCACAAGGGGCTCCTGGACCACAACTGTGGTCCTTAGGTGCTCTAGTAATAGGAAAAGCTAGTAAATAATAAAATACTGAATCTATATCTTCTTACAAAGCAGCTGGAATGAAAAGACTGCCTGAGACTGCTCTGATCAGCACAGTGTGCAAAAGCTTAAATTCTGTGCAATGGCAAAGCTGTGTGAAAGAAAAAACATGACACTTGGTTATTTGTTACTTTGACACAAACTCTGCTGCCAAAGAACCCTCAGAAGGAACAGGGCTGGTGAGTATGCAGCTCCCTGGCAGCCACTCCCATGCACTCACCTGCCATGTTCTCTCTCACCAGGTGTTCCAGAGGCAAGCGCACCGAGTCATGTTCCACGCTTGATGTAACAAAATGGGGAGTGGCTCCTTGCGGCTTACTGTGTTTCTCCCCAGGTCCATTTTCCCCCAGCACCCAGCTCTCTCTAAAACACCTCAGTGCAGTGTGGATAATGAGATTATTGGCCTACAGAGAGGTAAGGGGGAAAACATCAGAGCAATAACTACTCAAAAGAAATCCCTTTCTTGCCCAGTGGCTTGCTTTTGCCACTTTTTTAAATTCAGGGAGAAGTTAAAATACAGTCTACAAAACTGCAATGTTTAGTGTAGATGCAGAAATTTTTCAGAATAAAGCAAACTCCTTAAGTCTGCAAGAGCAGTCATTTATGCTACCACATAAATGGTTTTCCACTCCAGACACTCATTTCAAAACACTTATATTTACCAATTTTCATGCTAAAAAAGAGCATATGGTTTTCTTTGGCAGCTGCATTTTCACGCCAATCTGGGATTTATCATGTATAGAGGAAAAAGGCGGCTGCACTGTGGCTTTCAAATACAAAGACTGAGGAGAAAGTGGTTCATTTTTTATTGATTCACCAATTATCCTCTCAAATGTAACAGTATAATCACTCTTACTGCGACCAGTAGGTGCAGAGGGATTCATGCTCTCACCTCTGTCCCCCCTGAGGTAAAAATTATGTCTTCAGGCTGCCCTCCTACCATCCTGGCCAGGCTCTCCCGGGCCCTGCTGATGGTCTCCTTGGCCTTTCTACCTGGAAAGCCAAGATACACATGTTATGATGTTGGTTTGGTATGTTTACAGTGGAAAAATAATGAAAAGGAAGAATCACTGCAAGATTATCCCCATACCAGGGATTCACCTCAGAGAGATATTATGTATTTCCCCCTACACTTGGTTTAATGTACGAGATAGATTCTCTTCTATATTTATTTCAATTTCTCTGCACGAGATTAAAAGCTCAATGGCAGCCAATGCAGTGCTTACATGACAGTCTCTGTGGGAATGGCATTAGCAAACAAACAGTATTTCATTATGGATGGTGCAAGCCTTGACCAGACATAGACACAGACAATTCACAGCATTTATACTGCAAGCAGCAGTAAGAAAGAGCACAGCTCAGGCAGTACATTTCCCTCTACAGAATATTCCCGTTCATGCACACACCACTTTAAGTGGGCATGGGGTTCTTCCCTCAAAAACCAGTGAGGTTCAGCTGAAAGTCAACTGGAAAGATAAACTCAAAATAAAACACAGCTCCAAGACAATCTCTGGGCAGGCAGAAACAGAAAGAAAAGAGACCAAGGAGGAAAGCAGATGGCCTTGCTCCCTTGCTGCCGAGGGGGTTTTTTTGGTTCTTTTTCTGCAAGCTAACTTTTGGAGATTCTCCTAAGCCTCATTTTTTTCCTTTCTAAGAGATGTTCTAGCAGCCTCTAAACTGAAACACTATGGATTGCTTCTGAGGAGAGTCTGTAACTCTGCTCTACTTTCAACCTGACAAAGCAAACAAGCCTTTCCTTTTTCTTTAGAAGTTTATTTATATTGCTCTCCCTGGGTAATCAGCCCTGTAGTTAGGAGCCAAAATCTGTAAGAGTGGAGGCTGAAAGTCAAGCTCTTATGTTTATATTAAATCAACTAAATAAATGCAATGACTCTTCAAACTCTTCAGCTGTAATGAGTCCCGCTGGGAGCTTCCTACTTTGTCAATGTACGAGAGCTAGAGCATTAATTTTGATGCCTAAAGAGACGCCTTAGGTGGTGATGCCAGTGGTCACCAACCAGTTGGTCCTGATCAACTGGTCAATTGGGGAGCCCCTGACAGTCGATCTCAGTTGACGGTGGGAGAGGGGGGAGCTAGCCCCCCCAGACTGAGATTGACTGTCAGGGGCTCTGCGATCGGGAGCAGTGGGATGCACATGGGGAGCGGCTGGGACGCAGTTCGGAAGCACCGAGACGCATGAGCAATGTGGCTGGGCTGAGCCATCTTCTCTGCTGCCAGGGCCAAGCCGGGTGAGTGCGATGATCCCCCTTCATGCCCCCTGCCACCAGGTGAGTGGGTCCTGGCCATGCTGGGCCGGAGCCTGGACGGTTCGTACAGATGCGTGGTGGGGCTCCAGCTGGTGCATGCACCCCGGTGGAGGCCTGGGGGGCATGTGCCCCCTCGATCTGTGCACAGTGCAACGCAGCTGCCACTGCGTGCTGCAATTTGCACCCCAAGCCTTGCTGTAGCTCGGGGCTCAGAACACAAAGCCCGGGGCGCAAAACCCAGTGTGCAGTGGCAGCCACCTCGCCCCCATGCACAGAGCAGAGGGGCACATGCCCCCCAGGCTTCCACCAGGGTGTGTGCAGTGACGGGAGCCCCCCCGCACACCTGGATGAGCAGCAAGGGCTCAGACCCTCCCCCGGCCTGGCCCAGCCGGCCAGGGCCCCACCTCATCCTTGCCTGTGCCCCACTCCATCCCTGATCACCTGGCCTCGATCTGTGCCCCCCAAACTAACCTGATGGGGGAAGGGGGGGCAGGGCAGGGCAGGGCAGGGCAGGCAGCAGGGTAGGAAGCACAGTAGATCCTGCGTTGCCCTTTACTTCAAAAAGTGATCTTCACCTTAAAAAGGTTGGAGACCACTGCTCTAGGAGACTATTTCCCCACAGCCAGTTCAGAAAATACTGACCATTTTTTTAGATGTGCCTCTGTAGTTTTTGAGTACAAAGTGGGTTAAAAGACAGGGCTGAAGCTTTTGAAAGAGTGCCCAGCCTTTGTTATTAACCAGCCATTATCCGTTGGTGCTGTGTTCACACCAAGAGGCCTTATTAGGTTTGGCATCATACTGACATACAATGACAAGGCAGTTCTTACTGAACAGCTTATCCTCATGTTTGCTGGCAAATAACTAAGGAGTGGCAGCACAAATCAGCTTTACATGTGGCATGGTTGTAACCCGAGATAACACATGCTGCTCTCCAGCTCTGTTCATAAATCTCACTCCTTTATAGACAGCTTTATAGAAAGAGGAAGGTCTGCCTGTGCTCCAACATGATCCTACTCCTCTGATACCCCCTGGCCTCACAGGAACAATAAGCTTTAACCCTACAAACCCTAGCCCCTGAGCCGTTCCAAGACGGTTTCCAGCTCATAAAATGAGCTATGCATATCAAGCAGGAGACTGCCTGTGAGTCCAAATCTGTCTCCTTTGCCTGAGGACCCTGCCCTTTGTTCTTCCCAAGAGCTGCTCCTACCTGCTTTGTAAGTGCTGCTGGGATTACCCCAGGCCTCCTGCATGGCCTCTGTAACAGTCTGGATCACCTCCAAGGCCAGTGGGGTAGTTGCATTGTAGTCCATGTAAACCTTCCTGCAGGACACAGGAGCAGACAGGGTTAAAACAGAAGAGAAGGAAAAGCCTACTATCAGCAGTATAAATCAGTGCTTCTAATAGCTCCATCAGTGACCACAGTGCAGTACACTTTTAACTAGGTTTTACCTAGTTAAAGGAGTCATTACCAACCTACCCTGGCACTGGAATAGATTGATCAATCAATCCTCTCTGGCAACATTGCTGGAAGCACAGCCCCAATAACCTGCTCTGTTAAATATGATCACAATCAGAGACTTACAACAAGCTTTTGAAATTGAATCTTAATTACACTGTATATGCATTTAGGGCCTAAGAACCATTACAGGTAATATGAGCTGCAAGTACAAACCCTCCAGCAACTCAAAGGGATTCCAACCCTCTAAATTTAATTTTAAATGCTCTCTGTCTTCAAACAAATTGGGAAAAAACATCTGACTCACCTTTTCACAGAGTTATTCTCTTCCTCATAACACTCTGTCTTCCTAGGGATCTTCCTCCCATCTTTTGCTGGTATCACTTTTCTTACTTTGTCCTTCTCCATTCTGCAGAAATGTTTGTACAAGATCAGCGAGAATGGCAAAAAGGTCAACCTTGAAATCAGCAACCAAACAGCACAAGATAACTCTGACTCAGATCTGCCATAGACGATACTGCACTGGTCTCACTTCAGGAATCAGGCCTTCTCTCTCACACCCATGCACTGGCTAGTCTCCTGACCACATTATGATCTTTGAATGTTTGGCTGTTGTGTCTAAGCCAAGTCTGCACAATAAGGGACACACACAACTTCCAACTCACAGAAGGGGTCCTGCTGCTCACAGCTTTGTACCAAGATCAAGGATAAAACGCCAATCCTATGCATTAACACAAATATTACTTAGTAAAGTTACTGTCACATTCAGCATCACTTGTTAGATATAAGTGACAGCAGTAGCCCTACAAGTGCCTGCTTTTGTTGCCTTTCATTGATTGAACTATTTGCATGCGATTTCCTGATTTAAGCAGACAGTTGAACTAACTGATAAAAATGAAGCATTCAGCTGCACAGCTCAGCTTTAGAGTCTGGCTCTCAGTCTTGTTAGGCTTAAGGATCAACACAACACGAAGTGACCAAGACATTCACACTTGTCAGAGCTACTAGTTCAGGCTGTCTGCAGGCTCAGAAAGACAACGCTGTATCATTTTCTTACATTTCATCTGGTTCTTCCCTTTGGTAAATTTTGCTTCTAGCTACCTACGAAGGGGAGAAACTTTCATTTAAACGGCTCCATGCTGCAGAATCAAAGCCTGTCAAAAAATCAGATATAAACACTTCAAGCAGGCAAGCCTCAATAAAATATCCGGGAACAAGCGCTCGTTCGTTTCATAATCAGAGAATAGCCTGACCCGCCCCCCAGCACTCTACAGCAGGGGCTCCTAAACTGCAGTACAGGCACCCCTGGGGAGTACATGGGACAAACTGTGTAATAGTGGATTTAATTTTCATTATAACCATAGCTGGCGTTTAGGGGATTAAAAGATAAGCCGGAGAGGTACGCGGGGAAGGGGACGTGCAATAAGGCCGGGTTTGGGAACCTGCGCTCTAGAGCCACCCGGGCTATTCCAAAGGGGAAGGGCACCACGAAGACAGGAAGCTATTAAAGCAGAAGCGAGGGGGCCACAAGGGGTCCGTGACAGGTGCCAAACCTGCCAGCTGTGGGCAGAGAGCGAGCGCGGGGCTGGCGTTTCCAGCAGTGCGCAGTGGGGGTGGGACTCACGGGTCCCCGCGCACACGCCGCGGCCCTGCCCCTCGCACTGGGCGCAGACCGCGCGGCCACAGCCCCCTGCCCCCCCACAGACAC
>NW_005841849.1:212885-217442 GCF_000455745.1 Alligator sinensis | reverse complement strand
GAGAGGATCGGGCAGAGCGGCGGCGAAGACGGGTGTTTCCGGAAGTCGGGCCGGGCCCCGCTCCAAGATGGCGGAGGTAACCTCGTCCTTTAGCGCCGGGCGCGCTAGGCCCGGATGAGCCCGGCCTCGAGTCGCGCCCGGCCCCCACCTCCCGGGGTCGCCTCCCTACCGCGGCCGCCTCTCCCCGTGCGGCCGGGCCGGGCCGGGCTGGCGGCGAGTGACAGCTGCCGCCCCGGTGATCCCTCGGCCCTGGGGATGCCTGGCGCGGCTTTGGCCGGTGCGGCCAGGGGGTCACGGGCCGGTTTGCCCGTCAGGCGCTCCCCACCGCCTCCCTGGGCCAGAGCGAGGCATCCCCTGCTCAGATTAGTTGCTTGTCATTAAGGCTGGGTCTTGCTGGCACGGAGCCAGGCCAGGGAGGTCGTGTGAAGTTACCTTGACTTTTAACAGGGGGAAGTTGAATCTTTCCTTCTCAAGGGGCAGGCGCTAGGGGAGGTGGCACAGGCAGCGCGATGGGGTTCACAGTCATTGCAGTGAGTCCACCTGTGGCTCCTGCATCAGATCATCCAGGCCCCGGGCAAATGCAGGGCACCACTCAGACTAGCACAGAAGCTGGTGAGGATCCGCTCAGTTCTCTCCACTTCGGGAACTGGGAACAGCTTGCGCTTAACAATCACGAGGCTGCATTTTAGAAATTTGCCCCCAAATAACGTGGAACTAATGTAAACCCATAGGCTACACAGACCAACAGGACTGCTTTATTTTGCACACATCCAAATGGACTGAGCTTAGAGGAGAGCTGTTTCAACGGTGTCCATACACAAGACAATATATTAGGACAGGGGGTGGCCAACTTGCGTCACGCATGCCAAAGGAAAGCTGCTGCGTGTAGCCTGTGGGTCCTGTGCACTTCCATTGTGCCCCAGGGTGCAAGCTATCAGATACCTCTTTCTAGGGGAGTGGTCAGAGAGGAACTTGAGGGGCATCGGGGCTTAGCTTGTGCACCTGCCAAAATAGGTTGGCTGCCTCTGTCTTGGAACTTACTTGTTTGAAGGAGGCCTGTCCTCGTGCAAGTAGACATTTGTTCTTTCTGCAAATTTTCTTTTAATCCTTATCTTTCAGTTTACATCAGACTAGCAGGATAAGAAAGACGGGATGGAGTCAGCAGATGCTGGGGCTAAAACAAAGAAAACCCTAGGAGCCGTTGATTATGTGGAGTCCTCAGGATTTGCCCAAGGAGCCCTGCCGACGCAGAAAGATGTCATTCAGAACATGTTGTACCTGTTACAGCCCAAAAGAGCTGGGCAAGCACAACGATCAAAGGAAGATGCAGCCCAATTGCTTGCTGAGCTTCTGCAGGAACACTGGTTATTTTGCAACTTGCACACCATAGCAACCAAAACCATAAAGAAAGTTATTCTCAAAATGTACGAGGAATTCACAAAACTGTATCAAACACGAAAGCAGAGGCAAAATCATGCATTTATGCAGAGGGCAGACAAATTCAACATGAGTTCAGAACAGCTGTTTGACATATTTTGTACAGATGCAGTGATAAGAAATAAGCTGGAGGAGTGCACTGGCATTAAGATGACTGCTACAGAGTGGAAGTTTCTTGAAGACCAAAGAAGTGAAAGAAAAATGTACTATGAGGATGTTGCAGACACGAATGAGTTGAAGGCAATGGAGAGGAGAAGAAAAGTACAATGCCTGGACCACTTCAGAAAGATGGCAAAAGATGAAAGAGCAGCGAGCGAATCAAAGGAAACTACTTATGGAAGTGATGTGCGGTCAGATGAAGGCACGAGTGTTGATGAATTGTATCCTGCTGAGGACGAAGAAGATGCTCCGCACTTTTCATTGCAGGGAAGGAGAAAGCGTCGATATGCAACACGGACTCTCAGCTCTACAACGTCAGCTAGTGGAACGATACCTCTGGAGTGCCAGCATATACGCATGAGCATCCGGAGAGTGAGGCCTGGGTTCTACGAGACTGTTGACAAAATTTAAAACTAACTGAACTAGATGATCTCTTGAGGTCCCTTCCAGCCTTACTTCTCTATGAACACTAGTGCACATTGATCTCAGGCTGAAGCTGCTGTAGCAGAAGTTGGCAATGCAATGTTTGGCTGATCTCAAAATCCTGTGATCAATTGGAGGTCATTGGTGTAGTTCAGAGGTATCCAGCCTGCAGGAGGGAGCTTTGAACCAATGGCACTGGCAGAAATTTTAAAAGATATGGATAAAGGAATAAGCATGAAGGCTCATAGATAGAGCATGATTTTCAGGTTATGGAGTCATACAGGCCTCTTCATCTAGGACCCCACCTACACTTAGCTGTTTGAGAAACTTCTCACTGTTATGTGACCGCTAGTGGTAGCAATGGTAGGCTGATGTTAGAACAGTAGCAGGGAAGCAATGCTATTGTTCAAGCTAATCTAGAGTGCTGGTGCTAAGGAGCCACACATCCTGTTTGGGTCAGTGGGAGTCAGCTGTGTTTGGCACCCTTTTAGAATTGGGCATTGTGGAAGTGGGTAGGGGAGGGAACTCATTGTTTGGCCTGGCTGGCCATTTTGGTGGCCAGCTTTGTGTTGTATTTGGGAAGACAGTGTTTCAAGAACTCTCAAGATCTTTGGGTGTAAGAGTAGTGATGACTGACTATTTATGGTTCTGCATATTGTAATCATGAAGTGACCCTGTTTGGGGAAAAGCCTTCTTGTGTTTTGATGGCTCTCTCAGTTATGTCTGCAACCTGAAATATGAAGCCTCTATAAAACACAGTTACCATATTTTATTGCATACCACACACCCTCAAGTAAGGTGCACACTTTATTTTGGGAAAGGCAAAATGAAGGGCCAAAAAAAAGCTTTTTTCCAGACTCATGGCTGCATTCTGGCCACAAGGAGTAGGAGCAAAGTCAGCCCATCAGCATGACTCATCCTCCCCCCTTCTTGCTCATTCAAAAGCTGGAGGTTTAACTGGCAGCAGCTTTTGCCTGCTCAGCCAGAAGGAGCTAGCTCTTAGCAGCCATTCCAGCATCCCTGTGCCTCTGTTTCAGAATGGAAATATTTCATTGCTTAAAACATGCACCTCAATTTTGAAGGGCTAATTTTTGGAAGGGAGGAAAAGTATGTGTGGTATGTTATTTAAATATGGTCTTTTATCTGTGCTGAAGGAAAAGAAGGTGGAGCAGAGGTGCATATTATGTTACTTGCTGTGGGACAAGATTGCTATGAATAGTTACTCCCTGTCTTCTTGGCATATAATTCCAAGTGTGTGTGTGTGTGTGTGTGTGTGTGTGTGTGGATCTAGGATGCCTGTAGTAGAAGAAGGGTCTGACTGCCAGAGACCTACTTGCTTTCTCAGCTTTTAAAAATTCATGCAGACCAGTAGGGAAGAAACAGTACTTTATCACAAGGATTTAATGAGAGAAACCATTACCTTATATATTCCTAATCAAAGGCACATACACACATCCTTACATATTGGTGGTACATGGGTAGCTGCCAGTTTTAGTTATAGTTACTTTATTATTTTTGAAGCTAGCAAGGTTAATCCACCCCCAAAACAGTTAATGCCAGTGTTGGATAGATCTTCAGTGTCCCTTCAAGGTATACCATACCAACTAAAAAACCCACAGACCTCTAATCACAGCCTTGCTTTATAAGTAGTAGTAAAAATCAAAAGCATATCTTGCTCTCAAATTCAGCTTTAAGCAAAAACATTGCTAGTCTCCATGCCAACATCTTGCATGACTCTTCTCTGCAAAATAAGTCTTAATTTATGCAAGTTATTTTTTAGTGCTTTGTTCTTTAACTTTTGTATGTGCATTGATTGTAGAACTAATAACTGACAGGTCATGTTACTGAATGACTTACCTGATAATAAGGACTAGCAGCAAAACTGGCTAATTCCCTTTGTCCTTGGGCTGCTTGGGAATTGGCAAATGAGTAGGTACTTAAATTAATAGTCATTATGTTGCATTTCATTTCATATGGAACAAAGAACTGATAGTACTGTCCTGAGGGAGGCAATGGCCTTGTCTCTTAGCTACATCCTTTTAAGGAAGAGAGTATAAATACAGTTACTTGAATCTATCTGACTCTCTGAATAATATACTTAGTTACTCAATCAACTTTCATGCCCAAAACTGGTGAGAACTTACCTTTGAGATTTTATTGATGGTGTACTGTTCCAGATCATTATTTGAGCTTGCTGCATGATGCATCTTTCTTTTTTTGCATCTCAAAGTTGAAAAGCAAGTTATGTTTAGTAACACGTACCACCTTTGCTTGAGAGTTCACAGCCCTGCCCAGTCCCCTCTGACTCTGTCCTTAAATTTAGTACCTCTGATGTGAGATACAAAGAAATGCACATTAGGCTGCTTTCATGCACAGTAACGAATGTGCATGGTTTTTAAATTATGCTTAATGCACAGTAGCCTATTTTACTGTGCATCAGTATAATTGCACAGTTTTTTACGTGGCACTTTAATGCACAGTAAAATGGGCTACTGAGCATGAAAATGCACATGTAGACATGCCTGCTAAGTCTTGTTT
>NW_005841849.1:211862-212854 GCF_000455745.1 Alligator sinensis | reverse complement strand
TTCCTGCTGTAAAACCATCCCCAGACTACATATACAGTTACAGATGTAAACTGAAATATGTGAGGGAGGAATCCTGCAGGGTTGCATGTGCATTCGTGAGCTTTTAAGGTGATAATGAACCATTAAGAGCATCTAGCATAACCTCCCAGATATCACAGGCTATTAAATTTGATCCAGTTATTGGGTTCAATTCATGGATACATTGTGTCTAGCTGAAAGTGTATCTTCCAAAAAAAGGCATCTAGTCTTAATCTGAAGCCATGAGGAGGGGAGAATCCATCACAACTCTTGGTAGTTTGTTCCTGTGGTTAATCACAGTAAAAACACATACCTTATTTCAAATACGGTTTGCTTAAAGATAGGCCTTGGCTGTTCTTACACCATGTTGTATCAAGTGAGTGGGCTTTCTTGCTTTTAAATCACGCTACTCTTCACAAGGTTTGGTGGTTGTGGATAGGGCTGAAGGCTCTGTTTCTGCTGCAGCAGTGGCAACAATCCTGATAGGACTTATTCTGCCTGCTCTCCTTTGGGACCATGGTGCCTTTTTATCAGTACAGCAAATTTTGTCCCAGGATTTTATACTTTTATTTGTAACAATTGTTGGCTTTTTTGGTGTGTTCTAAATAAATTAATATAAATCCATACCTAGGAGTTTTTCTGTCTTATGTGGGAGGGGGAGGGAGCAGGAAGCTGAATATAAAATAGACTAGCAGGTGACCCTTCCAATGCCACCCCCACTGCAGCTCATCATAAAGCTAGGCCTGAAGGCTCCTGCTGCCAGCAGGAAAGCTCATTTTTTACCCTGTTGTTGAGGTGGGAGGGGAGTTCCCTAGAAATTAAAGGGCTCAAGACTGCTCCACAGATGGAAGCATTTCATCAGAAGTTTTGGGAGCCTCAGGAGAGGTAACTAACAACATTTGTGCCTTGGGGAAAACCCTGCCAGAGTGTAGAGGGAAGGAGTGCCAAGAGCTGGTAGGATGTAGCCCCCTAAA
>NW_005841849.1:203543-211852 GCF_000455745.1 Alligator sinensis | reverse complement strand
CCACCCACCCCACCTGCTGCTGCTGCAACAGCATCTTCCTACCACCAGCTACTGCTGCTGTGCTGTGCTGCACTGGGTGGACTTCTTGGGAAGGCACTATTCTGGTACACCACCCCCACCCTCCCCCAGACAGCACCCAGGGCTGGTGCCCTCATCTACCCCTACTTGCAATACAGAACCTCAGCCAGCTGGGGCAGTAGGGGAGAAACCCCTCAGCTTTTCTGATGATGTGCAAGTTCAGTTCTTGAGAGATCTTTGCTCATTCCTTTCAGAATGCAATTTAGGGATGATATTTCAGGAATTTACACTTTCTCGGTTTTTCTGGTGGGGGGGGGGTTATCATGAATTGATTCATTAGTAAGTGTCAGATCAAAAAAATATCTTCACTTTAAGAACAACTTTCCAAAAACTAGAAGATCTTTTCCCATGGGAGTAGGAGTTAAGTTTTTTTTTTAAAGTTCAAATACAGTTTTAATATTTTTTTTTTTTAATTTCTGACTACTTAAAAAAAACACAACTTTATTATGTCAGAATGAGCTCATGTCTCTGAGAGATTATTTAATTGCAAATTCTTAAGCATGTAAACATTTGGTATTATCCAAAGTCCTTCCCATTAGTATTTTAAATTAAGCTTGATCAATAAAGTACTACATTTCTCTTGTGTAAGTGATTCTACAGATAGCATTGCCTATCTTCAATATACAGTATGTATTTTGCATGCTGTATGCTTTCAAATGGTGGAAGATTAGGGGGGTGGGTAGGGGGGATGAAACCCTATAGGGGGAGAGGGAGGGAAGAAGTTGGGCAGGGCTGGGACTGCTGCCCAGCTTGGTGTGTGAGACTTGGGGCCCAGGGCCAGAATGTGCAGCCACAGGGCCCCAGCAAGGAGCAGTATGGGGCCATGGGTGGCTGGTCCAAAGAGGGAGGGGCCGACTCCCTGCAGCTGTGCACACTCCCAGGGTGCAGGGGCTTGCGCTTCCCCATGAGGAGGCATGGAGCCTGCCTGACTCAATGGCATGTGGTCCATACCCAGCCTCAAACCCCATACCCGCTCCCCCCACCTGCAGGCAGGAGCTCCCCTCCCCACTTACCCAGTTGCCCAGTCACATGGCTCTGCCTCCACATCATGAGGCTCCCAGTTGGAGTGCTGGGAACTCCACAAAGGTGGAGGCACAGAGCCTGCCACTGTTAAATTATGCAAAATTATGCAATTATGCATGGGCACAATTGCATAATTTCTCAGGGTGTATGTGATGACCACTAGGCCCTTACCAGCGCTAACAGGGTGGAGATGGGACTCACAAGCCCACTCTGCTCTAGTGGGTCCTTGTCCAAGGCCCTAAATAAATGCAAACATTACCCAGCAGGCCACACTTCTCTCAGTTCTCTGCCAGTACTGGACCACCTCTTACCTCCAGTGTGGACGTTGTCATTTCTATCAATTCACAGCAGGGTGAATTTGATTTAAATAAAATCAAATCACGATTTAAATCACTGGTCAGGGAGCTTTGATTTAATCATTGTTTTCTACAAAAAGTGCATTCTTATTGTTTGATATAACCTTAATACAGTAAAAGCTCTGTTAACCGGCACCTGACAAGCTGGCATGTTCTATTAACCGGCATGCTGGCTTGTAAGGTAAAGTGAAACCAGAAGTGCCCACTGTGACACTTCCCCTTGCACTGAGCCCCCCCAGCCCGGGGCAAAGCAGCCTGCGCTGCTGAGCCCCCATGGCCCGGGGCATAGCAGGCTCCATGGGGCCCGCCTCCCTGTCCCTCAGGGCCTGTGGGAGGGTCGGTGATGCGGCGGGGGGGTCAGCAACGCCCCGGACACGGCGGGAGAAGCACTAGCCGGAACAGGCAAAGACGCCTGTTCAGGCCTTTTAATTAACTGGCATATTATGTTGTTCGGCACCCCTCATTCCTCATAGGTGCCGGATAACAAAATTTTTGCTGTATATATTACTCACAATTCAGAGATGTATGTTTTATTTTTAGAAGGTACACACTATTCATTCCTTCCAAATCTCAACAGTATCAGCAATAAAACAGATTTCCCTGCACTTGGTTCAAGGCTACAGAAATAGGCTTCCTGATAGTCAACATACATTCTATATTTCTCCTTAGCCCCATGTTGAGAACTTTGGCTATGACAGTTCCATCTATTTTGTCACAATTTTGTTCACAAATTGTTATCAGATTAGGCCAGTTCTCAATATATCGCTCAAAACAGTCCACTGCTGAGTTTCATTGCATGTCTTGTGGGAGAGTTAATTTGGTTCCTCCTGCTTTCTTCAGAGCAGCTGCTACAAAGTGGTTGTTATGGAAGTTTTTTGCAATTTCAGCAACATTAGCCTTTATTTCTGGAGCACTGAAGTCTGGCTAAGAGGAGCATCAAATGAGCACTGCAACCATATGTTATTAGCAGGGATCCTGGTTTCTATTAATGGTGTTTCATTTTAATCATGGAAAAATGTGAATTTTGGGTTACTTTTTTTAAACTGAAAATTGGGGATTTTTTAAAATTAGAAAACCAGAATCCCTGGTAGTGACTGAAACATGGCAGTGAAGTGTGTGTTCTCAACCACAAGGAAAGGAGAGTTTGTTGCATAAACAAACGGAGCAATGTTTTCATCAATCACCTCCAGGGCTCGAATTACACTCCAAATCTTGGCGGGGGTCTGCAGCAATGGCAGCCGGAAGGAGCCACCGCCACTGCCTGAACTGCTTAGAAAGGCACGAAGCAGGCTGGGGGCTCTCATCTTCCATGGGGGGACTTATGGGGGGCTCTCATCTCTTATGGGGGTGCTCATCCCCGCCCCCCACCTTGTATTTCAAACCCCGATTCCCTCTTGCTTTAATCCGCTGGGTTTTCTTACAAACTTATTCACGGTTGTTTCTGGATGACGGAGATTTTTTTTCTTTTTGCTACAGGCAATATACTATTTGACTGGAACACTGGTATCATTAGCAGATAACTCTGAAACTAGATTGTGATGATGATATTGAAGATGGATAGTCAGAATCCTGTATGTTGATCATTGATTCTCCTGAACAAAAGAAGTCAACCCAGTGACTACAGTACTGCTCATTTAGTGTTACTCATTGCACCCAGTACTACTTTAGAAGTGCAACTGTAAAAGAAAGATCTGCATATTTCAGCCATTATTTGACATCACAACTGCATTCAAAATATGATAGTTCCATAAAGTAACAACTATATTTTTGCTCAAACATTTTAATAAAAATTTAAGTAGTCTAGAACTCCACCCAAAAGATATGGACAGGGAAGACAGGCAGTCCTTAAGAAAGAAAGAAGGATGAAATTAGAATGTTTACTAACCTGGAGATCCTGCATATTTAGACATGTTTCAAAGCAGCTTCCTCTTGAGAAGGAGCACTTCTCATGATGTTGTTTCATTTGGACAACCAGGTGCATTTCTTTGTTCCACTGTTTGCATTTTGTATGCATGCATGTCTTACCCACAGGTGTATTCCCAAACAGGGTCTCTCTTACAGCCTGGCAAGCCTGCTTCCATAATTGGTATGGTAGAAGGGAAAACCTTTCCTTCACTAGATCTCAAATCAATGAAGAGGCTATACTCAGAAACTAATCCCTCAAGACTTCTGAAATATTCTGTTCAAAATGTTTCTTTTGTCTCTACCGCCCCACCCACCCACCTTGCATTTATCTCCAGACTCTTCCTCCTTGCCCAGATCTACTCCACCCCCAACATTCCTCTGTTCCAGTGATTGTCAACAGGGGGTATACATACCCCTTGGGGTACTTAAAAAGATTGTATGGGGGGGCTTCCACCACTGTGCACACCCTGGTGGAGGCCTAGGGGCATGTGCCCCCCCCAATCTGTGCATGGGGTGGAGGTGGATGCTGCTGTGCACTGGGATTTGTGTGCTGCTGCAGCTGCCCTGGGAGTGGTGCAACGCCACGTGCCTGCCACTGCTGGGCTGTGCCTTGCCCCTGCCCGCCCAGTGGTGGGACGCACGTGGTAATTAAACTGAATAAACACAGGCTTAATTCATTCAAAAACCTAGTACGAGCAAACACTGATGCTATGATCCAAAGCTTAATTTGTTTGAAAACCTAGAATGTGCAAACACTGATGTGACACTCCAAAATAAACAAGTTTAAATTTTATAAATCTATTTAATTTAATGAGGATTAAATCCTGTGATGTGTATAGGTGCCCCTTGTGTCTCTCTCAAATGTTTCAATTTATTCTTTCTTAAAGGGTTAAAGATCCTTTAAAATTAAGCTGATAAAGTCATTGCAAAAATGTGCATCAGATGACTTGGAAGAATATGCGCTTTAGGGCTGAGAGGGCTCCTTTTCAAGTGTAGCAGGCTTGCCTTTTGGAGCTTGGGTTGAGTCCTAGGCTTGAAAACTTGCTGTTTTGATTGGTAGAGTCCATCCACCAATCAGGAGGCAGCAAGAGGAGATAAGTCATGCCCCTTTCCTGAGGGGAGGGGGAGAGGAGCTCCCTCACCCAGACCTGATTGAAGACTACAACACTCAGGCCTGGAAGACTTCAGGAGTGGAGCCCTGGAGAGTATAAAAGGAGCTGCATGCCCAGCATGAGGGGAACACATCTGGGACAGAGAGGAGAGAAGAGCGGGGCTTAGAAGAGCTGAGGAGAGCTGCTCCGCAGGTCGAAGCAGTAGCCCAGAAGCACCCCTGAAGACTTCTATCGGGAGAATGGTGGACAGCTCCAGCAGCTAGGTTCTTGGTGTGCAGCATGGCATCCAGACCCTGGAAGCAGTGTGAGGCGGCTCGGGTCTGCAACCTCTGGCGTGCGGCCAGAAACATAGTGCACAGGCTGGGGCATGGAGCAGGACCTTTGGAGCGCTTGGGCAGCTCAGGTCCTCAACCCCTGGAATGAAGCTGGGAGCTCGGTGCAGGAGGTGCTGCACAGAGGGTGGATCTAGGATTTTGAAAGGGGGAGGGGCGCAGACTTTTCTCCAGTTAAAAGAAACTGGACACCTTACTAATATGCTAGGGGCATGGGGGGATGTGTTATTCAGTTTAAAACGGGCTCCAATTGTCCCACCATCCAGCCCAGCTGGGGGCCCATCCAGCCCAGCCCCTGCCCCTGCCTGTGCCCTGCTCCCTCCCTCACCACAGGGGCCTTGAACCTTCCTCCTTTCTCCCCTTCCCACACAGGCTTAGCTGCGGGGTGGGGGGTGGGGTGAAGTATGTGTGTGAGCATGCTCAGCCCCCACAAAATTCTTGGACTTTTCCCCATAGCATTTACCTTATGTGAAAACTGAGATTTTCCTAAGTGTTTCTGGATTTCAGCTGGGACAGAGCAGTGCAATTTGTGTCTCATCTACGGGGGAGGGGACATACAAAATAAGCTACAGTACAGAGTCCCTCTTGCCCAAACTGAGCAATTAAAATGTCCAGAACAGATTTCTTTCTTTCTCTGTTCTGTTCAGTGCTTGTTGAACCCAGACACCTGTCAACTCCAAAAAGGAGCGTGGATACAACACATGCAAAGGCCAGCGCTTCGAGGGATTCCAGTAACATGAACCGTAAGTCTGATTTGGGTCCCCTTGCCCTATGTTAAGATATCACTGGTGAGCTCCTGCATGGTGATAGGTTGATCCTCCTCTCCTAGCCTTGATTAAACTGCCATCCAGGATGTACAGTCATAAACCCATCCCACCTAGCATATGTGGCATAAAACACAGACATTTTCTATGGACCGAGGAAATGCGACCGTATGCCTGCAGTTGCTCAGGCCAGGAGCCCAGGGGTGCTAGAGCATGCCCTCAGTGCCAGGGAAGGTGTACTGGATGGGGCGTGGCCAGTCTGGGCTGAACTGGCCAGAGAGGGGTTTAATTCAACCCTCCGTGTCCCACTGTCATGATCACCCCCCTTGCCACTCCAGCGGCTGGACAGGGGCAGGAGCAGATGCCACTAGCAGGGCCCATTGGGGGAGGGTGGGGGGGGTGGGACAGGCACAGGCAGGGGGGGGATTTATTCCCCACTTGCCCCCAGGCCACTGCGGCAGGGTCTGCCCTCTCTGACCCCCACTGCTTGGTCTGTGCTAGGGACAAGCAGTGGGATAAAATGGTAAACTGGTATCTCAAATTCTTTCCTCAAGTCTCTTCTTGCAATTGTGGAGTTTAATTCTCTGCCTTCGTCACCACCTTTGGGTAAATCCCTCTTTACAAATTATACAATAGGAAGGTTAATCTTCTATGCCTCCAAAATCAGATCAATTGGCTAGTCACTGTTATTATACCAACACACCCATTGGTATAAGCGTGTGTGGCTGCATCTATTCACCTAGCTGAGGATATAACCCATTGTTCTTGACATAAGCATACATTCATGTTGCTTCTTTCAAAATAAAAAGGGACTTTTCTGAACCAAATTTCCTGATAGGAGCACTGGCCCCTGCAAAGCTCTTGAAAGAATTCAGAATGTGAACCCTCATCTGAATCTGTCTGGCCCTTACCACTATCCTGGGCCAGTCCAACACTGCTGAACTGAGCCCACTCATACTTTGGAGAGGCCCAACAGCTGGACTATATTTCACAGTGCTGCCTTATCTCTAATTCAAGAGTCCCTTCTCATGTGCCCTGCCATGGTAATAGCCCTTAACCTTAAAAGCCCAGCCCAATTTATATGGAGCATGGATCTCAGGGTCCCACCTCTTGGCCCTTCCACTGAGCTTTTACCTTCTATGACAACTGAGGTTTTCTTAACTGCTTCTGGATTTCAGCTGGGATCCAGCAGTCCACTTTCTGTCCCATCTACGGGGTAGGGGCAGGGGACATACAAAATAAGCTACATACAGTACAGAGTCCCTCTTGCCCAAAATGAGCTATTAAAATGTCCAGAACAGATTTCACTCTTTCTCCATTCTGTTCAGTGCTTCTTGAGCCCAGACACCAGTCAGCTCCAAAAAGGAGTGTGGATACAACACATGTGAAGGCCAGCACTTCGAGGGATTCCAGTAACATGAACCGTAAGTCTGATTTGGGTCCCCTTGCCCTATGTTAAGATATCACTGCTGAGCTCTTGCATGCTGGTAGGTTGACCCTCCTCTACTAGGCTTGATTAAACTGGCACGCAGGATGTACAGTAATGAATCTATTCCACCTAGGCTGTAGGCTCAGTTCAGTGAGGCACTGACAGGGGTCACTGCATTTCTACTAATTGCAAGTGGAACAGAGCGCACCTCATTTCTCACTATTAAAGCCATCTAACAGCTACTTTGGGAACCAGAAATCTACCTGTTGAGCCTCTGCCTTAAAATAGGTTTTGTCTAAACTGCAGTCATGGACATGGGGTTAAAACATAAGATTTCCTGGAAATGCCAGTGAGTGCTGCCCTCCTCTTAAGTCATCGTTTCTTGTCAGAAGCACATTGAATCTGATCCCAAGAGCCTGCACTCCCATCCACTCAGTTTCCCTGTAAAATTCAAGTCCCATAAAACTGTTAGTGGTTTGGATGCTGGGTGTTTTTATAGGCCAGCTCTTTTGTATTATTGTGACAAAGGATCAGCTGAGGGGCCGAGAGCCCCCTGCTTAAATAGGAAGGGCTGCTAACTTGATTGAGGAAAAAGCTGAAAAATTTGCTCCTTCTTGGACTAATAGTTCCTGAGTCAGCTAACTTTCAGGCCTTCTCTAAATACAGCACAACATGAACCACATAGGATATGTCCCCACGAGTGCTCACATGCATTTTCCCGGGACAAATAGCAGCAGCAAATAGTTTTGCCGCTGCTATTTGTCCTCAGGAAACACCCCTGCATGTGCACTCCGGTGCATGGCAAATTGCCCCAGGTCTACTAGTCTTTTGTAATATCCACCCCACCATGTATACCCAGGATCTGTTGCCCATGTTCTTCCATAGAATCTTCATTCCACTATCATGCAGCTGGACTTAGGAGTCTTGAAATGTTATTCATCCTAGAAACAACAACTTCCATTGGGTATATGGTGGCAAGATGTAGCGTGCAATACTGCACTGCATTCCCCCCTTGAACCAACAAGGGGCCAGATTATATCTAACCTATTAGGTGCCACCTCAACCCTGCTGGAAAATGGTTAATGCAAAGGGTAGCAGGGTCCTCTTCCTCCTTGGTGCAATGAAAGTTTCTCTGATCCCATTTTTACTTTTATTTGTAGGAAAGAAAATTACAAAATTTAAAAAGCAAAATTTCAAATCTCCTGATCTTCCTGTGAAATGTGATAAAGCTACAGGAGTTTTATACAAAGCACAACTGGAAAAGGGTAAATGATTTTTTTGTTTGTTACACTTAAACTGCTACAAGGGTT
>NW_005841849.1:202776-203533 GCF_000455745.1 Alligator sinensis | reverse complement strand
TTCTGACTTTTCAGAATGCAGGTTTTTTATCTTGTCAACTAATGTGAACAGGTCATATCAAGATATAATTATATGTAAAACAGCAATAATATGGGATTATAGACGGACAACCACCTTCACTAAAACCATGGATTACCGGAGCTCTGCACACATCTATATTAGGACTGTGCGAAGCTTCGAGTGCTGATTCAATTCAGAGGAGATTCGGCCCGATTAGGTGGCCAAATCTCCAAATCCAAATCGAATCAGGGGACCAATAAAAAGGTCCAAATCTATTTAAAGCTCTCTGAATCGATTCAGAAAAGATTCAGAGAGCTCTGATGATTCGGGCAGTCACCACCCGCTGCGGCTGGGAGCTGGAGCCGGACTCGGAGCTAGTAAGCAGGAGACCATGGGGGTCTCACTGGGTGCTGCCGGGCAGGGAGTGATCCTCACTGCCCCATGCCATGTGGAGGGCTGTGCCATGAGCCCCCTGACCCCTCCCCCAACCCCCTATGGCTGCCCCACCCACTCACCCCAGCTCCAGCCCTTTAAGAGCAAAACCAAAAACAAAACCCCAAACTCACCAGTTCCTGCAGCGGCCTCAGGGGGCTCATGCAGAGCCTCTACGCAGAGTGGGGCAGTGGGGATCACCCCCGCCAGGCAGGAACCAGCAAGTCCAGGGTTTTCTTGGGAGAGCTGGAATTGGGACAGGCGGGGCAGAAGTCGGGGGGCTGAGAGAACAGGCGGGGGGCGGGGGGTTCTGCCGGGCCCCCCC
>NW_005841849.1:199772-202766 GCF_000455745.1 Alligator sinensis | reverse complement strand
GGGCATGGGGGGGCAGTGGGGATTGTCTTGCTGCCGGGCAGCACCCAGTGAGTCTGGATTTTTTTTTTTCAAAGTGCCAGGAGCTGAGGCAGGTGGGGCAGCGATTGCCAGGCTGGGAGAGCAGGCAGGGGATGGGCCTGTGTAATTCAGAGATTCAGCAGCAGCCGAATCTCATAATCAAATTTGGCTGAATCAATTCTGGACAGCGATTCAAATCACCAAATCGAATCGCTGTCCCCCAAATCAGCCGAAGCCGAATCCAAAGCAAATACTACCTGCTTTGCACAGGCCGAATCTATATGCTATTGAGACCTCATTTGCCCTTTGAAGGTGTGGCCGTGCAGTGTGGCAGCAAGGTAGTACAACAGGATTTCTAGCAGACATCAAAACTGTCCCTGTCATCCAGCAGTGCTTGTCTGAAGCAATCTTGTGCATCCCAAGGAGGGGCATGTAAGGGAAAAAGGCTCCTTGAACGTTTTTTTCTCTTTCGTACTACTGCACTGTGCTTAGATTAGGAAACAGCTGCAGTTGTTTCAGCTTCCACCATATAGACACAGCTGGTAATGCCTAGAGCTGTGCATAGCTTCGGTCCATGATTTGATTTGGCAGAGATTTGGTGGCTGAATCTCTGAATCTAAATCAAATTAGAGGACCCCCTTTAATCTCTCTGAATTGAATTGAAACCCTCCGAATCAATTCAGAGAGATTTGTAAAGATTTGGAGATTCAGACATAGGCACAGCTTTGAATGTTTTTTCTACATACCTCTAGGTAGCAAGTGGCTTGTGAATGCTGCAATGCTGGAGTGCATGGAGTGTCCCACAGAAGTGCGGGGGGCTCCCCAGCATGCTCAGCAACAGACCTGGAAGTACACCAAAAGCACCTCCAGTCCACTTCCAGATCTGCTGAAGAGCATGCAGAGGGCCCCACCGCGCCTCCCCAGGTTGGTGACTGGTGCCTCCTGCATCTTGGGGGGGGCACCTGGGGTCCCCCCACAGCTGATTGCTGAGCCAGAGGGGCACTGGGGTGGGGGGCCTGGCGTGCTGCCCCACAGACCCAGAAGTGGCGTGCTGCCCCACTTCCAGGTTTGCCGCCAAGCATGTGGGGAGGCCCCCCACACTCCTGTGGGATGTTCCATCTGTCCCAGCATTGCAGCATTCATGAGCCATGCTGGTACCTCAAGGTATATAGAAAAAACATTTAAAGCTGTGTCTATGGCCGAATCACTGACTCTCTGAATCAGCATCAAATTTTCAGATTTGGATTAAGCCAAATTGAATCAGGGACAGTGATCCGAATCAATGAATTGAATCGCTGTCCCCGATTCAGGCTGAATCCGAATCCGAACCGAATAGGGCCCGCTTCGCACACCCCTAGTAATGACACCTCTAACAGGGATGATTGCCCAAGATAATTAAACAACTGGTAGAGAGGCCTACTGTGACCAGCCATGGGAACAGATCCCTGCACATTCTCCAGCACATCACAGCTGTCAGTGGGTAGGGAATCAATGAAAGGTTGTTATAGTGAATGGTACTCAGTAATAGAATATGACTCCCCCTCATTTCAACAGTTACCCAGTGTGGCCCTTGTCTGCTTTCTTCACTTTGGGGTATGTCTACATATGCAAATGCTGTGGGGTGGGTTTACACTGGAGTGAATTACTCTAGAGTAAACCCACCCTGAGCAGGCATCTACATGTGAAGGGATTTGGGAGTAGATTTGCTGCTCCTGGCAGCAGTCTGCTCCTGCCCCCTCTAGCCCTAGCCCAGGGGCTGGCTGAGAGTATGGGGCCAGGAGACAGCTGTCTTCTGGTGGAGGCTGGGAGATTGGTCTCTGCCCCCAGGAGCTGCCTGCTGCTGGGCCGGGCTCTGGTGGTGAAGCCCAGGCAGGGACAATGTCCCCCTGCCCCAGCAGCAGTGAGTAACCCTGCCCCTGCTCCACAATTGCAGAATGCGGGCTGGCAGATTGTTTTCAGCTCCACTCTGCTGATCCTGGAGTGAGGGCAGAGAGATTGTTCCCTGCCCCTATTCTGCAGTGGAGATCATAGTCTTACTGCCCCTGCTCCACAATAGCGGAGCTGGGGCTGGGAACAATCTCCACGATTGCAGAGCAGGGACATTGGGACATTGTCCCCAACCAGGCAGCAGGCACCTCCTGGGGGCAGGGAGCAATCTCCTGGCTCCTGCTGCCCACCTGACCAGGAGCAAATTTGCTCCCTATCAGCCATCTACACCTGCTGTACTGCACAGAAAGTACTTGGCAGTTAATTTGCTACTTGCATTTTTAGGTAGCAAATTAACTGCCAAGTAGAACAAACTACTGTGCAGTAAGAGCCAGCACGTGTAGATGCAGATGCTTACTATGCAGTAACTAGCTCTACTGCGCAGTAAAGCATCTCTTGTAGATGCATCCACTGTTTAACACATCTGCAAGGTGGTAGCAAAAGTCTGATACAGCCTTACTGTCCAATACAGGGCTTACACAGAAGTGTAAAAAGGATTCTGATGAAAGCTTTGTGTACTACCCTTGGTTACAATTATTATATTTAAGTTCCCGTTCTCTTCCTTAACTGAAGACAAAAGAAATGGGTCAGCGATCCTCTAGCCCAGACCCATAAACACCCTTGGGTTATATGTGTAAGACTTATGGAACTCAATTGGGTTCCAAGAAGCAAAAGCGCTTAGTTAAATTGGCACATGCTTGGAATGGGTATACCTATGAAAACACCAAGTTACAGTTCCCTGATGAAGGAACCTTTGACCCTGACAAATTAAATTACCTGAGGGGATTCTTAGAAATACCCAAGCCAAAGCAAATGGAATATTGGTACCTATGGGATAATGAAGCTTCTAAAAGAAAACAACAATCAACTGAGGCTAGTCTCAGAGATTCAAACGAAAAACTGAAAAAACAATTGGCTACTTTAAAAGAGGCAAAATCCAGCCCTAGCACCCCCCCCCCCCCCCACCCCCCCCCCCCAAAAAAAACTGAC
>NW_005841849.1:198332-199101 GCF_000455745.1 Alligator sinensis | reverse complement strand
GAGAACAATCAGGGATTGCAAGATTTGCAAAATGCAAGGGCCACTCTGTTAAACGCCATTACCAGAGTAGCTCAGAATCATGTAGGTTGGACAAAGGTAGAAAATTGCAAACAAAATCCTGACGAACATCCAGCCAATTTTCAAAATCAACTTTGTGCAGCAATTCAAAGACATACTGGCATTGATCCTGGTGCAGAAAATATGCGAGGGTTAATAGTTACCACTTCTGTAAAGAATCTACAACCAAAGCTACAAGATAAACTACAGCAATTAGTCCTGGGCTAGAAGGGTAAACCCATGGCAGAGATTGTTCAGGCTTGTGTAGATGTATGGGAACAACAGCAGGCAGAAAAGGAAAAAAGAAAAGAACTTAAAACTAGCCTTATGGCTTTGCAAATCCAAGACTTAGAACAAAAACAGCATACTGGTCCTCGCCCATACGTCCAACCTCGCAAAAACTTTAATCCTGGGGCCCCAGCGTCTGATCAAAACCCTCATTCACAAGTTAACTCAAGACCAAATGTACCTCCTTTTCAGCTGCGTTTCCAATGTGGACCGTGTCCTGACGATGTTTGTAATTACTGTAAACAAAAGGGACACTGGAAAACTAATTGCCCAAACCGGCCCCAGCGTAATGGCCCATCTGATTCCTGTCCCTCAAGCCCTACTCAATGATGATTCAGCACAGCTTCTGTGTCTCCAGAATGTGCTGCGCTGCATTCTGTCATCAAAACCTCTAAAGATGCCAGTGTAACTGTGACTGTTAATG
>NW_005841849.1:197530-198130 GCF_000455745.1 Alligator sinensis | reverse complement strand
GTAAATCTATTAGGAAGAGATTTGTTGTGTAAATTGGGTGCCACAATCTGCTGTGCCCCTGAGGGTGTGTATTTAGATCTGCCCTCTGATCAGACCCAAACTTTAATGCTCTTGTTCTCTACAGACCCTGAGAATAACCAAATAGATGGTAACTCTTCCAACTCGCCATCTCTTTCGGATGTTCCAGAGTCCTTGTGGGCTTCCCACCTCAATGAAACGGGGAAGCTCTTAAATATTGAGCCAGTTCAATTGACTTATAATACACGCAAACCTTTTCCTGCAGTAGATCAGTATCCCCTTTCCCGAGAAGCTGAGGAAGGTATTGCCCCAGTTATAAATGCACTGTTGCAACACGGTGTTTTAATTCCAATTCGCTCTCCCTGTAACACCCCTATACTACCTGTAAAGAAACCTGGGAAATTAGACAAGCATGGAAAACCTGTTTATCGCTTTGTACAAGATTTAAGAAAAATTAATCAATTTGTTATTCCTTCTCATCCTGTTGTGCCAAACCCTTCTACTATCCTCAGCATGATTCCTGCCTCTGCTGCTTTCTTTTCTGTTGTTGATTTATGTTCTGCTTTTTTCTCTATCCCAATA
>NW_005841849.1:194627-197293 GCF_000455745.1 Alligator sinensis | reverse complement strand
GTTCTTTCTCTCCCCAAACCTACTACCAAGAAACAACTCAGAGGGTTTCTAGGCTCTGCTTCATATTGTCGACAATGGATACCCAATTCTCCCTTATTGGCAAAATCCTTAAACAAGCTTACTAGAGACAATTCCGCTGATAACCTTCTCCCATGGACTGAACACCACGAACAGACGTTTGTTGATTTAAAGGCAGCCCTAGCCTCTGCATCAGCATTGGGACGCCCTGACTACGATAAGCCCTTTACTTTGTACTGTCATGAAAGAGAAGGTGTTGCTTCTGGAGTTCTGACTCAACCTTTTGGTTCTTTTCACAAACCAATTGCTTATTTTTCTTCCTTGCTTGATCCTGTTGCACAAGGATTTCCACCCTGCCTGCGTGCTGTAGCTGCCGCTGCATTGTTTTTAGACAAGTCAGCAGCTATAGTGTTAGGATCTCCCCTTACCCTTGCTGTTCCCCATGCTGTATCTGCATTGTTAAACGGTGGAAAAACTCAACACTTGTCCTCTCAAAGGTTATCTTCTTATGAGCGCGCTATTTTAACTGCCAATAATGTTACTATTGTTCGTTGTAATGTTTTAAATCCTGCTTCTCTTTTACCTTTACTGCACGATAGAGATACTCACTTGTTAGATCATGAATGCATTACTCAGACAGATCAGGTATTTACCCCACGTCCAGATCTCACAGATACACCTCTAGTTAACCCTGATTGTATTTTTTTCGTAGACAGCTCATGCAAAAGAGACGCGACTGGGCAACTGTGCGCGGGATTCGCCGTATGTTCACCACATGCAGTCATTGAAGCTCACAGTCTCCCTGGTATCCATAGTGCGCAACCCGCTGAACTAATAGCCTTAACCCATGCTTGTATTCTAGCTAAAAATAAGTCTGCTAATATTTACACTGATTCTCACTATGCCTTTAAAGTGTGCCATTCCACAGGTCAGATTTGGAAGCATCGTGGATTCCTTACCTCTGCAGGGTCCTCAATTTCTCATGCTCCGTTAATTAACACCTTGTTAGATGCTATTTTACTCCCTAAACAGATTTCTGTTATACATTGCAAAGCTCACAGAGGAGGCTCTGATCCGATAAACCAAGGAAATGCTTGTGCGGATCAACACGCGCAGCGTGCCGCCCTCTAAGGCGCCCCACTTGTTATCTCCTTATGTGCAACTCTTAATCTTTCACTATCTAATATCTCTCTCCTCCAAGATGCAGCTCCAGAATCCGAAAAGCATGTGTGGCTTGCAGCAGGCTGTACTTTACATTCTGATACCCTATGGAAGTCTCCAGATGGGCGCATTATTGCCCCAAAAACCCTTGTCTCTCAGCTTGCCCACACATCCCATGAAATGAGACGTGTGCAAAAGGGGGGTAGCTTAGAACATTTTGAGGTACTGGTATGCACCCGCCATTCATGCAGAAGTGAAAAAGGTATCGGAAACCTGTGCTATATGCTTACAACATGGAATTAGTAAACCAACACATGTCCAGGCCAGTGCTACTTCATGGTCCTATGGACCATTTCAGAACTTGCAGATAGATTTCATTGATCTCCCACCTAGCAAAGGGTTTAAGCGTGTTCTGGTTGTAATATGCCATTTCAGTGGATGGAAAGAAGCCTACCCTACCAGAAGGGCAGACGCAGTCTCTGTAGCAAAGAAATTAATGACTGAATTAATTCCAAGATTCGGCATACCCCTCACCGTAGACTCAGATCAAGGGCCACATTTTATCTTGCAAATTCAGAAAGTGTTAAGTAAGGCATTGGGGTTTACATGGAAATTCCATACACCTTATCACCCAGCAAGCTCAGGAAAGGTTGAACGTCTTAACCGAGATATTAAATCCAAATTACCCAAACTTTGTAAGCAAACTGGGCTTTCTTGGCCTGACATTCTTCCAATTACACTGATGCACCTCAGTAACATGCCAAATAGAAAACATGGGTTGACGCCATACGAAATTTTGTTTGGTAGACCGATGAATATAGGCCTACACCCTATCAACAAACAAAAAGCAGCAAGCCTGTTGGAAGGCCATGAGAATGTGTTAAATTATTGCAGAGGACTCATGAAAACTGCTAAAGCTTTGTTCCCACAGGTCAGTGCAGCCTTACCCGTGCCTACTGATGTTCTTTGCCATTCTCTAAGCTCTGGAGACTGGATCCTTGTAAAAGAATTTCACCGGAAAAACTGTCTGCAGCCTAGATGGAATGGACCTTATCAAGTCTTACTAACCACCAATATGGCTGTAAAGGTTAATGGAAAGTCTGCCTGGATCCATGCATCTCATTGCAGAAGAACCTTAATGCCAAAAGAAGTAGAACAAATCGACCTGGAACCGACTCAGCTGGATTTAAATCCCACTCCAACAGGAACTGGATTTGATGAGGAAGAAGGTCTCCCTGATGTAAGCGTTGAGCCCCCTCATACCTACAACCTGCATCCGAAGAAAAAATAAACCAAATACAACGATTTCAGTAAAAGAAATCTTCCATACGGTGAAGCAAGTGACAACGTAATCCAGAAGAATTGCCTGCAGAGGCAAGCCAAACAATACCTGCCAACAGAATTCAACATAATGAAGCTGTTGATGTTAATGTTAGTGGTACTAGCTATGGCAAATGCAAATGTGTATTTACAGTTCCTGAAAAGGG
>NW_005841849.1:194097-194530 GCF_000455745.1 Alligator sinensis | reverse complement strand
ACCTTTAACCCTTCTAAATTTAACTGTGCGGTGGGCAGACCCAAACAATGCCACCTGGAATGATGCCAAGTACCTTAAGGTGACACGTCAACAGGGAGAAATGTATTGGGTACACAACTACTCCCAACAGCGAAATTATTCAGTGGGGCATAGTAACTGTAACCACTATGATATGGGTAATGGAGTTTGGATGAATAATCACACAGAAGACAAAGACAGAACATGGTGCAAAAGTTTCAAAAGTTGGTATAACCCATATGATCAATCAACCACTGGCGGCTCAATAACCTGTAAATCAATACAGCTACCAAATACTACTGTGTGGGATTGCTCTCTAATAGGAGGACATTGTCATAAAAATGGCACACCCATACCAACAACAAATGTTTGGGGTAGACCTAGTCCTGTGGGGGGCTGGGGTCATCACATGTCT
>NW_005841849.1:193094-193997 GCF_000455745.1 Alligator sinensis | reverse complement strand
TTGGGTCTTGCTATTTAGCTTGGTTAACTCCAGCAGTAAGAATAACCAAGTCCTTACCCCAAGGTTGCCTCAGAAATCGGAGGGAAAGCCCTAACCTGTCAAGTCAAGAACAAGCTGCTCGAGCTACTTTAGAGACATATAAGAATCCCTTAACAGTAGGAAAGCTGATTGGATGTTCAGTAGTGGGGATAATTCCGCTTATAACCGGCCCCACCATTTCCTGTGTGGGAAGATACACCCTGCGATTACAAGCGGTGGTTGAAGTATTAGCCCTAGAATGATTACATATTAGCATCTGAAGGGGGTGCCTGTGCTGTAATAGGGCAGGAATGTTGTACCTATGTAAATAGTACTTTTAAGTTAGTAGAAGAGCAAGTGAATGATGCCTTAGCTCACGCTGCCAAGGCTGCTGAAGTAGCCTTTGTTCCTAAAGATTCTTCGGCAGATTGGTTTGCTTGGTTAGATCCTAGAGGATTGTTTAAAGGGCTGCTGGGGAAGATAATGTCTGCATTATGCATGATTTTAATTTTAGGCTTAAGTTTATATGTAATAGCACAACTAATTTTATGTTGCGTAAAATTGTGTGTAAAGAAGGCTGAACAAACTATCTCAACAATATCAAAAGAAACAGTAAAACAAGTGATGGTAGAATTTAAGGAAAATGAGCTAGAACAGGAGAAACTATGGACAGACCTGTGACAGATAGAAATAGAGTGATCCTTCTTTTGAAGGATCAAAGTGGGGAATGAAGGGGAACAGAACGGAGTCAATCGCCATTATGTGTAAGCAAGCAGGTCATGTACACAGCTGAAACTATGAGGAAGTCAAAGGGCATGACCCCAAACTGCTAGGCTAAGCACAAACTGGAACAATTCTAGTTTAGTAAAAACAGGATACTAGTAT
>NW_005841849.1:160224-193084 GCF_000455745.1 Alligator sinensis | reverse complement strand
AATAGATTGATGTATCTGTTACTATGCATATGATGTCATACTTCCTATATCATACTTGCTATATAATCAAGCTGCGCGAAGTAGAACAACAGACAGTTTCCTCTCGGGGCAGCTGTCTGTTCAGAATTCATTCTTTAATAAATCAAGTCTTTAAACTTATGTTGTTGATCGTCTGAGCCTCCGCCTAACGAACCCGGGGACAAGTTTTCCCCAACACACCAAAGCAGGTTCACAACCTAGATGTGTTCCTGATGAGGGTTGTGAGCCCCTTCCTGGTGTCCCACACACTGTAAATGCAGCTGGGAGCAGCACATTAGAAGTTCTTCCCACATTCATCGTCAGCCTACCTTATGAAGCTTATAATGAATTAGCCTTGAATACGGAGTTAGGGTAAAATATACACTAGGGTGTAAAATACTAATACAGCACATTCTGGTCCAAGGGACATCACCTGGAATCTCACCAGTGACTTGCAGGGGTTTGAAATGTAGTGACAATTCAACATCCCCTTTCTTTCTTTCTTTCCTAACAGGGCCTTGGGATGCAGGCCTACCTCACCTCAGATAGCCACCATAAAAAGGAGCGAGGGGGCACAACCCTTACCCAAGCTCACCTCCTGAAGAGGACTGGCACTATTAAGACCACACCCTCTGCAGCCAGGAGGAGGAGCCAAAGTCAGCAGCCTTTCACCCCCCAGCATCATGAAGAGAAACCAGGAGTGATGACTCTACTGTATCCTATGGCACAAAGGGATGTTTCTCCACCTGGTACCAATGGCAGGAGAGGGAAGAAATAATTCTGCCTGCACAACTGCAGGGTGTGAGTCAAGCCTGTCTCCTTTGCAGTCATCAAAACCACTGGAGGGACTTGTCCATCAAGAACAGTCACTAGCATCACCTCATCCCACCCCTCAACCACTTGGAGAAGTCAAGAATGCTCACACTTCACACACCTCACTCCCAGGGAGGAATGCTGTGTAGTCATTTCAGTTCTCCATCCAGTGCAACCATAAAAAACAAGACCATCAATTCTTTAGTGCCAACAACCACAGCAAGAGCTCAGGCCAATTTTATGGTAGCAGCTGCAAACCCCAGCTTGCTGCTATCCCCATAAGCGATGGCCTGGAATGCCAATCTTGCAGCCCCTCCAGTAAAGTCAGACAGGTGCTCCTCATGCCTGCTACAGAAATCTGGGGGTGCTGGGAGTGGCAAGTCTTCACATTCATACAGATACTGACACTTCAACTGTCATGAACATTCACTTGGTTAAACAGAGAATATTGATCCTTCTCTCTGGGTAGCTGCATGGGGAAAAATAATTATAATCAGCTTTGCCATAGCAGTTTGCATTCCTAAATCCTTAGCTGATTTGCCGAGCAAGGAAATGATGATCAGATTTCCATTTTACAGAGGAGCAAACTGGGGCACAGAGCATTCAAGTTAACTGCCCTGAGGTCAGGCACTGGGAGTGTCTACATGAGACGCTATGTCGCCATAGCTATGCTGACCTGGACAGGCTCAGCAAGTGGGCAGACGAGAATCTGATGGTGTTCAACGCCGATAAATGCAAGGTTCTCCACCTTGGGAAGAAAAACCCGCAGCATCCTTATAGGCTCGGCAGTGCTATGTTGGCTAGCACTATGCAAGAAAGAGACTTGGGGGTCATCATTGACCACAAGATGAACATGAGCCTGCAGTGCGATGCTGCGGCTAGTAAAGTGACCAAAACGCTGGCTTGCATCCATAGATGCTTCTCAAGCAAATCCCGGGACGTCATTCTCCCCCTGTACTCGGCCTTAGTGAGGCCACAGCTGGAGTACTGCGTCCAGTTTTGGGCTCCACAATTCAAAAAGGATGTGGAGAAGCTTGAGAGAGTCCAGAGAAGAGCCACGCGCATGATCAGAGATCAAGGAAGCAGACCCTACGATGACAGGCTGAGAGCCCTGGGGCTCTTTAGCCCGGAAAAGAGCAGGCTCAGGGGTGATCTGATGGCCACCTATAAGTTTATCAGGGGTGACCACCAGTATCTGGGGGAACGTTTGTTCACCAGAGCGCCCCAAGGGATGATGACTAGGTCGAATGGTCATAAACTACTGCAAGACGGTTTCAGGCTGGACATAAGGAAGAATTTCTTTACTGTCCGAGCCCCCAAGGTCTGGAACAGCCTGCCACCGGAGGTGGTTCAAGCACCTACATTGAACACCTTCAAGAGCAAACTGGATGCTCATCTTGCTGGGATCCTATGAACCCAGCTGACTTCCTGCCCTTTGGACAGGGGGCTGGACTCGATGATCTTCCGAGGTCCCTTCCAGCCCTAATGTCTATGAAATCTATAAGCTATGAGCTATGGTGACATAGCTCATCGCTACAGTGATATAGTGTTGGTGGGCACTAACTGTGACACCACTACTACTGCCTGGTACACTTGGAAATGACACATGCACTGCCAGGACTGTGCATTACCAGCAGGTACAGTGCAGTGGGGCACACATGTAGACACACCCACTGAGTCACTCGAAACAGCCAGGAGTAGAACTCACTTCCATGTTTGGACTAAGTGATGCCATCCTTTGTTCACTGGATTGTTGCCCTTCAGTGTGTGCTGACTGGCTGGCATCGTTGTTCATTTTGCTAAAAAGTTGAGAACCCAACTACCACTAAACTCAACAAGTCTAGAGATGAGACCTCTGGAGCGCGCATTCTCTGTGCTGCAATCTGACTAACAACAACCTTTCTTCTCACTGCCTTTGTCCTCTCACATTTAGTGTGTGCTGGGGAGGGGAGGTCAACTGGACTTCATCTTCATCCTTTTCAGCTGTGGAAGAGCTAAGGCTTCTGTACCTTTCTTTTCCTCCTTTCTCAGCAGTATGCTAAATCAGACTTTAAGGTTGCAATTGCCATTCACCAGTACTTGAGATCTCACCATCTTCAAAATTCCTCAAGAAACACTATTACGTGTGTAACAGGGTTCCTGACTGGAGCCCTGTTACTTGAAAAATCCCGCAGCTGGTGGCAATAATGTCCCGGCAGGGCGAGGAGACACCCCATGCCCACGGAGAGCCAATGTGGCTCGGTGCCCAGGGATATGAGGAGGACGATGCCTGGGGAAAGATGCCTTCGGGCACCACCAGAGAAGAAAGGAGCTGCTGGGACTCTCACAAAGAAGGATCTGAAGGAGGGACCCACGACACAAGGCCAACGTGGGCCGAGGGACTCCGGAGCCCAGGATCAGCAGCCCACCCTCACTACCTACCAGGAGCACACGGTAGCGACGGTGAGTCTGGGGAGAATGGAGCCACTGCGCGAGGAGAAGCCGCGGCTTCACGCAGGGACGCGGCAAGGCAACTTGGAAGCCAAAGGGGATGGAGGTCACCAGCCCAGACCCCTGAAGAGACCTGGCCCAGCACCCAGAACTCGAGGGGAGAGGGAAGCTGGGGCAGAGATCTGTGGACCTGACTGAGGGTGAACTCCCGGATCCACACGCTGGCACAGCGCACGGCAAAAGAGACTGGGTGTCGCCTGTAACAAGCCGCTAGTGAGGTAATTAGTGACGGGGAGCCAAGATACGAGAAAAGAAACCCCTTTTTTTTTCCCTTTACTTTCTCTTTATTATTGGGAGCGGACAAGGACTATGAGTGCCAGGGGTTACGGCAAGTAACCTAGATAAGAAGGAGCCTGGAGACACCCTACACAGGACGGGGGACTCAGACGGGACGCTACAGGGACTGATTGAGGACACAGCCGCAAACTGGCGAGACGCCTGTTTCGCACTTACCATACCAACTGAGGTGCTGGGGATCCTCTTCGGAGCACTGGGGTGATCCCAGGAACAACCCAGATGAGCTGCTGCCTCCCCTCTGGTTCTCTGTAAAAGAAAGAATAAACAAGCACCTAGATTATGAAATAGACCTAGCGTGGTCCTTCCACGGGTACTGATCATTGCAACATCTCTTCCCTCCCCATTTCTTTAATAAGGTCGAAGTTGTGGCAGGCGAGAACCAGGGGAACAGACGGTACCCTGCGCGGACACACTAACAACGTGTTAAGGGTAGGAAATGGAGGAGAGCACAATGGAGGCCGTATACCACATGCACCAAGGGAGAAGGATACTTTTATTATGTGCTGTCTTCCACTGCAAAGATATTTTTAAAAATAATTCCAACAGGGTTTTTAATACTATATTACTTTAGTAACATGGGTTTTTTTTTAAGTTCTAGACAGTTACTTTACTTTCTTTCAAAATAGGCATGCTTAGTAACTTTGGCTATTAAAAAATGATTGTTTACTGAATAAAACAGTCTTGGCTTACATAGGAAATAGGTGCTTGTTTAAGAAATGATGGCTTGTATAGGAAAAATGCCTGCCTAGTTTTATTTGGTTTCTCAGTTATAAAATCTGTCATCTGATGTGCATACACGTTATTTATTTACATTTCGTAGGAGGACATTTTCATCCCAACTTTTACTATTTAAAACCAATGTTGTAGAGCCAGTTTTGAGCCACATATCTTAGTCCTTGGTTGAAAAATCTAGCCCCATCTGTCCCAGGGATACAATCATGGGGGAGCGAGAAACTCCCCACCTCCATAGGGGGAACCGGGATGGGGGCTACACACCCACGGAAGAAAGACCCCGAAATCAAGAGTTACTCACCTGCTTTAGGAATCCAAACGCAGGACGAAGGACACTGAAGAAAGAAGCCCGTGCGGTTCATCAGCCGCGCTTATCTACAGCTGGGATCGGCAGGTGACGTCACGAGCGATCACTGGCCAACAGGAATAAAAGTGAACACCAGCCGGCAGGACGGGGAAGTGGGAGAAGCAGCGGAGGCTGCAGGAGCTCTCCACACTGGCTGCAGGCAGCGCTGGCGTGTGGAGGAAGACACCACCTGGGGAGAAACCTCTCAGGCGGCAACAACTTTAACACACCTCCACACCAGTCACGGGCAGCACCAGTGTGCAGTTGAAGATTCCACTCCAGGAAGAGTGGCAGAAGTACAGGGGAGAACGGCGCCTCTCCCCACCAGACACCCACAACCCTGGAGCACCGGAGAGGAGCTGACCGGGGAAAGGACAGAGGAAGCCCACAGGGAAAGCTGAGAGCAGAGCAGCATCAGGGGACGCAGGCAGACACAGGCACTAAGGCAGGGTGGGAGTAAAGGCAGTTTAGCCTGATCTCCCCTCTTTGTTTACTCACCTTCTTTTCTTTGTGTATTCCTCTTGCATTTTCTTTCTCACCTGTGCGTATTCCTTTAAGGTTTTTTCCAATTCTTTTATTTTCTATTTTACTGGTACACCTACAGTGAGGGGATCGGGGTCCCACCCTGATACATGGGCTGCCCAGGAGAATTAACAAGCAGCCGATATGCAGCAGGACAGGCATCCTCAAAGGGGTAAACTCACAGTGGACCCATAACCCACAGGAAAGAAGGAAAAGACTAGGATCTGATACCAAAGAGGTACAAGAAGTAAAGATCATCAGGACCAGAGGGCCAACCACATTAAGATCAGGTGGCCCGTCAGAGGCTGGCACATGGAAAGGGCGTAGGGGAGGTGGAGCCCCAAGAATATCCATCAGGTGGAGCATTTAATCCCGAGGGACCTCCAGCAGGGTACCCCACCACTAAAGGTACATCCAAAGTCATGGCAGACGAGTTATGGGGTCTTCCCTGGGGTGACCAAGACCCCTTTCAGAGGCTGAACGAAGCCTCACCATGCCTACCATCAGGCGCCCACACCAAGGCAGTGCTGGAATGAATATTAGAAGCGAGACGGTCACACCATTATTTATGTTTTATCAAAAAATATTTGTGCTGGCCACTGATCCAGTGCACTAATTTCAAAGCAATTTAATGATTAATAGATTTTTAGGGAACTGAACTCAGGCTTATAAATATTGAGAGGCAACTGCATTTATAGCCTACCATCTTAGGTGGATAAAAAACATTAATGAGACATGAGGTGACTTTCCCATCATAGTTTATGATGCAAGTTCAACTTTTCTACCCAGCAATAGGAAAATAGGAACTGGAGGTAGGAAATCAGTGGGGATAGATTATCAATGAAGTTTTTAAGTTGCCTGGCTTACTCATGCAGCTGTATAGTTTAATTATATATGTCCATTTCTTCAGCATTTGAATAAATCTGAATCATAAAATAACCTGCTTTACATCATGACAAGCTCCAGTGTCATCTCAAATAATTTCTTTTGGGGAACATAAATTCAGAATCCACCAGCATATACATTTCTCCATACTGAATTGGCTGGAGAAATTCTGGATCAACCAAAAGCTGGGAAACTTGCCGAGTTTTGTCTGAACTGTAGATACAAGTTTTAACCAAGCAACGTTCAAAAAGAATTACTTTAATAAAGCATTTCCTGTTTAGATTACTAGAAACTGTAGTGTAGGGCAAGAAGTCAAACGCAACCTATATCAGTGTGTATAGGCCTGTGCAGCATGAGCTACTGGTGACTGTCATGCTGCGGGGTCCCCAGGGATGGTCGTGATGCCCCTAGGACTCCATGACCATGCCAGCTATGCCCTGAGGGTGCCTTCTAATCTCGCCTGCCATGTCTTGTTGGTAAAAATCATAAGTAGGGAGGCTGCCCATGAGTTTCTGTGCAGCCACAGTCCTGTTGACCCCACTAAACCCTGCGGGTTCTTGGACCTCTTGCTGGGTCCCGCTCTATGTCTGTGCCTCACAGGGCACCTTAAGCCTTATGGGCTAGATGCAGGGCTCCCAAACCTTCCCTTTACCACACCCCATGCCTCACGGGTGGTGTATGAATATTGTTCCTTCTGTTTGGGTCTCAGCCTACTCGGCGTCCACCTGTGTTATGTAGCTAGGCCTTCTAGCCTAGACCCACTGTGTTAGGTCCAGTTTTGAGGCACTAGCTATAATCAAATTCCTTTCATCCCTGGACTTCTGGCACTTGTCTGCTGCGCCCTCCTGGTACTGGGCTCTCTGACTTCTGTAGCTGCACCTCTCTGGCACTGGGGCTCTACACAATTGTGTTCTCCCCTCTGGGAACTAATAAGGCCTCCATCTCCCCTTATAGCCTCATCCCAAAACCACTGGTGCAAACAATACCACAAACATAAGCCCCTGGGCTATAATGTAACAACAGCCATGAATGCAGTGCTCTGCCCCTTGAAGAGGACAAACTTCCACCCTTAGGATAGTGTACCCCCTAACCCTGGGTACCTTGTTTGCTCCTAGAATCTTACTGCACTTGGAGATAGCAAAGCACACAGCACCGTGTCTCAGGCAGCTCTCTTGTGCAGGAGCTCCTTCCCCTGGCCTTGCCCTTAGCTTATGTTTCCTGAGCTCTGCCTCCTTCTGGGCAGCTAACCACCTGCAGGTGCCAGCTAATTACTTTATTAGCCTGTTACTCAGGCAACCTGCAGCTATGGAGCTCCGTCTAGCCTACAAGTCTCCTTTGCCAGGCTGCTTCTGCCCTTAAAGAAGCAGGCACACATTAGTGCCCTGCGACAGTGACAAACAACTCTGTAACTTGAATCAAACATATGCTATCCAAAGCATAACCAAATGTAGGGGAAATGTGGATGTCAGGCTTGGCCGTTTTCAGGAAACCTAAGACAAAGCTGCAGAACTATAACTGAACAGCAAGCCAAGGGCCTGTATCCTAGATACTCTGTATTACAACTGCAACTTAAAACATGAATAACTAAAGTGACCAAACATATTAACGGTTATTTTGCTATAATGAATGTATTTTTGCTAACATGTTCACATGATTATAAAAACAGACAGCCTTGAGGATGGAAAGAGGGAACAAACCTTGTCACGCCACAGTGAAGCAACCTTGTCACGCCACAGGCCACACTTATTAAATAACTGACAATGGGCCAAAAGGCAAGCCATAAAGAAGATAAGAAATCTGTCCTTCTGCTATCTCAAAAATACAAATTTAAATTGATTAATGTGAGGGAGATGAAGTGGAAGAATGGGATGGCCAGTGTCCCAAGCTTACCTCAGCAGGGAGCACTCTGGGAGGGGTGTGTCCAGAACTCTGCAGTATTTCCAGAGCTGCTTAAAGCTCTGGATTGGAAGAGGACACTGGCCAAAAAGTACTTCCAGCCCCGGAGAGGGACACAGCAGCACCAGGAAGCTGGAGCAATGGGCTGAAGTCACTTCAGTAGAGCAGTTTGCCCAGCCGAAGCAGCAAGGTGCTCGGAGAAACACCATTCTTCACACAGATCCTGGCATGGAAGCTGATCCTGAACACCAGTAATTTCTGGAAACAAGGAGACAGGCCAGACAGGCCTAACAGATGGCCATATCAGAGTAAAAGGGGGCAAAGGGAGTTCCGGGCCCCTTTTGACTCCTCAAGTCCCAAGTACAGTGCTGGGGCACAGGCTTCGAAGGGGTTCTCAGAATCTAGGACTTCACAAGATCTTTCACTGTACACATGCCTTTGAGCAGTGGGCATTGCAGCAGGTGTTGCACAGACTGAGGCTCTGTGCTACAGTCACAGGTGGTTGAACCAATAGTATAGCCCCACTTCTTCATTAGTTCCTTAGAACATCTGACTCCAGTATGTAGGCAGTTGAGATATCACCACCTATGCCATGGTTCATCAGCCCCTGGTGGTAAGGACTCAGCTTCTGGAATGTACATTTTTTCACTGTCAGGTATTTTCTTCAGTCTCTCATTCCATATCTGTAGTCATGTTTCCTTGGGTGTGGAATCGAGAGGTTGGGTGCTGGCAAGGAAGTTCCTGTGTGACTTCAGACATTTGTATGCTTCAGGATGGTCATACAGCGGGTGTCTCGCATCTTAAGTTTGTCCCGATCATTCTATTCTGCTGGCCACTGCTCTTCTGATGTCAGGCAGAGTGATGCTACCCAGCAGTTACACACTGTAGGCTTCAGACATCCTGTGATGCGTCAGCAGCTATCATTCAAAATGGGGTCAAGGCACTTAATATAGCATGTATGGATCTCTCCTATACAGGGCACGCAGACTCGACAGAGGAGAAGCTGAGAGTCAGAGCAGTGGTTCAGGTGGTGGTAGGGCTAGCTCCCCATTTCGAGTTGGTGATCTTATATAGAATGTCACGTAGGCAGGTTGTAGCCATATTGGTCTAGAGCAGGGGTGGGCAAACGGTGACACAGGGGCCGGATGCGGCCCACCAGGCCATTCTATCTGGCCAGTGGGGCCCCTAAAAAATTTAGAAAATTAATATTAATCTGCCCTGGGCTGCCTGTCATGCGGCCCTCAATGACTTGCCAAAACTCAGTGAGCGGCTCTCTGCCCAAAATAATTGGCCACCCCTGGTCTAGAGGAAAAGGCAATCAGGACTCGTAGTAGAGATGATATTTTTTACTAGACCACTTATTATATAGAATGTCATTACAAGTGCTCACTTTTGCTTTTGTCTTCCTGATGTGTCCTAAGAGGATTTGATTGAGGATGACACCAAGGTAAACTGGATTTATAAAGTGGGATAGTGGGGTCCCAGACCATATAATGTTGCACTGGCAGTTGGCCTCATGGCTTTTCAAATGGAAGGCACATACTTGTGTTTTTGCTGGGTTGGCACATAACTAGGGGCCATAGTGGAAGTGTTCACATTGTGACCCCCGTCAGGTAATACCTGCAAATTCTGCTAACACTCCAAACCATGATTTTATGATGTGTAGTTACAGGTACAGGCCAGGAGCAAAGAAGTTCTTCATAGAATCATAGAAAAGTAGGGCTGGAAGGGAGCACAGGGGTCATCTAGCCCAACCTTCCCCTCAAGGCAGTATCATCCCTGTCCAAAACATCTCATAAAATGCTCATCTAACCTAGTCCTAAAGCTACACAAACAACCCTGTCACAGGGCACATTGCCTCAAAACTCTAAGAATACCCTGACCTGCCACATGGTAAACAGGAGGATAAGGGCAATGTCAATGTCCTGCCTTATATAGCAAGTTTCAAATCAAAGATAGTAAAATATGCACAAAAGAATGGGAACAGACATTTTCATCCTCTGTCTGCAGAAAAAATTATTTGATCCCAGAACAGATTAAATGATTTGCATTCCAATAAGATTGTAGATGCAAAAGGGGAAACGGTGCTCACGGTGAAAACCGGTGGTCATGAAAGGATACTTTACACCATTGGTTTTGGCATGACACAAACTTTCTCCCATTGCTGATTCTCAAACAGAGAACCATACTGAATGAGAAAATTCCTTATGTTGTTTTTGTCCAAATTCATGAAAATGGCTGAATGGATTAAAACAGAATGGGACTATGGATTGACATTTGGTGTAGGTATTCTAGAGCCCTTATGAAGGTACTGTTCCTACTGGTATGTGATCTGTTTTGTGCATACATGACAATGACAATCAAGAAGAAACTGCAGAAGAAAAGAATTGCCTGGCCATCATCCCTGATGCTCTCACATGGCAGCTCTAAACATTAGACGTGACAATTAATAAGCCCTTCAGAATTTTTATGAGGAAACAATGAAATGAATAGATTCTGGACACTGAACATAAGAAGCAGATAGCTCCAGGAAGGGTAAAAAGATGTACCATTGCACAGATGTGTGTGGGGGGAAAGGCTTGGGGTTATGTCAAGCCAAAAGTTTTTGTTCTATAAAAGCAAGTGAAAATGAGAGCTACAGCTCTAAAGATGGTGACTTCTGTGGTTGGTTGAGAGAGTAAAAATAACTTTTGTGGATGTAATGAAAAAACATGAGACTGCTGTAAATATCGAAGAAGATACAACATTTTACTGCAACATTCAATGTAATATTTAGTGATGGTGTTATTTTTATCATACTGAAATCCTGTAAGAATAATATGACATGTCCACGGCTAAAGATAAATAAATGTTTCCTGTTAATTCTTTAGTGTTTTATCTCTACTGTCTTAAAAAAATTCTTAATATCAGGCGTCTCATTGAAGTATAGGGTTAGAAGAGATATCAAAAGATCATCTAGACCAACTGTACTGAGACAAAATCAAGTCCACCTTTAAAGATGTTTAACCTGATCTTAAAAATGTTCAGTGATGGACCTGCTCCCTGAAGGCAGCCTATTTCACTGTTTACTTGTCCATATACTTAGAAAGTTTCTCCTGATATTCAATCTAAATCTTGGCTACAAGTTACGCTGATTTCTTCTCATGCTTCCCCCAGTGACCATGAAGAATGATCAATCACTGTCCCCTTATGACAACCCTTTGTGTATTGGAAGACTCATATATATATTTCCTCCCAGGCTTCTCGTCTGTAGACTAAACAAACCCATCCCCTTCAACCTATCCCTATAGGTCATGTTCTCTAAACCTCTTTCTGTTCTTGTCAGCCTTCCCTGGAACCTAGCGTGTCTACATCTTAAAGTGTGACGTCCCAAATGGCATAGTACTCCAGCTAAGACATCATGAACGACTTCAGCTTACTGAAAAACAATGTTATCTTAAAAAGATATAGTCAGGTATTTAAAAGGCTTTTGAAATGATGGGTAAATTCTGTATATGAAGTTGAAGTGTATTCAAATAAAGCACTTTTGGAGATTCAAGGATTGTAAGATATATCATTTTGAAGAGAACTTAGTTCACTAAAATAACCGAAGCTGTAGGTTTCAACTGAGCCAACTGTTGCATTTTGATTAAATATGCAAGTTATGCATCCTTCTTATGGATTTTCCTAAAATGTACTTGCAATTAAATACAAATATGTCGTTGAATTAATGTATTATGATTTCAGTACGCTAATTTAGAAAATGGCAGTGATCAGATTTAAGTAAAAATAAACATTAAATCAATAAATCAGCAAGTTCAAATGATCAAATTAATAATCTATTTGAATTATGAGAGTAGCACAAGAAGAAATTACTTGGTGCTATTCTTATTTTAGAAAACCTTAAAAAATGAGCCAGTTTCCTTTCAGTCTAAGGCCTCCAGCCCATGCCTGAGCCAGCCTGCTGTCTAGCACCTAACTCCTGAAGCATACAAGTGCCTACAGTAAGCGAGTGTCCATTTTGGTTTTCGGCCCTTGCCAATACACACTCAGTACAGGTGGTAAAATTGCCTCAATGCATCATAAGGAAATACATCTGTCAGCTTTCTTTTGGTGGCTCCAACTTGATACTGTGGTGAAGTGGGAGTCCCTAGCTAGCCACAGCTAGCTCCCCACCTGCCTCTGGGCACGCCACCCGCCTGTCTCGCCTGCCATGCCTTGTTGGTAATTAATTAAGTTGTTAATTAAGGTGGGAGGCTGCCTATTGTTGCACCCCAATATTGGGGGGGCTATCCGCAGCACCATTCCACCCCCGCACCACGGCCCAAGCCTCGCAGATGGCATCTCAGGCAGTTAGCTAAACCGTCGCCTTCGCCCATTAGCTGCGGCCCCAACCGTGGTGACCTTCGGCTTCTGTAAGCCCTGGCCCCATCTCAGGCCCAGTCAGGAGCCTGAGCTTCCTCGCTCTTCGTGGGTGTCCATCGCGGTGGGGCCCTGGCCCTTTTGACCCTTAGGTCCTGGACCCAGCATTGACCAGTCGGGTCCCTCAGCAGGGTCTTCACCTCCTGCCTGCTCTTATAGATCGAGGTCCCCCATTCCCGACTCAGGTGCTCCTAGAAGCGTGGCTGGCCTTGTGGGGTCACTCCCCCCCAGCAGCCTCAGCCCCTCCCAGAAGCTTACCTGGCCTAGTCTGCTCAGCTATTATCCTTGACACACACCATGACTGGTGCTCCAGGGTCTCACGGTTACTCTCATTCCCCACTTGGAGCAACAGGCCATTGTGCTTGGCTACAGATCTTACTCTCAACCCACCCGAAGGTGAGGGCTGGGGTTAAGGTGCCCCTACTCACCTTTCACCAGGGTGATCACTGGCCCGGCATTTCCTGGGGGCTCCCATGACACTGAGAGCCGCACCAGACCACCCACTCCTGGCAGGGTGCAGTTTTAGGTCATGCCTAGGACCAGGAACCTCCCAGCCATCCCCTACAGCTCCTCCCTTACCTCCTGGATGTTCCAAGCAGCCTTGCAGCCAGGCGATGTTACTGCCTAGCCTGCCAGCAGCCAACTGCCCTGTTTACGTAGGCAGCCATGGATCAAAATGGTTGCCGCAATTAAGCAGCTGCTGGCTGCTTGGCTTGGCCCTTAAAGTGGCAGGCACCTACAGTACCCTGTCACAGATACCTCATTTTTAAATGTCATTGTTGTTGTACGCTATTAGTTCACTGTCCTTATTTGCCCTCTCCCTTCAGACAGTGACAACATTTTTCAGCAATCTTCATGCAAATGTCTAGTGCAGTAGTCCTTAACCTTTTTTGGACTCAAGGAACTCCTCCATAACTTTTATGAATTGAGTGGCCTTGGATTTCAAAAACTAATTAATAGATTACAGTGTTTACTTTCTTGCAGAGGAGCCCAGCAGTGGGGATGAGAGATTGTCCAGACAGGGATAAACTTGCACCTATTTTATCTGCTTCTCTCCCAATGCCTCACTTATCTCCTCACACCTCAGGGCACCCTTCAAAGGACCAGGTGGCACCCTAGGATGCCCAGAGTGTGGGAAACCAGAGTTCACAGGTCCTCTCTGTCTGAGGGAATTCAAACCCAGCTTCCAGAAGACTGCCCCAACAAGCAAGCTACAACCCACTCTGAGGCAGAGACACCTTTAATCCTCCCTATTGAAGCTGTTCTACATTTCACATGGGGATTTAAGATGCTGCAGACTTGAACTAGATTTACATAATGCTTTGGACATTACCTCTCACTGGAAATTATTACCCAAACTACTGGGAATGGTGATCAGTGCTATATTAATAAAGTGAACGAAGAGTTAACTGAAAGGGAGACGAAAGCGGGCCATGCTGAAAGGTGAGTAATTAGATAGAAGAGGGGTAACAAGTGATGCTTGTCAGAGACAAGTCTTGGGACCCATCCTGTTTAAGATTTTCATGACTGGTTTCCGTACAAGACTTAGATGTGCTTATGAAACTTGCAGATGATGCAAAGCAAGAGAAAGTTGCTCATAGATTTGAGGTGCACAGTAATGTACAAGAAGAATTGGATAAACTAGTGGAGTGGAGCAATAGAAATGGAGCACAAGAAAGTTTAATAATATGAAGTGCACAGTTAGTCCTGCACCAAGGGATTAACAACAAGAATTTTTGTTTTAAGACGGGGCTTTGTAAACTCAAGGTATTAGAAGAAAATGGACATGGGTATACTTATTGATCATAGAAAGAGCATGAGCAATCAGTGTGATATATATGTGAAAAAGGCTAATAAAAAATTAGGGTATATTAAACAAGGTTTATTAAGCAGAGAAAAAGAAGTACTAGTGCCACCCTGTAAAGTACTGGTAAGACTCCATTCAGAATATTGTGAGTAAGTCTGGCACATATGTTCAGAAGTTTACTTTGGACTTGGACAAGTACAGAGTAAGGCTACTGTGATGGTTAAGAAAATTAAGAACCTATTCTGTTGATATATAAGATGGATAAAGGTTGCTACCAAACATAATTGAATGTTATTTTTATGACAATAAAAATTGTTCAGGTTCTTCAGGTTGCAGAGCATTTTAGAAGCTTGCAGGGGCAGCCTGTAGTGGTCAGCTTCAGACTGGAGCCTATTATCTCTCTAAGTCAGTTCAGTCGCCTCTTTTTACAATTTCATTTACAGGCGGTCCTCGGACTTACAACACAATTGGTTCCTGAAAACCGCATCTTAAGTCGAAACGTTGTAACTTGGAACCAATTTTCTTATAAGAAACAATGTTATAAATGGGGGATTGGTTCCTGAACCAAGGCCCGATACCCTATTTTCACCAAAAATACCCCAAAATTTTGTACTCAATCAATTATAGATGAGTAATATAGCTACATTAATGTATTTATATTGTAAATAGCAATCATATTGATTTGGAAGGACTTCTTTGAGGTGACTTTGTTAGACTTTTTAAAGGGCTCTTGGTTGGACTTTTTGAAGGGTTCTTGGCTGGAGTCTTCTCAGGAGTTCCAGCTGCAGGTTCTTCTGGAGTCTTGTCTGCTTTCTTAAAGAAAGTGTCCAAGGAAGCTTGGACAGATATTCTCCAGGGAGATGAGGGACACAGTGAACTTGTTCGCTGGCATGGCATGACATTGGATCAAGCGTTGTAAAGTCGAAACTGACATCATAAAGTTGAAACAGGGTTTTAATTTATAAACTTTGTAAGTGTGAAACATTGTAACTCGAAACGTTGTAAGTCGAGGACTGACTGTACTTTACTGTAAAGTCACTGAAGTTCAAAGCTAAAAATAATATAGCAAAGGTGCTTTGATGTGGGTATGGCGCACGGAAGGTATTAGATCATTCTTCAGGACCACAGGCTTTGACTTTAATAATTGACATAAAGTAAATAAACTGCATACTGTGATACTTTTCTACCTCTCAGAATATTCCAGTATCTTTGGCCACATGAAGCAGGCAGCATTACAGTGTCAAGGCAGCCTGAGGAAGAGTTGTCTCTGAGGAGGAAGAACTTAATAATTCTTGTAAGGAACAGATTTTAATAGTTATAAATAGTTGACTGTTTTCTGCCCTGAATCACACGGACTTTTGCAGCACTGAAGGGATGTATTTTCTTATTTTTAACCCTCAGTAAAAAGTTAATGGGCTCACTGAGAGCCAGATCAAGCATTCATTATTAATCAATGACTTTCTGGATGAAAAAAATGAGTGCTACGGAAAGTCCATAAATTTCGAAGTGACTCTTTGGTAATAACATGAACAATAAGAGCCACTGTGAATGTTGTTGGCCTACTGAGGGTTGGGTTACTCTTACCTCGCTTGAGCTGCACTGAATTTGTCTTATCAGGGCTGAAATATTAGAAACAAATTATCTGCAGAAAGTAAGTTATTAGAGACTGAAACACTGTAGTAGGAGATAGCATGGCCTAAAGAGAAGTGTTGATCTTGGTGAGGTCTGGAGGCAGAGATATTACATTGGGAAATCTCAACTATTCTTTAGCTTCTAAGTAAACCAAGCACAGAAAACAACCACACCCAAAGGGTTCTGTAAAAAAACATCTTTACCTACTGTATGCAAGGGAAGAATACTCTTTCATGTATTCTGAAAAGAAGGATCCCATCCGGATGTGCAGAGTAGAGAATTTTTATCTCCCATTACAGCACATTGATTTCCCTAGGCAGCAACTGCATGGAAGTTTCATTGCCAATGTGACCATATCATGTAGCACAATGTCTGCCCAAGGAGCCATTTTACATTTACTACCATGCTAGTCTGGCCACCCTGAGGTTCAGAAAATGGGGTGGTCCACCACTCTGCAAGAGAAAAACACCATTAGGATTTAATCTGTAGAAAGGATATGGACTCAAATTACAGAAGTTCAAGGAATATTCACTTGAACAATTAGCAACTCAAGCAGTGCATCAGCGCTGAACCTCAAAATGTAGGATATTAAAGTCAATTGCATCCTCAGCCGACTCATGGAACAAAGCACACTATGTTTTAAATTTCCTTTACGAGAAAGACTGAGTGAGCATTAAAAAATAATAAATACCACAATTAAGATCCTAACCCAGCAAACACTTACTCCATGGGGAAAATGTTACCATCACAAAAGGCCCATTGATTTCAAGTCAGCATTAAAAATTAAGTAAGCAAGTGAGGGTTCCAAGATCACAGCCCAGAAACATGCTGACAATGTGAACAGCCCAGAATTTCAGATATTACCAAACAGCTTCATGCCACCAGAAACCAAACAATGACTACTCAAAAATGGAAATTTAATCAAAACATGCAAGTGTATGACATTCAACTGTCTTTCTTCTCTGGAAAAACACCCAAGATGGTACTCTATTTTGCAAATAGAACCACCAGACGAATGCAAAGATGACCAGAGCAGGGTGCGGGGCCCTGCCCCCGGACGCAAGGAAGCCAGTGGTGGATTTGGCAGCGGGGAGAATGGAACAGGGAAAGCAGGAGTGCCAAGCGGCTGGACCAAGGTTGGCAGCAGCACAGAGTCGCCACAGCCACTGTGCCTGGCTCCATGGGGCCCCCCAAAGCACAGGGCCCAGGCTGGTCACCTCGATTTGCACCCCCCCTCCCCTCTGGGATGGCCCTGGTCACATGTTAAATCAGAAATCAGATGTGGCCAGGATTTAGTGGGTGCGTTTACACAAGATGCTATAGCACTGTAATGACGTGCTATGGCGCCATACCATCCATTGACAAAAACTGTGATGCTGCTGCTATGTTGCCATAGCAATGCACGCCCTCATTATAGCATGGTGCTACAGCAATGTAGCAGCCAAAAATAAGTGTGCGGCTGTATGGGTTATCACTGCGCTGTCTTTTAGTACTTCCAAAAGGAAGTACTAAAAGACGGTGCATTAACAAACGTGCTGTATGGCCACATATGGATGTGCCTACTGTGCAGTAGCCTGATACTACTGCACAGAAGCATCATGTGGCAAAAACCATGGCGAGACGCTACTGTGCAGCATTATTAGGCTACTATATAGTAGTGTCACTTAAAAGGCGTTTGCTGGCACTACTGCACAGTAACTCGTTATTTAGTACTTGCTTATACAAGTACTAAATAAATGTGCAGTAACCACTGAGCAGTAGTGTCTCATGTAGACACACCCAGTAAATACAAAATATTCCTACCTACTGTATGTTAACTTAAAAAACACACATTTGGCACAAATCATTTCGCTGTACAGCAGCATGTACCTCTGCCCAGGACAACTTGAGTCTACTTGCTAGCCACTATGTACCAGGTTGTTTTTTTTTTTAAATGTATTGACTGTTTCATACTAGCATGACAAATCTGATCTTGCACCTACAGCAGTTTTAAATTTGGCTAAAGTTAACTAAGCATCTTGATTTTGCACTAGTTTAGAATAATTTACAGGTTTTAAGCAAAGACAGGAAAAAGAAATACAAAATGCTTCAAAAACCAGTCTGGACAAATGAGATACCTCCTCTACCCCAATCACACTTCAGAAACCCATCTCTGAGACCCAAATCCTTCCTCATGAAGGGTGTTTTTATGGCCTCCTCACACACAAGTTAACCCGTATAGAACAGAAGGAAGCTACAGGGTACAGGATAGCTTTCATAGACATGGAGCTAATGCTCATCCATGTGTCTGGGGGTATACAACCAGTTACAACTCCCATGGGCATAGGGAAGACCACCCCCTACGGGACAAGACAGAAAAGATGAAAAATCAGCACTGATGCCAAACATATCCAGTCTAGTGATGGATTCTTTTGGGACAGGGAAAGGACTGTCAGATAGATGAGAAATAGAAACTCACATTCGATGGTATTACCATAGGAACAGAAATGTAAGTGAACAGACTCAACTTAATGAGGTTCCTGATTTCAACTGGATAGATAAAACGACAGCTGAGCTGGCAATTACTGACAATATACCCAGCTCCTATTAAAAGAGGAGCTCTGCTGACCGTGTTGACACAGCAGGTCCTGTTCTAGGGAAAATGCATACTCTCTGGCCTGTCAGTGCCTGCCCTTCTGAGATCCAGGCTTCATAAGGAATGATGCAGCAGACAGGCAGTAAGGGAGCCTCAGTCACTGCAATCTCAGGCTCTCCCAAAGCACTGGCACCTCAGGGAGATTCTGCTGCTCCAGCAACTGCAGACTTGTGGCAGGATGTCCAGTTCAGACAGGCTCTGGGGAGAAGGGGACCTGCGGCAGCTGCTGAAGCTGTACCGCACAGAGATCTCAATGGCTGTGGACGACGTCTTCCCATTGCTTCATGGACTTGCCGATCACGATGTTGTCACAGAAGAAATGTTCAAGGTGAGAAGGCTGTGGGCATTCCATACTGAGTTACCTACCTATCTGTGCTTCAGGTTACGGCCTTGGGGTGCTCTCTGACCTAGTTCTCCTGTGCCAGGACAGTGTTTTGTGGAGAGCATTCAGACCCCAAACTTACTTTGAATATATGTGCTGGGTGAAGGGTGAGGGAGAGTTGTACTGTATATGAAGATTTCTGAATTACTGTGAAATGTGCCATTTGCTTTCAGGGGGCTGTGGTGATTTTACTTTGCTGTGGGGTACATATATACAGGTACAGCCATGTGCAAGATTTTCAAGTGACAAGTGCCTCTCGGTGCCCAATCTGAGTCACCTTCAAGAAGCAAAAGTGTAAAAGGTGAGCAATTGCCACCTGAAGAACTAGACCCCCCTCAAGATGTCTCAGTCACTGATCACTTTCAGAATCTCAACCAGGGCTCTGGGTTTCTATCCTGGAGACCCGGACTGAAGAGACTGGGAAGGTATCACTGAAGAGCTGGAGAGGTTTTTATTTTTGGCCCCAAAGGTCTGTGTGACCGTCCAGGACCTTCACTACTCCTTGGCCTCTTGCTGTAAGTGTGCTCAGCACAGATTAGCGTGGCAAAAGCCATCATAGGCTGTAGATACATCTGAGGACAGACATCTGAAGCACCTTGGTTGCATTAAAGACAAGTATTATTGAGCTATATATGTCTCAAAATAAAGATGAGGAACAAAAGCCCAGCTGCAGGCTGTGCCTGACAAAGGTGTCTTCTTGTAGCTATCTTCTTCACTGTTACTTTGGGGCAGTGTTTGTAATAGTTTTCTCTGGACTCAGTAGAAGCCACTGGCCTTGCATTTTGAGCAATTGGGTGAAGCTTTGACGTGTTGCAAATTATATCCTTACCTAGCATGAGCTGGGATCTAGAACATGATGCTCTAAAGCAAGCAGCACTGACACTTTCTACTGAGGAGCCAAAATGTAAAGATCAGCTGGTCCAGGTGTTCAATCAAATTCTGGTATTTTTCTGATGTCCTGGTTGTGGCCTCTTCTTTCTCATGACTTGATGAAGTGGCCTAGAAAGGGTTCAGATGTAGGGAATATGTGCGCACACACAAGAAAACCAGCATGAAGAGGTTGGGAGGGGTGACTGGATGCAAACAAAAGGAGCCAAAGCCAACTCTGAAGCTGATGAGCCATTGCAGATGCTCAGAGTCAAACGTAGGAATGAGAGGTGGTCTGGTATATAGGCCCTTTGTAAGCAGGCTGTTTATCCTGCTGCCTCATATACAGGAAAATTACTTGGTTAATAGTTTTTCAGACTCTTCTATTTTCACCAAAGCAAACTACAGTCTCTAACGACACAAAAATAAACCAAAATTTCTGTCCTCTCCAGACACTAGGAGAAGAGACACTTCCTGTTCTAGTTTTGCCACAGAACAGCAGCTTGGCTTCTCCTCACTGCAAGCTGCTCCCTCACTGCTTACTTGATCCTTTCTGCTCTTTCCCCTGGGTTTTAAAGCTCCCAGTGTGACATGACAGCCCCTCATTAGCAGAGTGCCCCACAGCTTTACAAGACTACCACTTCTTAAGGGGACATCTCACCCCTTCTTCTTGTGTTTTCACATGCCTGCAGCATCCTACCTCCCATGCTACTACGGTAATGTATCTACATTGGTTTCACGCTGTGCGATTACATATCTTGTATCACAATTTCACCCTAAAATGAACAAACAATTATGCTAGCGTTGAGAGCCAGGCTGTGAAATGAACCATTAACCAAGGCGAAACTGACTACCGTGTCGGTCTATGAGGAACGCAATGCCCCTATCTCCAGTTTTCATGGTAGCGTTTCTTTTTACTGAAGACTAAATCTAGTCACATACCCTTAGCATCACAGGGGTGGTGATACCATCTGCTGTTATCGCTGCTTGCTGACTCCCACAGAAGCTGCATCACCCAAGGAAGTGAGGCTGGGATGCCTCCAGGAATGGCACAATCTAAGATGCTCTTTTTGTTCTTGAAGGAAACGCTGAGTTTGAAGGAGCAAGAAGGCTGTCACAAGGCCTTTCATGCCATGCTGACTTGGTTGCTGAGCCAGGATTCAGCCTCCATCCAAGACTTCTGGAGGGTCCTCTTCAAAGATTACAACTTGGAGAGATACTCCAAGCTACAGCCCATTCGAAGCATCTTTCCAAAAGGTAGGAGGTGCTCACAGCAGTGCAACAGAGGAAACACTGAAGGGAAAGGACTTCCTCCCCAGGTGTCCTCCTTTTATTAAAGCTTCTTGTGGACCATGTCCTTCTCCTCTTCAGAACCTGGAGGACTAAAAGAGCCTCTCACAGTCCCTTTTCAAGCCTTCAGTGAAGGTGCAGAATGGTGGCCACTGCAGTTTGGGGATCCAGGCAGGATCCGGGGGGGGGGGGGGGGAGGGAAGAGAAGAGGAAAAGGAGTGACCTACTGGAATGAAAGCACTGGGCAGTTTGGGTGGTGCCCTACCCAGATGTGCTATCTCCCTGCTGTCTTGCTTTCCAGATGTGGATCTCAGCCGACAGCGCAGAGGGAGGAAACCACCCACCAGCCCCAAGATGGCAGTGCAGCACAAACATGGGAAGAGGAAAGCTCCAGAGGAAAGGGGCTCTCCACAACCAGCTCAGCCCTCAGTCAAATGCAACTCAAATCCTGGTACAGTCCTGGTTTTGCTGCCTGGCTCTGGTAGGATTTGGTATTGGGCTGATACACAACCACCCTTCATCAAGCCATCCAGCCTCCAGGCTTACCTGGGCCTTTCATACTACCCATAATGCCAGTCTGTTGGAGCAACACATGCAGCTCCCCAAATGGGGTATGGAGGAGAGGTCTGCTTTCTGCTTAGAGCTTGGGCAGACCAGTGTGCCAGTGGGGTACTTAGGGTGGAGGAGAGATATGACTGGGCTTTGTAGGGAGATACTGGACTTCAGGGACGAGGGTAGAAGAGGGTGAGGGGGAGAATGCAGAAATGGAAAGGAGAGAGGAGAATAAGGGTGACTGAAGGCCACGCAGCCCATTGCACTCCCAAAGGCCTGTGCTCCGACTGCATGTGCAGTCACTCTCTGCTGTTGTAGTTTTGTGCAAAGGGGGCAGAAGAGCTAGGCAAACAGATGGATCTTTTGCTCCTCACCCATTCACAGTGCTCATCCTCTCTGCATCTTGTATTTCTGAGTTTCTCTGCAGTCCACATGGTCTCCATGGGGAGAGTGAAGGCCTCTTTCCAGTAACAGGCAATGTGGATTTGTGTCTCTGACTTGCATTGTGTCCCAACAGCAACCCTGCCAAAGGCAAAAGCCATAAAGAAACCAGAAAGTGTGGAAATTCAGCGTTTTCCTCTCGGAAACGGTAAGCAATGTGTTTTACATCATGTGAAGTTTCCCCTCCTTTCCACAGTTCACACAGAGATCTTGTTAGCAGGAATCAGCCCTGAACTGGGTGTGACAGGCTCTTCTGGCAGCTCAGGGGAGAAAGCACCTTCCAGGTGACTGGAAGAGGCTCTGTTGTACTGGTGACCAAAGGCCCCAGTGGTGATTCTAGTCTGGCTTCTCCCACAACAGCACTAAGCCTAAACGGGCTGTCTGGAAGGCAGATGACAAGTCTGGAAGTGTGTGGCCACTTCAGAGGCCCAGCTGAGCAGCAGGCTGTTGTCAGGAGATAGGGGCTCAGTGGTGAAGGTAGGGGGTTCTAGTGTTCCTGAGAGAACTGGAGCAAAAGGAAACGTGATGCATACATCACCTGTCCAGAGCACCTCTCTCACAGGCTTCAGCACACCCTGCTCCAGAGCTCTGCTTGTCCTGTGGAGAGAAACTCCTCTGCCTCTGGTGATCTGAGACCATTTTTTGGCACTGAGTAGGGCTTGGACTGAGATTTACCAGTCTCCTTCCAGTTGAAACCCATATTGCAGAGGTCAGGGTATAAATCTTCCAGGAGCCCCTGACTGGTTGTAACTCTCTGCTTTTCCAGTTTGGGATATCTGCTGGCCCATCCACTGTAGTCTTCCCCAGCTCTCGGGAGAATATCTGCACCAAATCCTCCCTTTTATACAATTGTTTTTAAAACCATAGGCATTCAGAGCATGGCTGCCTCAGTCAAGAGAGCTGTCACTGTGGCATCCAGTGAAATACCAGTGACCTGTGGGGCTGTAGAAGGCATACTCATCAAACAGGTGTTTGAGTCAGGTAGCTATTCAAATGCATTTGGAACAGGAACTAAACACCCGGGGCTGACAGTGACTAAAATGACATTTCGGGTGGGTGTTGAGGTAGCTGAACAGTTTTCAGGGCAATGGTGGGGCCCATATCTATTCCAGCTGGACAGAGGAATCCAGGTGTCCCCACTTCCAGTAGGTAGCCCCAGAATCCTTCCCTCAGGACAGAGAAGGAGACTGCTGCTAGGTGGGGTGAGATTTCACTGCATGGTGACAAGGAAGCTTTAAATGACTCAAATGGTGGGGTTATTGGGGAATGCTGAGCCTGTAGGGGGGAATTATACAAGAACAGAGCAGCCAGAAAGCCCTACACACTGGATAGGGCCAGGGGAAGGAGGACAACCCCACACAGCCCTGACACAGACGGAGTTGGATGTTTGGGGAAGAGCTGGGATGTCAGGGGATATAGGCAAGGGAGACACCCTCCATATAAAAAAATGGACAGGTACCACAAACCCTAGACGGGAAACCCCCACACTTACCCCGTTAGAGATATCCTTCCTTAAGATTTAAAATTCAGGTACCTAAATGCAGACTTACTGCTGGGTTTACCTACATGAGGGGGCCAGAAGGGCAAAGCCAGCCTGTGAACAGCCGTGGGTGGGTTGCCTCCATGCAAAAGGCTCCCTGCTTTGATGCACTAGAGCATTTCTACTAATGCAACAGCACTGTACAAGGACAGCAGAAAGTGTCACTCCAACACTGGGCCATGGCAGAATTGCTCTCACTAGCTGTTTCGGGTAGCATGACTGCATTCATGCCACACATGCCCTTGTGAAACCTGCTTAACTGTGTTGCTGTGCTTCCACACACAACTCACCCCAGGTCAAAATGTCCTCTCTTTTCCAGGTGGCTCTAAGAAATGTATCAAAGTTGGAGGTGAGTTTTATGCACCAACCAAATGTGAAGACCCCGGGGGAAAGAACAAGACCCGAAGCCTGAAGCCTAGTGTACGAACCAAGGGATCCCAAGGTCTCCAATGTGTATGGTGCCAAGCGAGACAAATTGCTTTTACCTCTTCTAGCCCATCCTCCGTGCAGAGAAGAGTTTCATAATCCTTCCTGGTCCCACTTTGACATCTCGGCTCAGCCTTGCCTAGCACTGTTTCCTCAGAGCCTATTGAGCAGAATCAGACCTCAGGGCTGGCTGTTCAGCTTGCTCTGTGGCTGTCCGTCAGTAAGGAAGAGCCCTAGACAGGCTTCTGTTGTACCAAACTTGAAAGGCATTAAGAGCTCCCTAGCCCACTTTACTAATCTCTGAACTAAGTTCTGCCTCAGGCCCCTGGGCAGAGCTGCACTCTGCTTTCAGCACCATGGCGCCTCCAGCCAGTCAGTGAATAGCTGCATGCAGGAAGGGACAAGAAGCTGCAAGATCTAGCATTCCCCTCAGACAGGCTGCTCATCCATGCAGTTAGTAGGACCACACCAGAATCTCCAGTCCAGCCGTTCCATTCTCTTCTGTTCATCTCACTTTGCAGAATGGAGAGCTGAAAATAACTTCACAGGGCCGGCTCCAGGTTCCTCCTGTTCACATCATGGATCCACCCCTCCACCAGGTAAAAACTGAATGAGGAGAACTGCTTCCCTTCCTCCCGATCACTGGGTGTGGGAGGAACATTTCTGTTCAGCGTCACTTCTTGCTCTGTGAGGGCGAGTGTTATCACACGACATGCAGGAGCTACACTTAAAAACCCATCATGGCCATTATGAATTCTCTTCTGGCAAACAGGCCTAGGGACGCATCAAGAGTGGACATCAGCATCTCCTTTTCTCTGAACAGCCCCACTTCAGAGAGATTCTCCCTTTGTGCTCTGAAAGCAGCACCTGGATTTAACTTGTTACTCCTTGAAGTCTCAGGTTTCCTCCATCCTCGGCATGCATTAATACCAGGGCTTGGCTAGGACATGTTCTAGAAGAGGCCCTGGCCACAGCCAAGCTGGAAATCCCCAGAAGATTTGAAAGTGAAAGTTCAGCCACTGAGTCCATCAACACCATTCCTATCCTGTCCTACCTCGCCTCCGAAGCATTGCCCTATTTTGATATGAGACAGACAGACAGACAGACAGAGACTGAGACACAGTCCCCTGCAGCTCTCTTTCAAAAAGTACAGCTGAAAAGGTAGTAAGTCTGCATTTAGGTTCACCTCTAAAACACACACACAAGCAGGGCTGTCGGGCACGTTGCACATACCTGCACAGACACACTTTTGCTCTATTTGAGAGCCTGGAACTTGGAACGCAGGATGAGGCTTCCTAGAGGGCTCCACACTTGAATTCTTTGCAAGACCACCCCTGCTGCCTTTGGCAAGTAGGTACCTCCCAGGGACACCCAGCTCTATAGACTGCAGAGCCATCCTGCAGGGATAACAGGGGCACTTTCTGGAGTTGAGGATGTGCTCCAGCAACTAGTTTTTTTGAAATCTCCTAAAAGGATTCAACTGTCTGCTAAGGCAGTACACTTTAACAGATGATGCAGATGCAGCCCATACTGTGGTGAAAGCATAGGCAAGTCAGCATGAGAGGTAACCACAGTTGCAGCAAGGGAGCGATCAGAAAGACTGTTGTGGTTTTGGGCAGTTCCCAATAGTTTGGGCTGCTGTGACATCTTGCCTGGTTTTCCTCCCTGGGTCAGAAAAACGATGATGAATGCGCAGTCTGCAGGGATGGCGGGGAGCTGATTTGCTGCGATGGCTGCCCCAAAGCTTTCCATCTGGCCTGCCTCATGCCACCACTCACCGAAATTCCAAGGTAACCGGAAGCATCCCCGTGCTTGCCCCATACAAGGGCCCCTGCACTGAGCACATCACTTCTTTGCAGCTCACCCTGCTCTGTTTTGTGGGGAAGGGGAGAGGACTCTCAACCATGCTCAGCCCTGACCAAAAAATGCTGAAATTATTTAGCATTAATTTGCACAGGTTTTGTTTAGAGAAAAGTATTGTCCTTAAATACAGAGAGGCTTCAGCCTCCCACTGCAACAGGGCTCTCAGGCACATATAAGGGTCATGCACAGGGCCAGGAGCTTGGCCAAGGTAAAGCAGCACAGTCTCCTTGCTGTGGAGGGAGCTCTTAGTTAACAGAGGCCAAGGTTCTGCCTGCAATGTCTAGCTGGTACTCTAGATTTACACAGCTGCAACCTGTGTGACCGAGTCTGCAGAACTGATTCATTTCCCAGGGGAAGGGGTTTCCATTAACCCTGTGCTGACAAAAGATATCGATCTTCTTTACCAGTAGTTAATCATTTACAGTTAAGTAGTTACATTTCTACCCTGTCTTCTGAATGACAGAAGCAGGTCAGCTTTGCCTTCCCCTGCCTCGTTTTTCCTTCGTGGGGGCTCAGGTATTGCTCTGCCTTCTCCCTCCGAGCAGTGGAACGTGGAGATGCCTCTCCTGCTCAGCGAGGCGGGTGAGGCAGGACGGACACCTGGAAGAGGAGCAGACCAGGGAGCCACCATCTGAGAACCAGGTATTGTGAGCTGCCTCAACCCACCAGTCCCAGCCTCTAACAACCACTGCCCTGTCAATACCTTCACCCTTTCTTCCTTGGCTGCCTCAGCGTGGGTAAAAACTGGTGGCATCCCAGAGGCTAATGGGCTTCTGTACTTTGTCTATGATGTGCTACAGAAGTCTCTAGCAGCCGTTTGGGGTGGGAGGCAAGGCCCCCCTTTCACCCTTCCTGCACCTGTATAACAAAAGACCAGAGGATTTTGCTGCCTGCTCTTCCCAGCCTGCAGGAATACTTCTCTTCCCATAAAGGCACAGCACCTCAGAGGAGGTGGGTGTGCTTTTATATGGCACTGGCATCAGAAGAAGGACCTGTGGTGCCCCGAACAGTCTCCTCCAGGGCTGATCTGGATCTGAACTAACTCATGACGCTCCTGTTTGTGCCTAGAAGGGTCTGTGTGGACAAAGAGCAACTGGAGACAGGGAGAGGATTCTCCTCAGACAGCCCACACCAGCCTGCGATGCCTCCTTCACTTTCAAACAACCGTTGCCCCCTGCATCATGCCCCTCACCAATGCCTGTGGCAACACCAACCTCAGCCCTCCGGCTACCGCAGAACCTGGGCCCAGAGAGACAGCTGGTTTGTGACACTGCTTTCTGTGCAACTTTTACTACCTAACCGGCAGGGGCATTTTATTTCTCGTGTGTGTAAGAGCATCTAAAGCCATCTCGGTTAGTGCTGTAGCCAGTTACCTTGCTCTGCACCCTCCAAATTTCTCCAGGGTGCTCTAACTAGAGCCCCAGCAGTACAGGGAGCAAGGGTCAGAGGATGTGGGTTAACAGTGAGCATCTACCAGGCCCTCCCCCAGGCTAGGAGAGGGGGCCAGAAGTGGTGCTGCACCTAGGCAAGAGGGTAGGGTGAGGGGGAAGGTCAGTGCACACAACCAGGAGGTCCACCACACCTCTGAGCCAGAGCATGGAGCTGGGAAAACCACTGCCAACTTGACTCCTCTCCTTCTGACAGAAACTGACAGTGGGCGAAAAATGTGGAGTCTGCAGGGGGGGAGGAGACACGATCTACTGCACCCAGTGCTTCAAGGCCTTCCACTCGCACTGCCACTTCCCTGCACACACAGATCAGCTCAGGTAAGTGTCACATGAGCCAAGCAGAGCTGAGCTGGCCTCAAGTCCCCAGTTTCATGCAGAGAGTTCTTCCGTTTTTTCACAACATCCTTGAAAGTTAGGGTTGGACGGGACTTCATTACGTCATCTAATCCAGCTGCCTGCTCAAGGTAGGATCATCTAGCCCTAAATCTCCCTCATTTTAATTTAAGCCCATTAATTCCTGTCTTGCCCCTTGCGGACAAAGAGAATGGTTGGTTGCCGTCCTCTTAATGACACCCCTTTTTTGAATTTGAAGATGTATCAAATTGCCCCTGTCTTTTCTTCTTTAAACTAAATAATCCCAATTCCACCAGCCTGTTGTCCTACGCCATGTGCTCTAGACCTCTAATGGTTTCTGCTGCCCTCCTTAGGACTCTTTTCAGTATCCTCATTTTTCCTGAAATAAGGTGCTCAGAACTGGGGACAGTACTCCAGGTGAGACCTTGCCAATGCTGAAGAGAATGAAATAATTGCTTTTTAAGACTTGCATTCAATACTTAATTCAATACACTTCAGCATGATGGTATTACTATACCAATATTATGCTAAGAGGCAACTGTACTATTTGTAACAATCTGACATGGCTGACTTACACACAGTTGACTATCCACTATGACCACCCAGATCCTTTTCTGCAGTACTACAAGAATGGAAGTTAGGCTCCCTGGAAAACAAACCAGCACTGTAGATTTCTATGTTTTTTTTAAGTAAATGACACTTCCCTAGTACTCCATGACTTTTTGCCTGACAAGGCACAAACCACTCCTATTCCAAATGCCACATGCGTGCTCCAGGTCCCACTAGCGAGTCTAGCCAGTGTTTAGAACCTGAGGGCTACTCCCTCACTATCAAAAGCATTGAAGTCATGTATAGATTGTGTTAGCTCCTTCACATCTATGAAGATGGCTCCTCTACTTCACCTACCTTTCCAATTCCAGCCTCATAAGGAAAGGATCATCTTGTTTTTTCCAGTCCATAGGGTGATGCCTAGACCGGGACCCATTAAACTTGTTCTTTATCTTCGGTTCCAGTGAAATCCTGATATGCAACTCTTGCTCTGGCGGCCCTGGAAACAGCAGCGTGGAGGGAGCAGTGGCATCAAGTAACCCTGCACTACGAACAGTGAAGGCAAGTACATTCATATCCATTTCCACAGTCAGTAGGATTTTCAGGGAATTTCTATTTAAGGATCTTAACATGAGTGTTAGCAACCTCGTCCAGCATACCTGGAGGCCGGACTCTGCATTTCTATATCCTCTCCCAGTAAAGGAACTCAGAGAACTTTATAAACATACATCTGTCTGTGAGTTGGTGGGGCTTTACCCTTCTAGAAATAAAATATTCAGTATTTTCCCCACTCGTGCAAACAAGGCAAGTAGTTGCACTTTACCCAAGGGTCACAAAACCCTTGGAGGAACTAGTCCTGGAATCCAGCTCTCTCAACGCACTGTCCTGTGCTTCAACCACCTTCTTTCTAGATCCAAATGATTGCAAGAAACACCATGTGCTTTTATAGGCTACTATCTAACATGAATTATAATAGCAGTAAGATTCAGACCACCACAAAATAATGACAGAACTTTAAGTCCCTCTGATTCAGGTGAGCATAGTGCCTGGGTAACATTTTTAAAAGTGCTTTGGAAAATGTTACCTTTGCTGCACGCACTGGCATACATCACTTAGTAGACAGCATCATATTTATAACTACTCCAGTGATGACAGAAATAACATATCCCAGTAGTAGCTGTTCTGCTCAGCCTGGACCTTGTGCACCCCAGCTCTTTGACCATTCAGAAGCAAAACACACCACTCTACTTCTGGGAGTACTGAAAGTACAGGCTGGTGTAATTTCCTTGCTCCAGGTTAGGCTCCTATTGAATTTAGCCACACACTGCTCCTACTTAGATCACTCTCTGCTGAACAAACCCCATGTTACTACTGGTTTCTTTAACTCTCAATACTGGGCAAACTTCTGCTCTCAATTGCAGCAGGCTTATATTTGGTATGTAAATCTATTGATGCTAATGGCAATACTTCACCATAATGCCAGTGACACCAAGTGTAGACTTGGGCCTGTGATGGAGAACATGTTTTTACCTTCATGCTGGGGAAACTGAACTGTCTGGTTACTGTTCTGGATTTCAGGTGGTGGAAGAGTCTTCTGGGGGTGACCCAATACTGAATAAAGAGGAGTTGGACTCACTCCTAAGTGAGGTAACAAAACCACTTACTTTCTTGTCTCTGATTTGGCTTCAAATGAGAAAGCAAGCCATAATCTGAGTTGATCAGTCCCTGCAGTTCCTGGCATTCATGGGCACTCTGTTCACATCTCATTTCCGAATCTAGGTCCAAAGGAAACTGGGCCCAAGCGCAGAAAGCCTGGTGCACTTTCAACGGTCTGGTAATGCTGTGCTTGTATGGACAGTCCTGCTGCTCACTGAACCTGCCCTGAAAGCATTACTATGCCATCAAAAACACCTGCTTTTGAAAGCTTGTTCATTAAGGCTCTGGGGAAACCAGGAACCAGGCCTATTTACAAGGTTTATAGTACCGCAGAGCTCATTTATTTTAACAAACTTTGGAAGTGGGGCTTGTGAAAATGAAGGACTGAGCACAAGCAGATGTGTGCAAGGTTGTCTCACGTGTAGTTGACTTGCTTCATCTTTCACTAGCACAGAGAGAAACTCAACTCCCTGTGCCATAGAAATTCCCCCTTTACTTTCCTAGGCACCCTGCACACATACACTTTATCCTGTCTTGTACTGTCTTCCAGAGTTCATTTGACGGGATCCTGCAGTGGGCATTCCAGAACATGTCTCGGCCGCTGTCAGATGCTCAAGGATTATTTTCTTAGTACCTGCTGTAATGGTGGACAGAGCATGCAGACTTGTTGCCCTTCATGCTGTGGATTTGACCATCAGTTATCTGTAAACATCAGGTGTAGACATCCTGGGCTACACCTGGGACTTTACACATTTGGCTCCAAATTCACACACCCCTGCACATACTAATTTAAACTTCTTTATAACAGTGTTACCTTAAATTCATATTAATATAATGCATGCTTTATGGTCCAATGTCTTGACAAAGTGGGATTCCTTAAACCCCAAAGGATCATTCACCAACTCTTAAATTTTTAGTTCCAAATTGTCCTCTCTTTTCCTATTCCAGTCCAGGTCTATCTGCTAATAAAGTAGCAGGCTTCTTTTTTTTAAAAACCCTGCAGGATTTGTTATGGTGTCTTTGTACCCAAATATAGGGTATTTCTAACTGTTTGTTAAAGTAAATCCATCTATTTTCTTTAAACCAGACAAAGTAAAAGTAATTAGACAAGTAACTAGACAAAGTAAAGTAATCCATCTATTCTCTTTAAACTAGACAAAAAAGGTGTCTGAGATGTCCATGCCTGGCTGCAAAAGAACATGGCACCACACAGGAAAGAAAAGAGAACGTTATTTCACTCTGTCTCCTTCTGTACCAGGTCTCTTTTCTCATTGCTTTGTACACTCCTGTTCTTCACTCAGTTCTCCAGTTCAAGCTGTCCTCGACTTACAACGTTTCGCACTTACAACGTTTATAAATTGACACCCTGTTTCAACTTTATGACATCTATTTCAACTGTACAACTCTTGATCTGATGCAACGCCACACCAGCGAACCAGTTTGTTGCGTCACTCATCTCCCTGGAGAACATCTGTCCAAACTTCCTTGGACACTTTCTTTAAGAAAGCAGACAAGACTTCAGAAAAACCTGCAGCCAAGACTCCTGAGAGGACTCCAGCCAAGAACCCTTCAAAAAGTCCAACCAAGGGCCCTTCAGAAAGTCCAGCAAGTCACCTCAAAGAAGTCCTTTTGAATCAATGTGATTGCTATTTACAATATAAATACATTAATGTAGCTATATTACTCATCTATAATTGATCGAGTACAAAATTCTGGGGTATTTTTGGTGAAAATAGGGTATCGGGCCTTGGTTCAGGAACCAATTCCCCATTTATAACATTGCTTCTTATGAGAAAATTGGTTCCAAGTTACAACGTTTCGACTTAAGATGAGGTTTTCAGGAACCAATTGTGTAGTAACTCCGAGGACTACCTGTACTCACTCCACTGTTCCCTACTGCAACCATGTGTCTGTTGCACCCTCACATGGGTAAGGGAGTTCCCTCTCTTCCTGGGAGAGATTTTCCTTCCCAATCCTCCCTAGACAGGGGTTGCAGCAGAGTGTTAAGATAGGTCTCCAGAGGCACGCATACACATACATTTGTCTGTTCCAATGCACCGGAGATTCAGCGCGTCACAGCAGACTTGATTAATTAACTTGATTCCGCACGTGAGCTGAAGCACCTGGCACTGCGTCGCATGCATTTGTATAAATGGTGAAATGCGCATCAGCACTGAGAAAATGGCGGTAGCGCACTTTTGAACTAACACACATAGAAGGTGTTTTAATTCAAAAGAGCATCACCGCCATTTTCTCAGTGCTGATGCACATTTTGCCATTTTTACAAATGTATGCGCTGCGGCACCGAGCATTTTTAAAAGCATGTGTACAAGTGCTCCAAGGTCCCATCACCTCTGACGTAGTGCAATTTTGCAGAATTCAACATTTTCATCAAGAACTTCAACATTTTTCTGCAGCCAGGCCTCTGACACAGGGAGCCAGAGCTGCTGAGGACAGCTAAAAGCTCTCCTTCTTCTGTGGAGAAAAACATACATGTAGGAACAGGTTGAAAGAAGTCATCTGCAGAACTCTGAGGGAACAGGCCATCTAGGGAGCACAGGAGAAATTCATCAACATGTTTTACTGTGAGTATTTGCAACTAGTGCTCCTCCTTAAAGCTTTATTGGAAATGAAGACCTAGGGCACCTAAGTAACCAAAACTCTGCAGTGCAGCAACACATTACAAATGTCAGACTTAAGAGAACCAACACTTCCTATGTTCTCTCATATCCAGTCTAAAACTACCATCAATCTTTTCAGTTGTCTCATCCTCCCCCAGTCTTGTCTTCTCCAGATCAAGTAACTTTAGGTCTTGCAACCTTCCTTTGTATGATTTCCTCTGGAGTCTGAGTTAACTCCACTTTTGCTGATTTCCTCTGGATTCCCTCCAGTTTGCCCTCAGCTTTCTTGAAGGCCGATGTCCAAAACTGGACTCTGTACTCCAAATGAAGCTTCACCAGTGCTGAAGAGAATAGTGTTGTTCCCTGTGATTTGCTATAGCTTTTTTTTTTTTTTTTT
>NW_005841849.1:120603-160193 GCF_000455745.1 Alligator sinensis | reverse complement strand
TTTTTTGTTGGGGGGGGGGGGGGAGGTGGGAATGTAATACTGCTTACTCTCATTAAGCTTGTGATATGCAATCCCACATCACATTTAGCTAGACAGTAGGGGTGTGCGAAGCTTCGGTCGCCAATTCAATTCAGAGAAGATTCAGCCCAGTTCGGAGGCTGAATCACCAAATCTGAACCGAACTGAGACACAAAAACCCCCCCTCCAAATTGATTCGGATTTGGAAAAAGATTCGCAGATTCAGCAATTCAGAAGGCAGTCTTGCAGGGGAACAGAAACTGAGAAGAGGGAGGAGGGGAAAGACTGACATCTGTAACTGTGATCTTTCTTTGAGTCCCCTTCCAATCACAGTGCTCTGGGGGGAGGAACGTAGAAACAGCATATAAGCCTCTGTCTGCAGCCTTTCTGTCCCTTTTGTGAGCTGTTTCTACCTGAGCAAAGGAGGGGCAGGCGGCTGGTCCAGAAACAGGTGGGTGGACGGAGATCTAACCAGCACCGGGAAGGCCCCCTGTAACAGGCTACCATCCCTGCTGTTTTCATCCCGCTGTGCCTTAACACACACGGATTCACACGTCACGAGTTTTGCTTTGAACAGTTTGAGGTGCAGTTTCCCAGAAACTCCTGCACCTATCTCCTTGAAACTTGGCAGGCTTCATGCCCTCAGAAGGGGCCACCCTCCCCGCTATTTTCATTCAAATCTGCCAACAAATGACAAAGTTATAGGTATTTCAGTGATTCCCCATTATAGTCTATGGCTGCAATCTTCAAATCAGTGCTGAATCTTCCAAAGCCAATTCAGCCAAATCAATTTGAATGAAATCACTGTCCTCTGAATCAGCGGAATCCAAATCCAAATCGAACACTTCCGTATTTGTACAGGCCTACTAGACAGCATTTTCTTAGATCACCTCAGAATTTAGATGCAGTTTTACAACACTGAGCCTCAAACAAAAAGGTTGGATCACTCTACTCCTGCTCCTCCATTTTTGGTCTCTGTGTCTGGCGATTCCCTGATCAGACATTTCCTAGGTGACCAGGTCCCTGCTAGTAATCTTCATTGCCAAGGTGTCTTCACCTTTATATCCAGGTAAGTTAGAAAGCAGACTTGATATATCCCTTCCTTAACTATGGCCCTTCCACTTGTCCTGGTTACTTTATCAAGTCCTGCAACCATTTCAAAGTTTGTCCAAGAGGTCCCAAAGAAGCTTTAGTTTTCATGTCCTTTCCCAGAATACATTGGAGCCTCCTTGTTCACACATTAACTCTTCATAAGGAGTGTCATGGGTGGAAGCAAACATAAACACACTTTTGGATACCAATATCCCCACACATCTGCATCCTGGCAGGGAGTGGGATGTCACAGCCTCTACTGAAGTGACTGTGTTCTGCCACAACAGACAACTAAAATGCAAGATCCTCTTTCTCTCTGAACAGCAGGTTAAGAACTGCACGCAGGGGGCTATTCACTGTGCATAGCAATTTTAATGAACCTACACTGGGATCCTGGTTTTCTCCATTAAAAAAAAAAAGAAATCACAAATTCTGATTAAAAAAACCCACAATTTGTGTTTTTCCATGATTAAAATAAAACACTGCTATATATATAGGTGTCAGCTGAACACAATGTTTTATTGATGTATTTACAATTTTAAAGCAATTTGGAAGCCTACCAGTGCCTCAATAACTATAATAAAATAAATTCTAAATACCTATAAATTTTGGCATTTGATTTTGGGTATTTTATCATGGAAAAATCAAATCCCCCCTGTCCCCTTCACTCACCAGGACTCGAGTTCAACTGTGGATGCTCCTGCCTCCCTCCCCCCCCGCCCGCAACTGCTTTATGGCACTGAGCAGCCCTGATATGCCAGTGCCCTGCTTATGCCCTTGCCCCTCACTCACAACTCACAGCCTCCTCCCACCCCTGCTGGTGCCCCTCACTCCCCACGGGCTCCCAGCCACCCCTGCTGGAGGGGAGCCCTGGTTACCAGGGCTACAGGGCCAGGGACCTGGGTCCAGAACCCCCTTCCCCCCACAGCAGCACCCGAGCCCCAGCTGCCACCCATGGGAGGCAGTGGCTGCTGTGGCCCGAAAAGAGCATGGAACCCAGCTCCCCCTCCCTCACAGGTGGCATGGCTGAAGCAGAGCCCATTGTGGGGGGCGGGCAGGGGAGGAGGTGAATGCAAGCTACCCACTGCAGACTCGGGGCTCCCCACCCTGCTGCCCTCCCCCAGGGCCTCTGCAACCCAGCAGGCAGAACCCGGTGCAGCAGGGCAGAGCAGTGCAGGAAGGCTCAGTGCTACCGCTGGGAGCCCCATGCTGCCATGGCATGGCGCTCCCCGCCCACCTGGCATTAGCATAGGGCACATCTCCACATCACCAACCCCGCTGCTGCCAGGCGGGCAGGAGGCACTTCACCATGGCGGTGCAGGGCTCCTAGAGGCGGCACCAAGCTTCCCTGCCCTGCTGTGCCCTGGCATGCCAGATCCTGCCTGCTGGGCTGCAGAGGCCCCAGGAGGAGGGCAGGAGGGTGGGAAGCCTCCAGTGTGCAGCTGCCAGCCTGACTCTGCGCCATGCACAAATCTGGTGGGTATGTGCCCCCATACACCCTTGGGATTGCACACAGTGGCAGGAAACCATTCCCCCCCACACCCCTCAGACGAGCCACACACAGATCCATCCTGCTTCCCGCTCAGGCCCTGTGGCCGCACATTCCTGCCTCAGCCCTGGGCCCCAAACACTACCCCAGCTGGGCAGCGCCCCCAGTCCCAGCCCTGCCCAACTCTCTCCTTCACTATGGGGGCCTCAATTCCCCCTCCCCCTAACTTACCTGCGGGAGCTGCTCACCTCACTGCCTGGTTGCCACATGCATACGTGCATGTGCACATTCACATGGTGCCCCCTGCCCGATTGCCCTCCTCCTGCTCCCCCCAGCCCTTTGTAGGCTGGAACTCTGCCAGCCTGCAAGGGGAAACCCATTATTTCCTGTGTTTTTCTCCTTGAAATGAGAAAATCCATGTTTTACCGCATTTTTCCGTTGTGAATGGAAAGCCCGGATCCCTGCTTACGAACATTCCACTGATGCTATTATCCTTATTTGCCACTAGATGGCAATTTCTATGTGTAACATACACATCTTTACACACATACCGAGTTTCATGTAAAACCTCACAGCGCTCCTTTGACCTGGAGGCAGTTCTGCTGGGAGCAGGGAGTCCTCTGAGCAGACGCTGCCTCTTTCTCGCTGCAGATGAATGCATTAGAGTGCTTTGTGTGGGTCTCTAGCAGTACTTTAGCCATTAATTTTAGGCCGCTGACTTTTTGAAACACATTCAACCTCCAGGCTGAGCACAAGGGTTAGGGTTAGGGTAAACACTCTCGCATTTACAAGTATGAGATTCAGCAGATTCTTAAAAGTATTTTATTACAATAAAGGCAGAGAAACATGTAGTATTGTGACCCCCCAGGAGTTCAAAAATCACATTTCAGACCCCAAAACACCATGAGAAGAGCCAAGAAAAATTTAGATTGTATTCCCCAGTCCATCATTTGACTTTTGACCTCCCCCTGCCCTGCTCCGCCCTACTTTGGAAGTGGGGAGGGTGTTAATTACTGTTACCACTTACCAGATGCAACAGTGGCAAAATCTGGATGAGTTCCCCACCATTATTCCTCCCCCCGCCCCGATCTGCCATCAGTGGACCTCACAGCTGGATACTCTGATGTCTTAAGCCACTAGAATGAGGACATGGCCTAGGCATTATTGCTATTTCAGGGTCTCTAGGCTCATTTCTAGACTACAGATCTTTCTGTAGTCAGAACCCTGCGGAGTGGAGACCCACATCTGCCTCACTGTCCCCAGGGCCCAGGTACATCTCCTCAGACACCTCTCAGAAGCCTGCCCTTTCCCAGAGCACACTACAGCTGCAAGCCACCTGGATCATCATTTAACTTTTTAGGATGCCAGTGATAAATGGAAGTAGCCATGCATGCACTGGGGGGCACAAAGTGGCCAATCACATTGTGCTTGAATATAAATCACAAAGAGATATAGCTCTCTATTCCCTTAGGCATTCTTGGGACCCCACATGGTTCAGGATGCTTAATCAGACTCATGGGGCTGGCAACTGTTAGGTCACTTCCCCCAAAAAGGAATTTCTTCTGATTTCTTCATCAGAGCTCCAGGACTTTCTTTTTTGTCCACACTGACTGGGGCTTCTGGCTTGGTGTTGGAGGTTGGGAGAAGTTTCTCTCTTGCCTCATATATTCCTCCTGACCTTTGCCCAAAGCAGGCACAGTGTTGGCTTCTCCCTTGACTTGCGCCTCCCTCACTTACTGGCTGTAACAGAGCGTAAGTTGTGCTCTGTTACTCACAGGGGCATGGGCAAACAGCAGAGCAGCCTGCAGGTGGCTGCACTCCCAATCAGGCATAACTGCCTAATTGGCAACAGGGCCTAGCACAGGGCTCTGAGCAGTGGAGCCAGCAGTTTGCTGCTAGCAGCCAAAGGGAGAACATCACCTGGCTTGAGTTGCTGTTCACATAACCTTTTGAAGGTGCAGTGCAGGAACTATGGGGATGGCAGGTGGTTCCTGGTCCTGGAGCATGACTTAAAACTACACTCTGCTGGGGCTGGATGGTGTGCTAGGGCTGCCAGTGGCAGGGCAGTCCCCAGGAAATGCCACACCTTTGCCTCCTCAGCGCAGGCTGAGTATGGGGCACCAGAAAGCCTCAGCCCTCGCTGCCTTACAGGTCACCCCTTGAAAGGTGTTGGAGAAATTATTCGCTTAAGCTCCCAACCTGGTAAGGGAACACCTGTGAATACTCCTGACCCCAACAGGGCTCGTTTCCCAGCTGAGACTCAAATAAGCAGGAGATGAGGGGGTGGTCTTTCCAGTTTATTCGGCCGAAGGTCCCCCGACCTTAGAAAGGCAGAGGGGCCCCGGTTGCAGTCTCACACACGTATTTATATTCCCTGGTTACGTGAGATTTTCGCAAGCACAAAGCTTTAGCGGAAGATTACTAGTACTGCATAACTCTTCTTTAACCTGCGGCGTAAACTCCAATCACAATATAATTTTAAACAATTTTACCAAATAAGGCACAGGTCTGCTGCCAAGCCTGTCTATCATGCCTAGTCACTATGGGGAAAGTTGTGGGCACCTGAAGGTGCAGGCTGTGCTTCCTGTGTTGCTAGAGAAGGAAACCTCTTTCACAATTTCTAACAAAGGTAAAGGCTAGGGGAGCACACCCCGAAGACAAAGCAAGGGCCCAGGTTAACTGTGCAGAGCCTGAGGTGGGGTCCAGGTCATGAAGGGGCCCAAGACAGCCCAGGCCCACAGCAAGGCCTGAGACACATACAGAGAACCAGTGTGAGGCTCCAGGGCGTTGGAATTCTAAGCCCCAAGAAGGAGCTGGGTGTGAGGCCCAGTGTCGGGCAAGGGGATTAAGGCCCCAGTGTGGGGGCATGAGGGGACCGAAAGGGTCCAAAGCTAGTCAGGGAGCCCAAGGAAAAGGGAGGGTCTGGGAGTCCTGAGCAAGTGAAATTGAGAGCCCAAGTGAGGCACTGGAGTGCAAGTCCCAACGTGAGGACACTGGATTATAGGCCAGGTGTTAGGCCACATAAAATTTAGGCCATGGATGCCATCTGCACGCATGGGACACAGTATAAAGAGAGGTTCGGAGCCGTGTATGCGCCCTCAGCATCAGGGCAAGTAAATGGGCAGCCTCCCATCTTATTAACAACTTTACATTGGTTTCATCAAAGTCATGGCAGGTGGGCAGTTAGCCCTGACACAAGTGGGTCACTTGACCAGCCTCGGGACTCCCACTTGTTACACAGGGGTACCACGAAAGCATTCGTAGAGGACCAGGATGTGACTTCAGCACTGTGAACGTCACATATCTCCATCTTATTGATGATAGGAGCCCACAAATTCAGTCCACACTGAGCCCATAAATTCAGTCCCCTCTGCCCTGCCATGATCTCTTGTTAGAGCAGATGGTTCATTTGACGTAGAATTGTATGAGAGATCTTCTTTATAGGGCTCATTACTGCCCAAGTTCTCCTCACACGTTGGGAGGATGATGTTCTCCTGTGTACGTTACATTTGGAAGTTATACAACCACCAAACCAGAGTTATAATGGCCAAAGGAACTAAAGCTTCTACAAACAACATGTAGAGACACATTCAAGTTACCCCCAACTCTGTCACAGCTTCTGAGAGACCAGATGCCCAGTGTCTATTCCTACATACCAATTCAGATTGCTGCTTGTCGTGTCTTTCCATTTCCTTTGGTCTTCCAGTTTCGATGGCATCTTCTTCTCCCCTCCAGGTGACCTTTCATCCTGCTGCTTCTCAAACTCACAATCTTGCTCCTCTGCACCTCTCCCCTCCGTGCATGCAGCCGCTGGCTGAGTGGTTGCTGTTGGATACTTGTCAAATTAGCATCAATGCACCCAGCTGCTGGGTCCCTGGGTATACTAATCCTCTACTATCTGAGCAGGGCTTAAGTGCTGCCCTTCTCTTGGGAGGTTCTAGGCTCAGTCTTGGGGTACGGGACCTCCTGGGTAGTTCCCCTCCCTGAGAGCTGGAACACAGGACAACTGCCTGTCCCCAGAGTCCAGGTCCATCTCCTCAGTCACACAACACAGCAGAAGCATGCTCTTTCCCAGAACCCAACAAAGTTGTTAGCTGCCTGGTTCACGCTGTTCCAACAGGTTCATCACTTCTCACAGATTCACCCATAGCACAGCTCTCCCAATTCTTTGCACCAGTTCACCCAGCTTTATGTCAGTACGTGGTGCTTTGGCAACCACTGCTGCAACTCTCCCCGCTGCCTGACAGGGAGTTCCGGGTTCTCCCATACTTTTAATTAATTGTATCCACCTCACACCTCCACCTCACTGAGTCATTCAGTCCAGTGCTTACTATGCACCCCTCCAGCCTTCACTCCTTTCCACGCCCCTTCTCAGCTCCAACTCTACTTCTCCCCCCACAGCCCAAGGTGAGGGCAAATGTAGTGGGAACACCTTTTTCTCTCTTTCCCAACCCGATCAAGGACTCAGCTCCAACAGATTTTTTAGTTTAGTCTTCTCTTGCCTGGTCTGGACATGAGATAGAACAGGAAAGAAGACGACCCCAAACCAGATGGACCTGTTGTGCACAGCAGGCAGTGGAGCCAGCCAGAGCTGCTGGGCTATATCCACTTCCACATCTCTTCCAGGACAACAGCCTCACTGCTCCCTCTTCCCACAGCCCTCCCACAACCTGAAGACTTATTGAGGCTGCTGACTGGAGAAACTGGGAGCTGAATTCTGTCTGGCCTCTGGCTGGATGATGTTCCTCCTGGAGGCAGGGATGTGGGACAGGCAACCAGCTGGAAAGGACTCTTCTCCACAGCCCCCCAGTTAAGACTGAAATTTATGAGGGCTTAAACTCGTGTCAAACCCTGACTCTGAACACACACAAAATTGAGCGAGGAAACTGCAAAGTTGGCAGCATGGCCTGGCCTGATCAAGCCATGCAAGTATAAAGTCCACCTGGGTTGTGTGAGAGGGACAAAGGACAAGTGAGAGGGTGGGAAGGTCCATGTTGTAATCATAAAATATCAGAGTTGGAAGGGACCTCAGGAGGTCATCTAATCCAACCTCCTGCTCCAAGCAGGACTATCCCCAACTAGATCATCCCAGCCAAGTCTTTGTCTAGCCGGGTCTCAAAAACCTTTTGTAGATTGTCCCTCATTTTAGGGGGAATATCATTCAGAACTGCAGAGGGACAATCTGAAGTGCTTCAGAGGAAAATTAAAGTTCTCTCACCTCTCCAATCCATCAAGTCAGCAGAGTGCACAAAGGCTTTCTACTTGCTACATTTAGAGTTAGGAAACCTACAGAACTCAGTAGCAGAAAGAGATGCTTCTGCAGCAAAGGGACTAGCAGGAAAAGGGGAAGGAGGAAAGTGGCAGGGTCCAAATACTTCCCAGAGTGACACTTTCTACTAACCCAGTTATGAAAAAAAAAGTATTTATAGAACAGGCTCCTCACTGCCCCTCTTCCCCATAGCAAGCTGCAGTAGCTCACCAGCCAATATAGTGATGGGACACAATTCTCGCAGTACATGGGCCAGGGGATCTGGTGTCATAACATCCTTCTCGGCAGCAAATTGTAAATAACTACACACCACTTACCTGACCCAGCACTGGGATCCACCCGGCATCGGTACATTAACAGATACACGGTGGTACTCACGCTGAAACACAAGAATGGCCTATGAATACCTAGGCCAATGGGCAATCACATCTTTTGCCCCACACATACCCCAGGGTGCTTTGCCAGTTAATACAATTTTATAATCTAATACAAGAGACTGTCATACCACTGGAATGACCCACCTTAACTTTGCAATGGCCTGATTCTGGAGTGATTTATTTTTGTCTTCACACACAACAAGAGTATTACAATCATATCAATCTACAGTTACAACAGGGCCTGTTCACTGGGCTAGACTCCAAGAGAGCTTGCAACAGGCCACTGAAGACTTTTGGATGGTTACACGTTCAAATGCTGGGGCAAGGCCTAAAAATCTGAGAGTCAGAGTCCTGCCAAGTAGTAGAGGCTGGAACCTGGTTTAAACCTGAGAACATGAATGTCACATGACCCCAGCGGCTCAGGGAGCATGGTGGCAGCAGGAGCATGGTCGCAGTGGCGGGAGCCTGGCGGCGATAAGTGGGGAGCTCTTGCAGACACCACCAGTACTGTCAGTGGGGGGGGCAAGCACTGAAAAGGGGGTGGTGACCACCCGCAGATGCTGCCAGCAGCATCGGCAGCGGCCAGCGGGGGTCACTGACTGCCTGTAGATGCCACTGACATCAGTGGCTGGGGTGGTGAGCAGCGACTGCCCACAGGGGGTCACCGCCATGCTCAGGGGGTGCACGTGCACCTGTGTACACCCCCTACATGTCGCCCCTGCCTGAGAACAAATTGACAAGAACCCAAACCTCAGAAGACATTTCTCTGAACAGAAATCCCCACCCCTTAAATTTCGGCGGAGCATCTGAAGGTACAACTGTGAGCAGGTCTGTACCTTTGAGCTGACCAGGAGACAGAAAACTTGGGTCACTGGAAAGCAGCAGGGATTAATCTTTGACATGATGGTTTTATTTTGCAAATCTTTTCTAATTCCCTATCTTTATTTTTCACTCCAAAATTACCAGAATTGAACCTTCACAACCTCAGATGGTAGAGTCCCTCAGATAAGTTTACCAGTGTAACTTAGCTGCTCACATCTTCTGTTCTCCAATTTTCAAGTGATGCCTCCTCATGCAACTAGGGGAGAAAGTTATTCTGCCCCTAGCCTGGGACTGCACTTCCAGTACAGCCTTTTTTTATCCTGGCATCTAATGAACCAGAGACTTTGCATGCCCAAACAAAAACTCCCTGGCTAGGGACAGAAGTTACACATAAACTGGTTTCAGTGATCAGAAACTGGTTTAAACTTGTAACAGAACAGAAGCTCAGTGCACATAAACCAGTTTCAAAATGGCTGAAACCAGTTTGAGATAAACCTAGTTGAATGTAATATCAGACTTAACTGATTAAGGCCAAACTGGTTTATGGAACTTCTGTCCCAGACCCCTTCCTTCCTGGTTTAAGTTAAATCAGAGTCTCCCAGCATCCCAGCATGCTTTGCAGCCCTGGGTCTGCCTGGCCAGGGTGCAGCAGATGCTGTCAGGGTCCGTCTGTATGTCCCATTCCTGCCCGCCCCCAGTGTTCCAGTGGCAGGGCGGGGGCATGGGCAGATGCTGGCCAGCATGGCCCCCAAAGGTGAAGGGGGCAGGGAGGGAGTTTATTCCCCACTCCCACTGAGGGACCATAACTGGGATCTGCCAGCCCCAGCTAACACCTCCGCTGCTCACCCCCACACAAGCTGAGTGCATCCTGACAGGAGTTGCTGTGCTCTGGCCAGGCAGACCATGGCTGCGGCCCCTAGACGGGAAAGGGGAGGGGAGAATACACCCCCTCGTTGCCCCCTTTGCCTCAGGGGGCCATGCCAACCAGTGTCTGGCCACACCCCCGCCCCTGCCCCTGTGGCTGGAGTGGCAGAGGGGGAGGGGGACCCTGACAGGGGCAGCAGCCTGACAGTGTCCTGGGCAATGCAAGCCTCTTCCCGGTGAGGGGCTGCCCTGCAGGTGGGAGCAGGGTGGGCAGAACTGCTGTAGTCTGCATGGGGCGAGCAGTGGCACCAGTGGGGCTTGGTGGGGTGGCTATGGGGGGCTACATGGCAGCAGCAATAAGGTGGGGGGCGGGCTGGAGAGGTATGGCCACCCAAAATTTGCCTTGGACCCTGTAGCCACCCCTCCCAGTGCTGCCTCCACCACTGCTCGCCCTGTGCGGGCTGCAGCAGCTCTGCCCACCCCGCTCCCACCCGCAGCACAGTGCCCTCAACCAGGAAGAGGCTTGCACTCTACTGCCCCTGTCAGGGTCCCCCCCAACTCCCACAGACGCTGGCCAGCATGGCCCTGCCATCCACCCACCTCACTCAGGGCCGAGGCTGAGCTGGGCCAGTCTGGGGACACTGTTGAGGGTGGGTACAGAGGGGCCAGGCCAGGCCAGGCCAGGCCATGGGGGCAAGGCCCTTCCCAGCTGGCTGTGAGTCTGGCCATACTTCCTCCCCCTCCCCTAGAGCCTGGCAGGGTATGCTTTCCCGCTCCTCCTCCAGGCACACCCTGGCTGGGGTCCCTGCAGGCCAGGGTAGGGGTTTAGATCCCTCCCCAGTCATAGTCAGGTCTGCTGGGACCTGGCCATCTCCCCTTCTCCCAGCCCACCTGAGCTTCCCTCCAGCCTTCTGGCCAGTGGAGAAGGGAAAGGAGGGCTCACTCTAGCACCACCCCCACCCAGTCTGGACTCCTGCCGTGTTCATTCTTTCCAAGCCAAGTAAGATTTGGCCTGATAAAGGCACTCACCTAACACTTGGTTCTGACTGTTTAGACAGTGCCCCAATCCTTGGATACACAAGCACTTTCAGATCTTTTGAGACCCTCAAATGCTTTGACATTTAGATCGAGGAAGTATCTATTGGAATCAAACCTCTGAAACTGAAAATGGAGTTACACCTGCCTGGAAAAACCTTCCCAAGAAGAGCAGCCTCTGATGTACTTCTGCAGTGAGTAGGGTAGAAGAGGGAATGCTGGGCAGACAAGACAATCTTTTGCAAAGTCCTCCTCAAGCCAAGCAGCTCAGAGGCCAGGTACACTGACCTGAAGGCAATGTTTTCACATCACACAAGGCACATCTCTTGGAACCAAACCTCCTAGCTCATAGTCAATGCCAAGGAAATGGGGGCTGGATCTACGCCACCCAGAAGTTACATACCAGAGCCACCTTTCCTTACTATACTGACAGATGCCTAAAACAAAAATCTAGTGCTCCATCCTCAACTGATACATTAGTCACTGAGGGACAGTCCTGCAGCTCCTTACATACACTGTCAGGGCTGTTGGGGGAACCGCTTTCTAGATAGGCCCTGACTCATGCTGGGAGCACAAATGGCTCAAAACTAACATCTGAAGAGAAGAAAGTTTCAGGGGACTGCACTGATCCACTCCAACGGGACCCAAGAATGATACAAATGTACAACCTAGAACAAGGAAAAGCCCATCAGAATGGGAAATGAAATTACCAGTTCGTGCCATCTGGAGAGATCTCTTCTTTTTGCATCTGCAAAAAGAGAACAAAAAAGATGATTTCCCAAGGCAGGGTGCAAGGAATTTAATTACCAGGAACCAGAGGTTAAACTAGCCAGTACCGAGTCCTGGGCAGTCCCCTACCTGCCTCTTCCCCTGCACCCTGAGCCTTCCCTAAAGTGGCTTTAGTTTTGGTGAAAGCAGTGTGGAGGGCAGAGAAGCAAACATAACATGCATTGCAAGCAACCAAAAGACAACCAGGTTTTAACCACAAAAAACGAGGGGACACATTAACATTTGTTTCCTCCTTTTTTTAGCACCCAAAGGTTCTTATCATTGTTCCAGGTCCTGTACAAACAACACAAAGTGATAGGGCCTTTGCTCAGTGCTGCAGATAATCTTATTTAAAACAAGATGCAGCAAGTGAGTGTTAACCAGGACAGAAAGGGCAGAGAGTAAAAGGTAACAAAGCAACAGAGTCCATATACCTAATGCAAGCACGGGTTGGGATTTGCCAGAGGGTTTGTTGCTCCTCAGGGCAACAGGGGGTGTGATGGAGTTTTCTAGTCTAAATTCTGGTCTAAGCTGGTCTCTGAATTTCACCTGCATCAACACATTACCAGAGCCTCATGAGCTCTATCTGCTCTGCACTTACACAATGCTGAGGAAGGCATTTGCCTCCTAGCTACACATAAGCACACCTTTTGATAAATCTCTGCGGCTGCTGGTAGCCATAGCTAAGAGATCCAGGGCTGCAAGACATCAACCAGAGACTGTCCAACTAGATGTTGGTCTGTGTAAAATTATTTTTTGAGGTTGCCCAGGTGAAATTGCTCTCTGCAATTCCTGCCAACTTCACCAGAGACAAGGCTACTTCCACAGTGACCCTTTGGAGTGTCCTCCAAACACACCCCAAGGAGTAACACATTTCATGTAAACCCAGGGTCCATTACCTTGCGCACTCTGCTGTCATTGAATTCATACCAGCTATCATTTCCAATAGGCTTTATTTCAGCCAGGTAATGGCCTCCCTGAATTCCTCCAAAATGGTGACACATGGCATAGAGATCATAGTGTACCTAGGAAGAAATCATGTTAAGGTTCATATTAGCCATCTATTTAGCACTGCAAAGACTCTCAGACAGAAGGTATCACAGGATGGCACCTTACAGACTCACAGTCATAGAGGCAAAAGCTTTTGTAGGTGACAGCCTATTTGGTCACATCTTCAGATCAGGTATACAGGGTTAACTTCAAGGATATTTGGGCTGGCAGCATTTCCCTCCCTTCACTTGTAAATGTTCTTGAGACCTTGGAACTGACCTCTAAATATCAAATAAGCTACAAAAATTATTGAAATAAGAAAGCCACTTTCTTTACAAAAAACAGCAAGATTATACTATATCAGTATCAACAGATTATGAAAAAGAAGGACATCTGGTTTTGTGTGCTTATGACTTCAGAAATTTGCACAGCATAAGCACCTATTTTTTACCCTAATATGACAATTGCAGTTTATAGGTTTGTTTCAGTAAGGCACTACTCAGTGCACTGGGAATGGGCAAACCCCACTGGGGTTAGTTCGGAACAGTGTTCACCAGCTGACCCCAACACCACTGCCAGGGAGGCACTGCCAGGGAGTTCAAGCAAGTTTGAGTTATGAACTCATGTCTCCAAAGGGAGCTCCAGTAGGGTTCAGTGGATTTGCCCAAAGGACAGATTCCTTCCTGACACTTCATGGAATATCCAACCTTACAGCCAGGCTCAGCCCAGTAGGTTCAAGGGTTCAACACAAGAGTATTGTGCAGTGGTAGACTGGTCTGTATGAGACCAGGATAACTGAGTGGTTTTTATCTTTAGCTCTATTAGGTGAAACAGAAAATGGACTCCCTGGTGAATCCAGCAGAAAGTCCATGTACTTACAGGGTGGTCTTCCTTGTCCACATCGAGTGAGAGTGGCACAGACACTACACAACTCAGCTTTCTAAACCCGGTAAAAGAATCAAACTGATATCTCTTCAAGTGCAGAACCAGAATCTGGGGTAGACTTCCAAAGCAGTATTTCTGAAAGACAAGACAAGCCCCACATTTCATACCATGTGTTCATTGCCTCCACTCTAAAAATGCCCTTTTGTAGGTAGGGGTGTAGGTTGTAGCCGTGTTGGTCTAAGGACATAGGTAGACAAGGTTCCTTGGGTGAATCTGATATCTTTTATTAGACCAACCCAAATAGTTGGAGAATAGTTATTAAGCAAGCTTTCAGGTTCAAAAACCCTTCGTCAGGCTAAGGAAGTTTCAGCAGTTGGTGTGTGCTCTTCCTGGATGGAATGAAAAGTAAAGAAGCCAGCGGCTGGGCTGGTCTGCATACAAGACAGGTAGTCAGTGAAAATGTAGATTGAGGAGTCAATGGGTGAGAGACAGGCTGGGGGGCGGGGGATGAAAGTGGAGATACCTGAGGAGTCAGATGTCAGGCAGGTTATAATGTGTCATAAATCCAATGTCCCTATTTAGTCCATGATTTTTAGTATCCAGGAGGTTGATGAAATGGAGATCATAAGCTCGTCTCTGGGAAGTGTTTTGTAAGTTTCCTTTGAGGATCAGGACTGAGAGATTGGGGAGAGAGTGGTTTTCTTGTGAGAAATGTGCCCCCACAGGTAATTGGGTATTTCTGTCTTTGATAGATTTCCCATGTGCATTCATTCTGGTGTGCAGTTGTTGTTTGGTCTCTCCTACGTATTTTCCATCAGGGCATTTGGTGCATTGGATGAGATATATTACATTTCTGGAGGTGCAGCTGTAAGATCCAGGAATGCTGATGGCTCTGTTGTGGGGTGTAGTAATAGTGGGGGTGGTGGAGATGTGTTGGCAGGTTTTGCATTTCTTGTCATGGCACTTTCTGGATCTTTTTGGTGTGTTCTGGGCTTGAGGAAGTTTGCTTCTGGTGATGAGGTTGGAGAGGTTTGGTGCTTGTTTGAAGCAACCTCCTAGATACTAAAAATCATGGACTAAATATAGGGGTGTAGGTTGTAGCCGTGTTGGTCTAAGGACATAGGCAAACAAGGTTCCTTGGGTGAATCTGATATCTTTTATTAGACCAACCCAAATAGTTGGAGAATAGTTATTAAGCAAGCTTTCGGGTTCAAAAACCCTTTTCATTCCATCCAGGAAGAGCACAGACCAACTGCTGAAACTTTCTTAGCCTGATGAAGGGTTTTTGAACCCGAAAGCTTGCTTAATAACTATTCTCCAACTATTTGGGTTGGTCTAATAAAAGATATCAGATTCACCCAAGGAACCTTGTCTGCCTTTTGTAGGTACACAAGTAAAAAACAAACAAAACATGTTCCTCTCTTTGTACATGTATCATTCAAGATTTAGCACATCTGGTCAGCGCTGTGCCTGGTACAACTATCTGAACAACCTATGCTTACCGAGGTGGCATCTTGTTTACATCCACAGTTTTCGCAATATAGCTGGTCATCTCCTGTAAAGGTGCTTTCTTCCTGCATCTCATCCAAAGTGGTGGCCTAGACACAGGCAGAAGTGACAACATTATGTCACACTAGTATAACTGAAGGACATAGTAAGTAACTGCATGCTGCCTTCCAACAGCACAGTCTTAAGGTAAGTAGACCAAAACGCTGACTTTTCCATCATGTGAAGTATATCTACTTTGATACCAAAGGAGCTTCTCCACACAAAACAACTTTAAGCTCATATGTAAGTCTTTTTCTTGACAAAGTTTACTCAATAAGTTTGCTTTGTGTACTCAGAGCTTAGCACCTGATTAACTCGCTTTGACTACAAGGGGACGTAAGCTTATGTCTTCCCTATATAGACTGTGTCTATCCCAGAGGACCAGAAGCTGAAACTGAATGCACTCCCCCGTGCCAAGAAGACCTCTTCTAGACAGGTTATGCAATAGTTTTGTTTCAATTACGGTATCAACTTTCTTTGAAAGCATTTTAGCTCATCAAAATAAGAGAGCAGATTTTCATAACACCTGTTTAAGAAAATACCTCACAGATGCTTAAGGAGCTCAAGGGAACTGTACAGTTTTGCTTCAACCCTAGAAAAATTAGTAGGCATGTTTAAGCATGTCTTCAAGTCAATGGAACAGCTTACATGAACAAAGCTCAGCAGGTCTCAAGTCTTTGCTGGAGCAGAGGCTGTACCCCTTACCCTATGCACAGCAGTGGACAGGGGTTGAAAAAGCTTCTGAGTAGGACTGATGTTGTTCAGTGAACAAACTGCCAGATCACTCAAAGTTATGGCACAGCCAAGTTCACAGAGCCTGCAGGATTCATCTTGCAGTGAAGCATCCTAGCTGTATTAGTAAGTCAGGGCTTGGAAACACTCTATGTTTATTTCATTTTAAAGAAGACACGTGTTTTAAAGATCTACACTAGTGTAAGAGCCTTCAATCTGGTGCAGTAAAGTTACTCTGGATTTCTGCCACCTAATGTCAAGGTACCTTCTCTAAGAAACCGGGCACCAGTCTACTCTGGATCCCAATGGGCTCATTAGCATGTACAATTAATGTGACTGAAAAAACTCCACTGCAATTTAAGCCAGAGTAAACTAATCCCAGCATCATCATCTACATGTGCTTTTAAGAGCAGTAATTTACTCCACCACAGTATACAAAGTAAATTAATCTACTGCACCTTAACTGTGGTGCATGTATAGATGGTGACACTTTACTGTGTGTGTACTGTAAAACTCACACATAGATGTACCCAGTGTAATTTACAGCAGTGTACAAAATGAATAGAAATTACACATGCTGGCATAGCTGTTTCCTGTGTCTGGGCCCTCAAGCAACTCCTTAATACCTTCAATAAATATATGTGAAATACAGTTTGAGCAATTAATGTATATTCTAGAAATTGATCTGTAGATAAAAAAAAGAAAACTGTCACAAGAATAAAAGCTCATTATGTCCCAAAACCAACACTGCTCTAGATTAATTTGCATGCAACTAATATCCACTGGATTCCTCAATAGGTCTGAAAGACCAAAAATGAACCCATGGCACTAGGTACGTTCTAAGATAAACTCCCTTCTGTCTATAATGAACAGTCTCTCCACAGCTTCCAACCGAAAGTCCAACTGCACCCAACAGCTCTGCATTTGCCTCAGACCCACCGTTCCTAACAAATGTAGGGATATTTTCCTTACCACAGAGTAAACGGAGTGATTAGAAGTCAACTTTTGAAAAGAGAGGGAAAGACTCAGGACAGGATTCTCCACTTTTGTCTGGAGTCTGCATTCACAACAAGTGATGGTATGGACCTGTTTCACCTCGTATAGCTAAGAAAAGATAGAGACAATGATAAACATTTCCATCAATCCAGTGTTAAAACTACAGGGAAAGTGCAAACATATATTAGCTGGAGGAATGGAAGACATGCGTTGTGTGCCTTCCCAGTCTCACTCAACATTGTTTCTAATGTTTACTACCTGTCAGAGCAAAGCAAGCTTAAAATTGCTATCACTGAAAAATAATGCAAAACTAAATCTTAAGAAAATACATTATAACCCTATATTAAAGGAAAGGGAAGTGGTCAAAAATTAATTAAGGTTTCCTGTTCAACTTTACTTCAATCCCATATACATTTGCATGACAACACAATCTGCCTACCCAATCACATCCAATATTTACCATGAGGCCTTTGTCTTACACAGTGCACAGGGTCGTTATTAATATAAGCTTAAGATACACTTGGCCTTTGAGTGAGTGTATAAACAGAATGTCTAAAGCTCCTCCTAAAGTTCCCCCTGAGGTGTAGGCACACATACATTTGGAGGCCTTTGAAAAGGGGAATGGGACAGCAATTGGTACTTTCTATTTGTTGTATGGAAAATGGCTGAAAACAATTCAAAGCTATCAAAACCTTCCTGGCATTAACATTCCTGCATCCAGGGTTATAGCTGGAGCTGTATTGCTACCATTGACTTGGCTTCCCTCATTCACACATAACAATTAGAATGGTTGCTGTCACTTACCCCTGACATTAAGCAGCGGATTTCCTTGCTATGCCTCTGGCTTGCCTCAAACTCCTAAACCTGACTCCATACTCTGAACCTCTGGCTTGGACCCTCCAGCCTGTTCCTCCTTCTTCCTGTTTTTGTCTTGGACTTCCTGGCCTGAATCAACTGCATGCCCTCACTGTGACCTCATCTTGATCCTCAGCTTTGAGCTTAGCTTCCACTCTGGCAAACCCTGAGCTGGAGTGATTCAGTAGGACTGACTGCCTATGTCCTGGTCCACTCTTACATAACCTTTGGAAATGGTCCCATTTGTAAATTGGCACTAGTGGAAATTGGTGGTTACAGCAGCAAGTAGAACTGAGGTTCCCAGAGGGTGGAATGAGCAAAGATGCTTGGAGATGAACCTTTGCCTCTCCACGCACTCCTCTCCCCCCGACAGACCCCCAAGATGGATCCTTTGGTTGGATATGCTGCATGTGTCAGTACACAGGACTTGCTCCATGTATGAATGAGGACTGTGTGGTGAATCATGGGTCTGGGAGGGACTTCAGGAAGTCAGCTAGGTCATATGTAGACAAAATTAGGGCCACGTGTACATGACACTTTAAAGCAGGTTAAATACTTTTGCACCGCTTTAATAGCATTGGAGTTTGCATGCATCGGAGGTTTATTGCGCAGTAATTCCAGCCACTGTAGCAAATTCAGCAGCATAATGTGTGTTAAATGACTTGGGGTGCAGCAAACTAAAACTCCTCCAAAGAGTTTTAGTTTGCTGCCCTACAGCCTCGGAGCGTAGCACTGGACTCCGTACAGCTCGGGCTCTGCAGGAAGCCCATGCAGGCAGCCTGGCAGCAGCCCAGGAAGGTAGGCTCCACCCAAGATCTTCCCCACCCCCGCTGGAGCCTGCCTGCCTGAGCTGCACGGTGGTCCGGTGCTTCCCTCCGCAGCTGCGGTACCCCCCGGGACTGCCCGAGGTGGGTGCCTGTGGGCCGGTGCCACCTGCAGTGGGCGGGGGGCACTGCGGCCACGAAGGTTAGTACTAGCCCCCCAACCCCCACAGCCCAGGGACCAGTCCACTTGCTGGCAGCTCACCCTCCCCTCCCTGCCACTGGAGAGGCAGGTAAGTTCAGGTGTGTGCACAACACAGGGGGTTTAAAGCACCCTAAACTGAAGTGGGGGTTTTAAAAACCCACTGCTTCAATTTAGGACCTCCCTTTTGTCTACATATGCCCCTAAATTCCAAACTAAATTCCCCTTCTTGTAATTTCAGACAGTTGCTCTTTGGCCTGTCCCCTGTAGACAGAAAGGACACTGTATTGTAACAACTCTTATCTATCTGAAGACTCATCAGGTCCTCACCAATCTTCTCTGCTCCATAATAAACAGTCCCAATCTTTCCTTGTATGTCATGTTTTCTAGATGGCTAAATCATTTTGATTCCTCTCCACTGAACTCTTTCCAATTTGTCCACATCTTTCTTGAAGCACAGCATCTAGAACTGGACACAATACTTCAAGTGAGACCTCCTCAACGTAAGTCTCATCTGCTGTTCTCCTCTCATCTATGAAGCCTGTCACCTTCTTTAAAAAGGGAAATTAGATTGGACAAGTGTACCTTGTTCTTGAAAAATCCACATGGGCTGTTCCTGATTGCCTTGTTATCTTCTAGGTCAGGGCTATCCAACTTTGGTGTGGCTAGGGGCCACACGTACTGCGGGCACATGGGTCACACGCTGCAAGGGCAGCCTGACCCTGCCATACAGGGTGTGCTTGCAGTCCTCCCTAAAATTGTTCACAGCTGGTCACAAAACACATGTTCCTCATTTTCAGGCTGCTCAGCAAGTCAGATTTGCAGAAGCATTGAACTCAAATGCCAAAGCATTTCAAACACAAAGCACCTTTAAAGTGCTGGAAAAATTAGGTCCCCATTGCCTAAAGTTGGGCACCCGAGATCAGCAGACACTGGATTTTGTCCTTACTGTATTCTTTACACACTATTCTTCATTCCCTTGGCTGGAAGGGGTTCTGGTATTGTCACCTATTCTTCAAGGGTGTTTAGGGAAATATAATGTTTGAGAAATGCTCAGAATGCAGGGTGAGAACAGCAATTAGTAGCATATTCATAACTTTATATTCAGAGCAGATTTTACAAAGGATATGTTAAATAAGGACAGAGGCCTGGATTAGAAGTATTGAGGAAGTACCCTTTTGCTGAATAAGGCAGCGATCTGAGGAAGAAAGTATGTGATTGTGGAACTAAAAACTGTGCCTTAAGTTGCACTGGCAGCCCAAATCTAGCATTACATAACTTCTGGGCTTTTTTGCCTGTGATCGTCTGAAAGACCTCCTGTTTAGGTATCCTGAAGAAAAGTGTTACCTGGCGTATACCTTCTTTCTCTTCAATTATTTTATCCATCAGCTGCCTGAAATATTCCTCAATGTCTTGTTGCTGGTTCACTGTACAGATACAAATAGGAATGATCAACAACCAACTGCAGCAGATTGTGGTTCTTGCATGCAGCCTAAGGGTTGCTAGGCCAAGGGAGCAGTTCATTGTCTTATTTTGATTTCTTTGATTTCCCTCATGGGACATAGCCTTTGCATTAGAAGGTGAATATGGCAATGGTATCTCCAAGGAACAAACACCCAGAGCACACCTGCTAGGAGCCCATCCCAGTGTGAGCAGCCACAGCATAATGTCAGACTTCAGCAGTCTGTCCTCGTTGCTGCTGCACTTACTTCAGAAACCCTAGCAACACACACCAAGAAGCCCCATGGTTCTTTTATGCTACAATGAGCTGAAAAGAACAGCTCCATCATTCTCTCTCTGTGACTTATGGGAGAATGTGCATGTTCTGTTCAATGCACAGTGGAACTGTGGGAAAGCCCTGAAGGATGAGCAGGCATAGAATGATGTAGCCTGCTTTGTCCCTGTACAAAGGCAGATACCAGCCAATGGAAACTAGAACCTAGGCTCTACCACACACCTTCAACCTGGCTGGAAAGCACTGCCAAACATGTGCAACCGGTTTCTCTGTGAAACTGGGAAAGTCATTTAGCAATAACACCCTGGTAGAAGCCCTCAGACAGGTCAGAAGTGAAGCCACACTGAAGACGAAGCAAAAACACAGCTACTCCAGATGTTCAAATACATGACATGTAAGAAACGTTTAGGGTGAAGGAGGATGAAGAGGAGGAGTTCCCTAAGAAGAGGGCATGGGAAGTCGTGAAGCAGAAGAGGGTCAGCAAAGCCTTTTATATGCCTGAGAAATCCTCCTGCATTCATAGATGACTATCAGGGAGGAGAATGATGTGAACACAGAACCAAGAGGGAGCTGGGGAAAAGCTCTGGCACATACTGAGACTAATGGGGTCTTAGCAAAGCTGAACCTCCATCCCCTAGAAGCTAAGATCAAGTTGCTTATGGAACACCAGCCTGGAAGGATGTCCCAAGGCAAACCTCTCTAGAGAAGCATCCTACCATTGCGAATTCCAAGGCACATAGTAATTCCTGTTGTGGTGGGAATTTGTTTTCCATCCGTCAGCTCTTGAAACAGCTTTTTCAGGCTGTGCAGGATGCCAGGGTCAGTGTTATCACAGCTACAAAACACAACAAAGACACACCATTCATCTGCACCTTTCAGGAAGGGTCTAGACTTTGACTCAATGGGGAATGTTACAAGGATTGCAAGAGAGAGCCTCATGAGCTGCCCAAGTGGACTTGGTTGTGTACTTGCAATCCTGTTCTGCCCTGAAAAACTGCTCATGCAAAAGTAGGCGAGTTTTCCTCTCTCTGCTTCTTTTAGTGACTTAGTCTTAAAGTTAAGTTGAAGGCAGGCTACAGAATTAAGTGCATTCTTGTATTTTCAGGGACTTGAACATGGTGGAGTAGGATCACACTCGGGCACCTAACTTCACTCACATGCCCTATACGTGGATTAGGATCTGGCCCCTGGGATCTACTGGGGCCTGTGATGGGTCTTGCTGGATGCACTCTGAGGAAGCCCAAAGGCAGTAACAGACCAAATTCCCCTCTCATCTCAAGGTGTGTGTTGAGGGGCATCCCTCTGACCATGGTTAAATGCATCAATAGACTGGGCAAAAGTGTATAGTGTTGATGGTTCTGGGCCTTGTCTGCTGCCCTATTCAGAGTACAGCCTTATCCGTCCGCAGTTGAAGGCAGTTCTAATTGAACTAGAGTTTTGACCCCAGGTCCCATTTCCAATATAGCCAGCCACAAAACTTGTTGCCATCTCCTGCTCCTTTCTTTACACCCCTAACCCAGTACGCCTCCTATATCCTTGTCCCATCTTCCCCCAAACCTGCAAAGCACTGCTCTGCCCACCACATCCTGATGCTTCAGCTGCACCAAAGGGGGAAGGGTCACACAGCATCAGAATTACGTAGTTATCCACTATACACGTGTGAGAGGCTGACTGTGACAGAGGGCAGACTTGGGTCCAAGTCTCATGCTGGCCCGCCCTCCTGTCTGTATGGGGCACTCAGCCCAATCTCGCCTGCCACGACTTTGCTGTTCCTGTAAACTGGTGATATAATGCGGGAGGCTGTCTATTCTCAGCTCCAACGCCAGATGACACTATCTGCAGCTCTGAACTTTCCCTGCACTGCAGCCCATGCCTCACAGATGGCATCAAGATTAATATTACTCCCGATCTGAAACTGAAACAAATTGAGTCCAAAGTTCCACACACACACTCATTCACACCACCTCTCCCCTCACAGGAGGCCTCTTCCACTCCACCCCTCTCTCACTGGGGCCTCTAGCTTACTTCCTATTACTGAGCCACACTCCACTGCCCTGCTTCTCCTTGAGCAACCCCTCTGGGCTATCAGGTTTCGCTACTCCCATGCTGGCCTCGCCAAGCAGTCCTTCAGTTCCCGCAAATTCTCCTACTCTACGTGGTCCGACCATATGCCAAATCCTGGCCGAATTCTGCCCCAAGCCCCAAACCGGGCAACTCTACAATACGCCCACCCTGGGGTCTCCAATTCATGCTTGCACTCAACTTCTCACAGGGCTGGCCCCTCATGCTGGCCTTCAGGCCTACTCCCATTCAGCCCTACTCAGCACACCCCTGGGACTGTCCTTCAAGCCCACTCTCATGTCAGACCTACTCAGCCCCACATCCCATGCACAGCCCTTCAGGCTTCCTCCGATCTTGGCCCTACTCTGTGCGGCCTTCCTAACGCTCTACACACTACCCCCTCTGGGGTCTCTAGGATCTGCATCCCCACTTGGTTCAGGCACCTATACATGGGCATACCTGGCCCCCACTACTCCCACATCTCCACACAACCTCCCTCTGGGGTCTCTGGGATCTCACATCCCTGCTGGGCTCAGGCAGCACTCCACTTGCTGTGCCTGGCCCCACAACTGCCTCCAAAGCCCACTCAAAGATGGGAGCTGGGGTTAAGGCACCCCTCCTTGCCTTTCACTGGGGAGGTAACTGGCATTTCCTGGAGACTCCCGCACTACCAGGAGCCCCACCAAACCCCCCCTCCCCGAAAAGGTGCAGCTTTAGGTCATGCCTTCTGCTCTTACTTCTAGATGTTCCATGCAGCAGCTCAGCCAGTCGATGTTTCTGCCTTGGCTGGTCGCAGCCTTTATATACTTAGTTCTCAAAATAGCTGCCACCATAAGGCACCTGCTGGATGCCTGACCCAGCCCCTAAAGTGGCTGGCACCGAACAGTGCACTGGCACACTGGCCTTTCAGGGCCAGATCTCAGTGCTGGCTGCCCGCCTGTTCAGGGCTAAGCCCACACCTCACTTGTCTGCCATACCTTGAAGAAATTAATATGAATGTTATTTCTAAGGTGAAAGGCTGCCCATTGCTCGACCTCCTGATCACAAAGGCCTACGTACATACTCCAACCTCCCCTTACATGTGTCCTTTGCCTTGCAGCTGTTTCTATGCCACATCCAGTACTTCCATATGGTCAATTCCAATATTTCTGTCACATCCGGTATTTCCATATTATCCCACCTGATATATCTGTTTCCCCAAGTCAGTGGTTCTGCCCCTCACTGGGCCACTTCACATGCTTGGCCCCTCCCTGGGCTGCTGGGGTCTTTCACCTGGTTGGGCTCAGGAGGCTGCCACTGTGCCTAGCCCCCTGCACTGGGGTCTTCCACCCTATAGGCTCAGGTGGCTGACGCTGTGCCTGGCCCCTACACTGAACTCAGGCAGTCCTGACACCTGGCTTGCCTGGCCCCACTCCCTGCCAGTGTTGGTAACCCACCCATAGGCAGGGGCTGGGGTTATAAGTCACCCCTCCTCATACTTCACTGGGGAGGTAACTGGCCTGACATTTCTTGGGGACTCCCCGCCACAGGGATTTCCCACCAGGCCACCCTTCCCCAGCAGGGTACAGTTTCAGGTCATGCCCAGGACCAGGAGCCTCCAAACCATCCCCATAGCTCCTGCCCTTGCCTCCAAGATGTTCCAGGAACAGCTCAGCCTCATGTTGCCTCCTTGCCTGCTCAGCTCAGACTGCTGCTTCTCTCTCCGAGGGCCTGGGTTAAAATGGAGCCTGCTCCACCCCTTCAGCCAATCCCAAGGTCCTCCTAGGGTCATCTACTAGCCTTGATGAGGCTAGCACCCACCTGCCAGCTGCTCCACTGCCAATTAGAAACCTAAAAGTGGCAGGCACTGCAGGTGCCCTGCCACACCAAGTCAGGTGTGCTATGGCTAAAGCAAACCCACAATGCACTGGCAAAGCCCTACCTGCAAATGGCTCGTCTGAGTTCTGGAGTGAAGAAGAGACACTGCAGCAGGCTGTTCAAGTAGCAGGTGGAGCCCTGGTTACACAGCCCCATGTACTTTCCTGAAAAACCAAGAAAAACCTGAAACCCAGGGACTGAACATCTGAGACCTCTGCCTGGAGTGACCAGCCAGTCAGCTCACCTCATTCTTGGGGAAATGCTGGTTTAATCTATGAAAGACAATTTCCACAGGGAAATCTTTGGAAACATTGTGGCTTCTTCATAGTTCTATGAGACATGCCTGAAGAATCAGTCCTAGAGGGAGAATCTGTATCTTTCCATCCTTTAGAAATGGAAGTGTTGGCTGACAGCATAGCTGACAGGATTCTGCCATGGGTTATGTGCACACAGTTCCCATTGCAGCCCTGAATTTCAGAGCCAATACTGGAGCAATTCAACAGAAAACATCTTCCCAGGCTTATTCCTATGTGAAGGAGGAGAACGTGGCACCACAAAAAGATGCCAGCTGTTTCTGCATTTTCAACGCTCCCAGTGGCCAGATCAGAAAAGATTTCTCTACAGCAACTGCTAAAAGCCAAACATGTCAGATTCTGATATTTTACCAACTTGACAGAAATTTTGTCCTGACCATCCCCCATCACAGACATGACATTCATTTAGGGAAATAAAAGACTCCAACAAAATGCAGGGACACTACTTGAAGGGACAAGAGGAGGAGAAAGGCAGTCTTCAACAAATTTTTGCGTGTTATAGTCTTTATTTACACAAACATCTTAGAAATGGACAGCTTCCAGAATGGAGTGGACCTTTTTTATACTAAAAGCCTCACTGTGAGGCTGAGTTCATAAATGAAAAAAATTGATTTTTGAAACAACCATAGGCAACGTTAAAAATTCATGAATTTTTACCTAGATCCAAAACCAATTTTACAGTTCCTTACCATGATGACTCCCTTAAAATGTTGACCATGTACAGGAAACCCTCACCATTCACAGGGGATACATACTGAAGATCCCCGCAAATGGCAAAATCTCCAAATAGTGAACTGCGTTCATGAATGTCGTCTGCATTCATAAACGGCGTGTGGCCCCAGCAGCTGGGGGTGGGGCATGGCTGCACTGGTGGCAGCAAGAGCCTGGCGGCAACGGCGGAAGCCCAACAGCAGCAAGTGCAGAACTCCTGCAGACGCCGCCAGCGCTGTAACAAGGTAACATTTTGCTGCATGGGGAATATTCGGCACACCGCAAATATTTGAAACTGTGAATGCCGAACCCGTGAATAGTGAGGGTTTCCTTTACTTCAGAAACATTTTGAATTTATTTTTTCCTCCTAGGACCTGCGCTGGTGTACAGGCAAACTCAAAAGTGAAGAACAGCCTTAAATTTCCCAACAATGCTCCGCATGAAAATCCACCCACTCTATGCATCTCCCAGAAGAGTTGCGGGTGGGTGGAGAGAAGCACAATGGCCTGCAACTTCCTACTACTCCTTCCCCTTACCCCCAAAAGATCTTGTGAAACATGAGTGCAAGTCACTTACTTTGCTTAGTATCGGAGGGTGCCTTCGGCCGCTGGGAGATGGAGTCCACATCCCTACCACAGACATAAGAGAAGAGCTGCTTAGTGCCTCCTCACAGGGATGCCCACCTCGGGGTCCTCTGCCTAAAGTCCAGAGCACAAGGCCAGTGCGATTCATTCTGCCACTCCCAACAAAACAGCTTTCTGGTTTGGTCTCCCTCCCAGCCAGATGGACTGTGCCAGGATAGAGACCTTTGGACCATTCGCAAAACAAAGTCCTTCTCTGCATGGATAACTTGCTCTGCCCTGCAACAGCACCAAACCACAAACTCCTGGAAGACCATCTCAGGCTCAACATTAGGAAAAACTTCTTCACTGCTAGGGTGTCTACACTGTGGAATAAGTTCCCTCCAGAGGTGGTGCAATCACCTACCCTGGAAATCTTCAAGAGGAGACTGGACAGTCACCTCGCTGGGGTCACCTGACTCCCAGTCGTCTTTCCTGCCTGGTGCAGTGGGGCTGGACCCGATGATCCCCTAAGGTCCCTTCCAGCCTCGCAATCTATGAATAAGCAGCCACACTGTTCCTTGGGGCCTTCTTCCAAAATCAGGAACAGCAAAGCTACATCCTCATGCCACTTCCCAAGCTAACCAGTGCCCTCACTCAGCAGAGGTGATTATCCAATCCAAAACACTGCCGACAGCCCCACCGCTCTCTGGACGACACAGCCTGCCAGAGGAATCTTGGCATGCAGGAGCTCGCGACAGTCAGGCAGACCCACCTCCCATGGTTCCCTTATTTTCTACAGATGGCTGCATTACTAAGACAACCTGCTACAGGACAGCTCTAGGAGGGCAGAGGTCAAGACCAGAGGCACTTTTCATGGCCAGGTAGAAGACAATGCCTGGAAACACCACTACAACAGGGCTCATCTTTGCTCCCAAACAGGCCCTTTCTTCCCCAAGACCCAAGCCCTTCCAGCGGGAACTCTGAGAGCGTTACTCAGGCACTAGGGGCAGCCCGACTGATAGAACAGGAATTGAAATTACCGGCTCCTGCCTTCTGAGGTGTTCTGTCCTCCTAAGATCTGCAACAACAAAAGAAACCACAGGAAGAATTATTTCCTACGGCAGCCTGAAAAAACATTAATACACTAGCAACCAAAGTACAGCCCGGACGTAGAGGGACAGCGCTCTCACTGTGGGGAGGAGAAACACGGTGCTTTTCAAATTCTGGGTTGCATTACGCTAGAAGAGACACCTGGTTTGCAAAGCAGTGACACAAGCAAGCCAAGTGTTTGTGCAGATGTTAATGTAGATTAATGCCAATGGCTTCAAACAAACAGCAGGAGAGTTGCACACAAATGAAGGTTTTCAGACAAGGCTTTCAATCCCGCTTCTCCTCAGGCTCTTGAGGAGAAATTGGGACATGGCCATGTGCATCAAATACTATCTCAAGGGACTGGTGGTCTAGTTGCCATAAAGACAGTTTAACTAAGTTTCCCGAATCAGGAAAGCTCCAAAAGGATGGCAAGCCTTGGTTCCACCCTGCTGCTTCCTTCTAATGCAGAAAGGCGTCATGGCTTGGATGTCCCTCCACCCAGCTGTGAGCACCATAACAGCTGCTTTGGCTTCTGGGCAAATTGAGAGGAGGCAACAGGCTTCTGAATGAGAGGCTCAACAGGCTGTGTTCAAGTCCTGAGCCCCAGAGCCGGGAGCACGACCTTCCTGGTGAAGCTAGGAAGTACCCATTATTTCAGGATACTGTGTGCCCTGCCACAGCACACAGAAAAAAGTCATAAAACAGCACAAAACCTGGGCAACGGACTTCAGATTTATATTACATTTCTCAAGGATTAGATGCAATATTTCTGGTGCAAGATATTTTCAGTGAGGAAGATGGTGCATCCAAAATGGTTTCTTTATTCACATCCTTAGACTGTAACTAAGGGGGGGGGAGGAAATCAAGGAGGCTAAACCACATTGCAAGGTGAAATGAGGAAACCTCCAGACCTTCCTCAACCACCACCAGCTTTCCAGCACGCTGTTTGTTTTGCTTTGGCAAAAAAAGTTGGCCCCACAGGTAACTCGAGTCATCCCAGAGCAAATAATGGCACTGAAAGACCCTCACTCAAAAGAAACACACGGTTGTCTGTTGGGTGCTGCTCCACAAAAACAAACCTACAATAGCAGCAAACCATGCTTTCAGCACATGATGTTTAGTACTGCCAGGAAGATAAGTCTCCATTCAAATTTCAAGCGTTTGAAATGTTTCATTCCATTGGCTTTGAAAATGGGCTGACTTTTCCTCCACATAATTTTCCCCTTCTATGAAAGCTACACTTTGCAAACCAAGATAATATCAAATGCCCACAAAAAACCACCTGGGAACATGTAATTCTCCCTTTAGTAACTGCCCGTGCATCCATCCTCACTTGCAGAAATGCTCAGAGCTGCACTGTGTGGTCCACCTGCACTTCAGGTTGCTTCCTCTCATCGCACCAAGGGGATCAATCATAGTTTGCACTTCCCAGTGCTCAGCTCTTCTTAGTTGTTCGTTTGGGAAAGAGCAGTACTCCTCTCCCCTACCCTGGGGGTCTTCAAGATGAGGTTAGATAGACACCTCTTTCCTGCCTATGCAGGGGGTCGGACTCGATGATCCATTGAGGTCCCTTCCGACCCTAACATCTATGAATCTATGAATCAGTCTGCCGGTGTGTGTTTGCAGCCTAGTTTCCAATTTGAAACTGTAGCTACATACTTTGCATTTCCTTTTCTTCCCTTCCTCCTGTATCTTCCTGGCTTTAATTCCCCTACCTTGACGTTTCTAGGGGACTGATTTCAAGGGCATGGCACCCCACTGCCTTCCTCTACTCTTTTTCCTAAGGCTTTTTTTTGAGCTATGCCACCTGCCATTTTGGTCCCTCAACTTCTCTTAGGACCAAGACCCAGTTTTAAAAACTGTCTCTCTGCTGAGGATCTTTTCCTGGCATTGAACATCTACTCCAGACACCTCTATTGCATAGGTAAGTCACATATCTCAAACAGATGCAACGCTGTCAAAGCTTGAACTCGGAAGGAAAGAGAGATCTCACTGAAAACCAACTGAGAAGCATGTGCACAGAACATGCAAGGTCCCACACCAACCTGCCACATTTTCATATGTACGTTCAGTAAACCCCACTGGTGACACCTGCAGGTCCCTCTCAGTACACTGCAAAAGGCACCCTCATCCCTGGTGGTAACAGCAGCCAATGAAAAGCCACATATCCATGACTGCTGCCTCAAATCAAGGAGCAAAGGCACGCAGGTTTTATGGTTACCAGACTCATTCATCTGCCAGTCTTCACCTGCTCTTCCAAAGGGCTGTCCACATGTCCCTTTGTTCTTAGCTCCATCCCAGGCCTTTCCTCCTCCACTGCTGACTTCTCCCCCTTAGGACTGGTTCGGCCAGGATCCAATGGCCCACCCGATGCCTCTTCTGCCTTGTCCGGGACACTGTCTCCTTGGCTACCTACATGCCCTGTGGGAGAAAGAGGAGACTTGCCTGACCCGGTGGTTTCAGTGGATACTCTGTCCTGCCTTGGATTGTAACAGAGCAGCAGGGCTCATGACGCCACTGTCCTCTCATCGGCAGCCCAGAAACCACATTCTGCTCTCAGGCCCACCACTCCCTTCAGCCGGTTAGAGTCGAAGACCACCAGCTGACCGCATGGGCAGCCACCCTGCCCATCTGCTCTGGGTTGTTCAAATAAAGAGCCAGATGGCCAGTCTTGGCACGTGCCATTTCCACAGCCTTACAGACGCACAGTGGCATTCTCTCCCCAGCTACCAGATGAAGGACACGTCTAGACAAACAGCTCGTGATGGACCAAGTACTGCCCAGCACCAAACTGACACTTCCCCCAAGGGCTTAACCCGCTAGAGCATGAGCAGAGCCCAGGCCCGGGCACTGCTCCTCTTTCAGGGCCTCCCACGACAGAAGCCTTCCTGGAGGACACCCCATCCCCAGAGCTGGGATCCACCATCTGAATGCCCATGCCAATGGCCCAGATCCATCATCTCCTCTGAGGCCCACCACAGCTAAAACGTGCCCTATTCCAGGATCCACCAGAGGCACAACCTGCCTGTTGCTGCTGACCCAGTGGCTTCATTTCCCTCAGCTGAATTTACAGCCTGACAACCAAACCCAAAACCTCAGGTTGCCATCCTTGTTCTTCGACACAAGGCGACGTCTTGACCCACCCTGCAGGAGCTCTGACTGCTGCCCCCTGGGATGTGGCCTCCAGCTTTTCCCACACTCCTCATCAATTACTCAGGCACCAGCAACTTCCCCTTCTGCCTCCCTACAATACAGCACCTAACTAGGGAGTGGAGGCAAGGCTGAGGGGGTCCACCTTCCTCACCCCACCACTCCTCCTCCTTTGCTCCCCTTCCTGCAGACCCAGACGGGAAGCACTGGCAGGCAGGGAAGGACTAACAGCACTATCTTCTTATCCCTGGCAGCAACCCGTGAACAGTAAACATGTCACTTAACTTGGCTCGGTATCGGAGAGTGCCTTCGGCCGCTGGGAGATGGAGTCCATATCCCTACCACAGACATAAGAGAAGAGCTGCTTAGTGCCTCCTCACAGGGATGCCCACCTCAGGGTCCTCTGCCTAAAGTCCAGAGCACAAGGCCAGTGCGATTCATTCTGCCACTCCCAACAAAAGAGCTTTCTGGTTTGGTCTCCCTCCCAGCCAGATGGACTGTGACTAGATAGAGACCTTCGTATCGTTTGCAAAGCAAAGGCCTTCTTTGCCGAGTGAACTTACCATGCCCTCCAGCTGTGCCCACACCTGCACTTCATCACGCTTTGGGGCCCTCCTCTAAAACCAGGAGCAGCAAGGACGCATCCACACAGCACATCCCAGGCACCAATAACCACCCTCACCCAGCACCAAAGTTCAGCCCACACAGCTCTGTCAGGAGATGGCAGGCTGCTTCCTCTGGGGTGCAGTGGGGCCTTTGGCAGCTCAGGATGCTGGAGGGCACATCAGCCAGGCAGACCCACTTGTTTTCCAGCCATGGCTGCATGAGGTAAGATGACCTGCAAGGAATACTAGGAGGGCAAGTCTCTAGAAAAGAGCCTTTTTCCATGGCCAGGTAAAAGACAACAGCTTCCCTACTATTTCTGTTCTCAAACCGGCCCCATTCCCGTCTTCCCAAGCTCCAAGCAGCCTGTCATTCCAATCACAGCCTGTTCTCTTTCTCCACTGCCCTCCACCCACCTTAGCTGGTCCTGGACTTGGTCTCTCTCTCTCTCCTCATGGTCACTCCAACACCTGCAGAGGAGGAGAAGGTTGGTCCAATACAAGGTGTGCACCTTGGGCTTGGGCTTGAAGGCTAAGCCTCTGGTTTACACTCAGTGTGCTCAGGAAGAACCAGTTATTTTGCTTCTGCCACCCACCACCCTCCTCCAGAGCAACCCAGGAGCACCCATTTCCCTGTCCTCTAACTGATGCTACCATTGATTGTGGAAGTGGAAGAGACCCACTAGACAGCTGAGCAGTTCAGTTGGGAGCATTTCAGGTGGAAGATCAACAACAACGCCAGGCCGGTTTTGTAACTTCACATTTTCTTGTGCACTTGTGTCAACAAACACAGGAAACAGCCTGTATTAGTCGGCGGTTAGCTCAGAGACTGGCAAACACAGACCGAGAAACAGCACTGGCCAACAGCTGTTACATTACTCTCCCCAAACAGCAATACCATGAGGACAGATGGCACTATAATCTCCCTGACCTCACCAAAACCCTGGCACTTGCCCTGGGCCAATCAGACCATTTCCCACAGTCTACTCTGATTTGGGACCTGGGAACTTTCTTAACACCAGGACCTTCACAGAACCCTTGCTACAGGGAACCTGTTTGAGCCAACTCCCTGGGAGCAGCAATATGGTAATGATTGGACTGCCAGAGTCCAAGTCTCAAAAAAAGGCCCTGCAAATACCTGCACCAAGCATCCTGTCCTTCTTTGGTTTGTGAGAGACAGCAGATAGGATTCACAGAAGTTTAGGGCTGGAAGGGACCTTGTGAGATCACTGGGTCCAGCCCCCCTACTCTGGGCAGGAAAGACTGCTGGGGTCAAATAACCCCAGCAAGGTGTGCGTCCAGTCTCCTTTTGAAGATCTGTAGGGTAGGTGCCTGCACCACTCCCACTGGGAGTCTATTCCAGAGTCTGGTCACACGAACCATGAAGTTTTTCCTCATATTCAGTCTGAAACCTTATTCTAGGAGTTTATGACCATTGCTCCTGGTTTTCCCCTGGGGCACTTTAGTGAATAGTTGTTCACCTAGGCCCTGATGCTCTCCCCTGATATATTTGTAAGCTGCCACCAAATCCCCCTGAAGTCTTGTCTTTTCTAGGCTGAACAGTCCCATATCTGTCAGCCTTTCCTTGTATAGCTTGCTCTTCAGTCCTCTAATCATATGAGTGGCTCTTCTCTGGACTCTCTCACACTTCTCTACATCCTTCTTGAAGTTTGGCACCCAGAACTGGAGGCAGTACTCCAGCTGTGGCCTCACTAATGCCAAGCAGACAGGGAGAATAACTTTGTTAGTTCTGCTTGAGATGCATCGGTTGATGAACACTGGTATATTGTTTGCTCTGCTAACTGTGGCATCACACTGGTGGCTCATATTCATTTTATGGTCAATTATGACCCTCAGGTCCCTTTTGGATGTGGTGCTAGCTAGTGTAGCGCCACCAGGCCTGTAACTTTGTTGCAGATTTTTCCTCCCCAGACTGAGCACTTTACACTTTTCAGTGTTGAACAGCATCTGGTTCTGGTCCGCCCATCTAACTAATCATTCTAGGTCCTCCTGGATCATCACCCTACCCTGAGGCATGACTGCACTTCCTCACAGCTTAGTGTCATCAGTAAACTTTGCCAGTGTGATTTTCACCCCCACGTCCAGGTTGTTGATGAAGATGTTGAAAAGCACTGTAGTGCTTTTCCAAGTACCGAACCCTGGGGGACCCCATCGGCTACCTTCTGCCAGGTTGACACAGATCCGTCTGTTAGTACCCTCTGGGTCCAACCTCACAGCCAGTTTCCCACCCATCTGACAGTTGAATTGTTGAGTCCATAGTCTCCCAGTTTTACCTTAAGAACCTCCTGAGATGTGAAAACCTTCCTGAAATCTGAAGAATTGACATTAACCTCCACACACACATGCATAATAACCTGGTTGTAGAAGGAGATGAGGTTAGTCAGACATGAGCTACCTGCGACAAAACCATGCTGGCTGTCATTCAGAATTTTGCCTTCTACTAGTTTATCACATATGGACTCCTTGAGACATTTTTCAAGGATTTTTCCTGGGATTGAGGTCAGGCTAATTGGCCTGTAGTTCCCTGGGTCCTCTCTCCTCCCCTTCTTGAAGATGGGCACAACACTGTCCCTCTTTCAGTCTTCTGGGACCTCTCCTGAGTGCCACAAATTCTCAAAGATGTTCTCCAGTGGTCTTGCGATGACTTCGGCTAGTTCATTCAGCACTCTTGGATGGAGTTTATCCAGTCCTGCTGACTTATAGATATCCAGCCTCAATGAACACACAGGTTAACAGCTTGTGTTAGTCAGTAGTTAACTCGCAGACCAATAAACACAAACCAGGGCAGATCTTCCCTTCTTGCTCACAAGCCAAAGATTGGGCACTTGGCTCTGACCCTTTGGATAATCTTCCATAGCCACCCCCATTTTGGGAACAGGAGTATTCTTAGCATCAGAACTGACAAGAATTTTCCCTCCTGGGGCCTGCCTGAGTCATGTCACTGGGAGGGGTGACAATGCAACATTAGCCTGGGAGTGCCTGAAACACCAGTCCTCAAAACAAGTGCCTGAAATACCTGAACAGTTGGTTCCATAGACTCCTTCTTCCCTCGGTCTGTAAGACAGAGCAGAGAGTGTCTCAGCTATCGAGGTGTAATAAACACGGGGGAAGTTGCCTTGAGGATGATCCTGTCTGCTAATAAAGGAAAGGTTTCTCGTATCCTACAGCTACTCCTGGGCCACACCACTGCCACAATGAAGTGCTTCTTTAAGGCCCAGTGAGCAGGGAAGGTGGGCTCAACTCTGCTCTTCCTCACAAGGAATCCTCAGGTTTAGTTCTTGCTTGTCTCAGATATTCATCATCTCTCTCACACAGGAAGGTGAAGGAATGCCTGATGAAAGGTCTTTGTGCCCTCAGGAGGGCTGCCTTCAGCTCCAGTAGCTAACCCTTGCTGTCTGACCCCACTATTGAAGCCAGTTGCTGGAATGACTGTTTACACACTGCAAATCACTACAGGTCATGTAACCACATCCAAACTAGGCAGGTCAGGACTGCCAGCTATACACCTGCAGCACCACAGATCCCAGAAAAAGTGAGTCCGCACTCATGTTCTATGGGCTCTTATTCTTTTTCACAATCAGCTCCAGGGCCCTGACACGGGGGCTCCAATTTGCTATGAAAATACCAATAAGCAAGGGGGGCGGGATTATTTTCTTTTTTGGTTGGTTGGTTTGGGGTTTTGTTGTCATTGTTACTGTTGTGTATAATCTTAGCTAAATCAGTGAGATTTTGCTCAAATCAGAGCCCCTCCATGACTTCCCTGACTGCCTTAGCACCTTCTACCTCATTTGCCATAACGTCCTGATGGGAGGATGGGTCTGTATTTCCAGATGATTTTTTTTCATCCTTATTACAACCATCACAGCTTCCTCCAGAGCCATCATCTTGGGAACATTTGCTCTTTTTGTCCTGCAAGAAAACCACAATAGAACTCACTACTCAGTTATCTTTGCGCAGTGAGGAGGTAAATCTGATGAAGGCCTGAGGTGCTGGGAGCAGTGAAATATTTGGATCTTTAAAATTTTCACATGGTGAACCCTACAGCACTGTGGCCGGGGGAGGGAGGGGGAAAAGGGACCAGTGACCAGTCAATGAAGATTTGAGTAACAAACTCATGTTTTTCAAGGTAACTTGCCCTAAACTGTGAGCCCCATGCTCCCTCAAATCGAGGTGCAAGAAGGAAAGCCAGTAGGGAGATGAAACAAGAGGAAGAAGCCATCAGACCCACCCCTTTCAAGATGAAAAAATATATAGGATGTCAGAACTCAGAGATGTAGGTTTACAAATTATCCAACCTCAAAGCCAGGTTCAATAAAACAATTTTGCACAAAAGCAGAGCTGAGCATTATGAGGCCAGGACAAGGAAATGGCTGGTATGATTTTCTCCTCACTGTTCTCCTCTTTCTCTCTACTAGGTAAAAAAGAAAACCCAACATCCCCTACTTACAGGCTGTTCTTCCATTTCCACCGTGAAAATCTCACAGAAAAACCACTAGGTTTCCAAACTGATCTCTCTCCAAATACATAAGACAATGCAGAAGCAGATTTTCAAAGCAGCAGCAACAGAAGCAGCTCTGAAAGACAAGACCACATGTTATACACCACACAGGCACATGTATGTAAGAATTCTGCATTGTGGACCAGCTGACGTTCAAGAGATGGAAGCCTGTTGGTAGCCTGTAAAGCAGGTGGCACAGCATCCTCTGGTAGCCCTGAGCCACACTGCAGCCTACTGCTGCCACTCCAGCAGCCCAGCTGACTGCTCTAGTTTATCTGGGCAAGGCACAGGCATGAGAAGCAGGTGCAGGCTGGGAAGTCATAACATGTGGATATTTGGTCACTCAGATTTTAGGTCTGTCTAAGCCAAAGCTGAACCCAACTCCCAGGCTGAAATCCATTCATGGGCTACAGTGAAGCTCTCAAACTAGAACAAATCGGGCTTCTGGTTCATTCAGCTCCCAACCCAGAGTCAACTCCTCAGACCTGGAATCTTCACTTTGGCCAACCAGCTCCCTCCACCAGATCCTCTGCTTACAGCCGGCAACAAACCCAGCACCAAGTGAGGCTGCAAACTGCTCCGCCAGCAACTTGCCTCTCAGAGGTCGAGTCTTGTAAGATAAGAACAATGAGAAGGAGCAGCAGACACAACTACCTAGCAGTGTGTGGCCTCCAGCTACGTTCTACAAACCTCACTCTTCTTGAGACATGTTAAGGGGTTTAAATCAAGTCCCCCATCCCCATTTCACAGCGTGCTCTCTGTTACTGATCACCATATTACTTATGTCCCACGCCCTCAAACAGCACTGCCAGTTCTTGGAATACCACCAGTTAGAGCTTTGGAGCTGGAAAGAAAATGCAATCCTCTCAGGATGAAACGCTTACTAGAGAAAGCCTCTCAGATGCGCTGCCTTGCCCACATTCCTTCCAAGGAAAAACAGGTTTTGTTTTGTGTGATTCAAGAGAATACAAGTTTACCTGCTTGGGTATCTTGGGAAAAGTGAGGTACATTACACATTGCACTTTGAACAGCTCAAATGTTGATCAGTGTTAGTGCTAGCAGGAGTTTGCAGAAGGCTAAACCTTCTCTGACTGTCCCCCACCTGTACAGCTTTGACTTGCTACTGAAGTTGGGAGGCAGAGTTAATGGGATGAATGGGATGGGGGCAGCGAAATTAAGCAATTCGGACACTGAAGGATAAAATAAAAAGAAGGAAAAAAAGAAGAAGTAAATAAAAGAAGGCCTTACATTTTAATAACTTGGGATTTGGATTGGGGTAGGGTGCAGGGGGTGCTGGTCATGCTTCCCAGGGTGACTGGGAGGTGGGAGCAGTGAGGAAAGCCACTTTTAGGGGAGCTACTGCCCCCGCCCTGGGAAGGAAGCCCCAGCTCATAGGGACCTGATCCGGCCGCCTACCTTGTTCTCCACCCCCTCCCCAGACCCCACTCCTAGATTTGTCCATACCTTGTGACCTGACTAGCTGGCAGGTGCTCTGCAGACTGCATGAAGTTGTACCCCTGGGAGGGAAAGGCACATCCCCAGAGGCAGGAGGTGGAGCTGGCTTGGTGCCAGAACTACCCCTAGGCCAGGGGTTGGCAATCATTTTGGCTGGAAGGTTGTTTAACAAATTTTGGTGAGGGTTGCAAGGGTAGCTCTGTTCTTTGACAGATGCCCGCCCCCTGGTCGGCATATTGAGACCAGAAGTCTTGCCCCCTAACCCCTGACCTTTGCCACAAGAAGTCCCTCCCCTTGCCCCCAGAAGTATTTCTTTTGGGAGCCAAGGGTTGCCATCTTGGAACACGGCCAGATGTGGAGTGGCGGCAGTGTGGGTTGGTGACAGAAGTCACTGCTGCGTGCAAGCTTTGGAAAAGTTTTGCCAGCAGTTCCATGATGACTTAGGCCAGCTCCTTCAGCACCCTCAAATGAAGTTCATCCAGTCCTACTGACTTACGTCTACTTTTTTCAAATGATCACACACTAGTTCTATGGTGTGGCTCCCCACTGAAATGCCAGGAGCCATGGGGAGTCACACGCCATTGAGCCAGGCCAACTCCATTCCTCCACAATGGGCTCCCAGCACTCCAGCGGGAAGCCCCACTTGCTGGCACAGAGCTGGTCCAGTCCATCCATAAGGCACACAGCTCCCAGCTGCAGTGCTGGGAGCCCCACATACTGGCATGGAGTCAACCCCACCTGGCCCAATGGCGCACGGTTCCCAGATGGAATGCTGGGAGCTGCACATGACGGCATGGAGCCCGACTGGCCTGATTGTGCATGGCTCCCTGTAGCTCTGAGTTCCAGGAGACATGCACTATTGTTCCAGGCTGGATCGTGCCTCCAGCACAAGCTGGAGCGCTAAGAGCCCTGTGGAGATTGAGGCATAGAGCTGGCCTGGCCTGATGGCGCATGACCTCTGAAAGCCCACACCTTCCTCCGGCTTTTAGAGGGGCAGCCACAAGTCGGTAACAGATGTCTTTTGAAGGGGCCCCGTGGGTCAGACAGAATGGCCTGGGAGGCCAGTTCTGGCCTATGGGCCATATTTTTCCCATCCCTGCCTCAGGCAGTAGAGTTCATGGGGTTAACTTATGAACAATCCAGGTGTTCAAAGCTCCAGGAGACACTAAATTAATGTGTAAAGGCCTTGTTACATCTTATGCAGTAAGCCACACACAGCTTTTAATCAGCTTAGCATTGTTCAGCTTAATGGCACAGTCACACCTTAGGCAAAAAAACATCTTTGACTGTCCTGCATCTGCACAGCTGTGACTTGCCACAAGTGGCTTGGTGAGCAGGGACAGAACTAGGAGCTAGGGGCAGGACCATCTCATTGCTCCCACTGGGCAGAGAGCTGCAGCCCTGAAGCGCCCAGTGACCATGCTACCTCTTGCCACTGTCCAGACTGCCACTTGCTGTGCTCAGAGGGATCAGTGAGGCTTTCCGGACCACGGGAGGATGCACCATGGCTGCTGTGTGCTCTAGGGGTGTGGCACATGCTCTGCCTCGCAGGAGCAGTGAGAAAGCCCAGGCTATGGCAGTAGACACTAGAGCCACCAGGCACTCCAGGGCTGTGGTGAACAGCAGCTCAGAGGCGCTGTGCCTGGCCCTGCTGTGCCCCGGCATCTCTGCTCACCCTAACTCAGGAGGGACTGTTGCCCAAACGGCTAGTTTCGTGCCCCTGGAGGCTAGACCAATTCCACCTTCAGGAGAGAGTCACACACAGGGTGGGTCCATCATGAGTTTATTGATTGCGCAAGCAATGTCAACAGAGGAGCTGATGCTCTAAGCAGTGTTGACCCCGAACCTCTCTCGAGGTTACATTTTTATAGCTTACATAAACAAAGGGTTACAGCGTGTCATACAACTATTGGCAGTACCACAATTTCCTTGTTGTTACGTCTTATCTTATGGGCGAGGCTTAGTTCACTATTGGTTAGTATCTCCTGTCAAGTTTAGCGCATGCGTATTTTAAAAGCAGAACTGCGGCAAAAAGTTCTATCGCATGCGCAGAAGAAAAGGGGAACTGCGGCAAAGTTAATGTCTTTTAGCAACCTTATACCTTAGTGTAACTTCAGGGCATTAGTCCAGTATGGTTACAAAATGCAGAGCAAGCAAGAAGGAAAAAGAAACACACAATTCAGTCGTTAGGCCTCGTGCTTCTTACACAAGAGATCATGAGGGACTCATACGGTTATTACTCAAGAGAGGCCCAGGTCATGATGTATTTTTACCACAGGACCACCGCGTCTTGAGATAGTGGATGACTTAATTGTGGGTGGAACAGCTGTGGAGAGTGGCTACAGTGGCAAGGTTATGTGGATTAGGGATAATCCTTCCCTGCAGTGGCATAACTTTAGACTGAACAACAAGTGCTTTAAGCCACTTAAAGGTGTTAACATACAGCCCATCCAGGGGTTAAGAAGCTGCCCCAAATGAACATGAAACAAGGCCCTAACAAGGCCCTTAATCTTTTGTAAGGCATTTGACTTGATATCATATCACCTACTATATACAAAATACCCTTCCTCAGACTTTCATTTTCCTTCTTGCCTTGTCCAATTTTTGATCTTCTTTCCCCATCCCTCACTTTAATCTCTCCTACACACTGCAGCAAAGAGTACTCCTGTTGGTCTGGAATGAGCTGGATGCATGTTTAACAACATTTTATTTTATACCATCCCTTTTCTTTTGTCTGCTAAGAGCCACATCCTGAAAACACCAACATAGGTTAGTCACCTAACTCAGTTTTTGACTGAGCCCCATTAAGGAGTACGGGGGGGGGGGGG
>NW_005841849.1:114544-120593 GCF_000455745.1 Alligator sinensis | reverse complement strand
TGTGAAATCCTATGGGGTGTTATCCTTCAAAGAACCAACAAGCTCTTCGGATGCCCATTTCCACAGACAGCTTTCAAAACCCATGCAAGGCAGTCATTAGGTTTTTGAAAAATTAAAGTAAATAAACATCTGAACCTTCGCAGTAAAATAGATACAAGTACACACACAGCTGTTTGCCTTCTCCACTGTTATGGTCAAATAAGACTGCTTGCTTCAGGTTTAATGAGAAACCAAATGACATGGCTTTCCAATCCCCACACCTCTAAAAGTATCTGCAGAGCCCCAGTGACACGTAGTGTTTATTACAAGCTACACAGAGGGGCTCAGGGAAGAAGCATCACACTTCCTGACTAAAACACTGATCTCTAAGACAAGGTGCTTTATTATCCAAGTTAGCACTACTAAAAGTATTTCCAGTTTATAAAATGCCCAATGCATACACCTGAATTACTATTTTTTCCCCCACATACTTTCTTGCTTGCTAGTTTTGCTTCTCACGTCCTTTAACCTGCCCAAGTTAAACAGTGACCAGCACAAAATCTCTTCTGCTGAAGTGGGTGCATGTCTTGCCACTGTGGTGGGAGAAAACTCCCTAAAGTTCGTTATCTAGCTGCAATAGGGACCAGACAACGCGGGTAAAGAACTGACAGTCATTTATTTGCTCGAGCAAAGACCATAAAGCCAGCAAAAGGCAAAATGGTCCCCCTCAAGGCAAGACTACAGGGTTAACAAAAGCAATACTTGGGCGGTGCTTTACAAATCTTTGTAACAGCATATTTCTATTAAGCTGAACTAGCACTTTTTAAAAGCTAAAAGTTAAGTAACAGTAACATTATGATAAGTTAGCAAAACCTTGCACAGTAGTAGATACTTCTTAAGGACACGATCACTGTACTTAGAACAATGGCTTCTTTGTCTTATCTTGCTTCTTGCTGTAGCTGGTTTTCCAGCACACAGACACAGATCCACTTGCTGCATTTTACTCAGAAAATGCTTAACACAGTTAAAATGATTACTTGACACACGCAAAGGCTTAGCTATCATTCTGCCTTGTGGTCAGCGGCATTGCTAAGCCACAGGTCATGCCTTGTATTCAGCTGCAAAGCTAATACTTCTTAATAATCCAAATTATTGTTAACCTAACAGTATGCTATCAGAAAACTATTCTATTTCAGGGTAATAACAAACATGCTCACTACACCACACTAAGTCAACAATTTTCTACCAGGGTCCTGTGGCACCATGGGTGCCAGTGTTAATGCTGTTAGATGTACAAACATGATTGCTATGATAAACCCAGAGAGTTCAAAGAGACATCTGTAACATTAAAAACATTCAGCCCTACTGTGCTCAGAGCTCCTTGCAACAGAAGAGTTGCTCTATTAATTTTCCTGTAATTAAAAAACAAGTGAAAACTAAGAGGAGGTCATTTCTGAGGGGTGTCTTGAGTCTATCTTGCAGTGCCTCAAGTTTAAAAGGGTTGAGAACCACTATTTGAAGCTGAGAGTAGCTGTTAAATGCAGTCAGCTGCATATAAAGGACTGACACCCCTCTTTTAACCAAGCAGCAGTTGCAGGCAGGCCCAAACTGTTTCATGCTGCTCTCTCCCCCCTCTAACACAGCGCTCACGGTTCCACACAGCCCTGTTCCCATTAGGGCTTGTTTCCCCACCACTTCCCTGCACATTCTTCTCTAGTGCGCACAGCGCTGCAACTTACCCTTTTCTGAACACATTGCCAGGCCAGACTGACGTGCAAGCTAGTTCCCCGAGCAGAGCTCTGAAGAGGCAAACACCACGTTCCTGAGGCTGAATCCTCTTCACAATCTTCACAAAAGCGCTTTAAGGAGCTACTCTTTAACTTGCACTTTCATTCTGACTGGTAGGGAAGCTACTTTGTGCTAAAATTGTTTTCTGAGCTCGCTAGGAGGAGCAGCTGCTCGCTCTTAGCTGGCAAGAAAGACCTTCGTTTTCACTTACAGTAAATACCCTGATACAGTGTGTTTTTTATAGGTACTGTATTTTTCAGCACAGCACATATGAATTTACTTGCACAACGAAACACAACAAGGACAATTGCAAAGTCTAGCACTTCAGATATAACAATTTGATACCCAAATACAGATTGGAAAATGACTGACTAGGCTACTGTACTAAGGAGAAGGACCTGGGGATTCAATGGATCCTAAATGGAATACGAGGCAACAGCGTGCTCTTGTTTCAAAAACACCAACACCTTCGTGGTTTGTTTTTAAAAGAGTTTCTCTTTCAAAGCAAGGGACGCAATTCTTCCGCTCTGGCATTGGTGAGGCCTCACCTAGATTACAGTGTCTGGTTTTGGCTCCTGAGTTTCAAGATGGACGTGGTCAGATCTTAGAAAGAGCCTAGCAGAGAGCCACAAAAGTGATTAGAGCAGTGTTGGGCAAAATAGTGGATCCAGCCAGAGGCCAGACTCCATTTTCTAGCAGCTCCTTCCTGCGTGGCTGGGGCCAGGGTCCATGGAGACCCCAGTAGCAGCTGCACCGTGATAGCGCAAGGCTGGGGTTTCCATGGAGACCGGCCCCACCAGCACTGGCAGACAAGCTGAGATCTTGCCCTGGTGACAGCATGGTCCAGAGCCAGGGCAGAGCCGTGATCTGCAGCCTGCACACTCCGGGCAGGATTGTGTAGTCAGTGCACTGTGGCTCTGCCCTGGCTCCTTGCAGCAGTGACAGCATGGTCTGGAGCCAGGGCAGAGCCATGATGCACAGCCTGCATGTGCCTGCCTGGGGTATGCAGGCTGCAGATCATGGCTTTTCTCTGGCTCTGGACCACGCTGTCACTGCCACAAGATCCCAGCCCAGCTACGGATCAGGTCCCTGCCCTGCCATGCACCCTGCCAGCAGGGGTGGCACTAGGGGAGAGGTTGGGGGAGCTATAGCCACCCCAAAATTCCCTGTAGCCCCACACAGCCACCCCTCGGCTGCTGCTGCTACCTGCCCTGCAGAGGCAGCCTGCCCGGCTCCTGCCTGCAGCACAGCTCCCCATCAGCCGCCTCACCAGGAAGAGGCTGGTGCTGCTGCTGCCTGCCAGGGCTGCTGGGGCCAGTCTCCACAGAAACCCTGGCCCTGTGCTATCACAGGGCAGGTGCTGCTGGGGTCTGTATGGAAACTGGCCTCAGCCACACGGGCAGGGGCTGCTGAGAAATGGAAGCCATGACTTCTGAGGCAAGGCTGAAAGAGCATGGGTTATTTAAACAATCCCCTTGAGATGAGCAGAATGCTTCACTGATACGGCGATCATTCTGCCTTTAAGATACAGAAAGGGGTAACTCATCCCATGCTTGTGGACAATGAAGTTTGAGAAGAATTTTTCATTTCTCAGCCTCAGCTTTCTGCCCCACATATTCCTCATACCTGCACACTGCTTAATCCAGGGGCTAGACTCACACCTGTCACTTCCAGTTACACACCTTCAGTCACATTGTATTTCCCTTCTGCTTCTCTAATTCCCACTACAAGAAGCCACTCTTCCATGGGCTGCCTGCCTCTTCTTTCTTGGAAGTAGTTCTTTTCTATTCTTTGCTCTCTTGTACAACAGCCTGCTGCTGTGAAAAACTAAGACATTTGGATAAGATTTATGTTGTTATGAGAGACATCCAAGAAGCTAAAACCAAACTAAAACTCACTTTACTCCTCATTTCTACAAAACTTCATACTTGGACTTGGTACAACCACATCAAATGAAAAAAAAAAAAAAGGATCACGCTCATCACAGCCGAAATGGTTTGTATGATACTTAATTCACATTTCTACACCATACACTGGCTGTGGAAGCAGAAATGAAGACAATAGTTTGAGAAAGTATAAATTTAGAAAGGAGCAGAACAAACCTTGTCCACACCCCAGTCAACAACTCAGGCATACCATTTCCTGAAAAGGGTATCACTGTCACTCAGCGAAAGTGAAAGCATAAAGAAGGCTGGTGCTGCTGGAGTGAGGAGAGAAACCAGCTCAGTCAGTAGCAACCGAGCTGCAAGGATGACAGTGTTCCAGGTGCTTGTGCAGGGCATAGAGGGCCATGTAAAACCAATAGACGTGGCGAATTCAGAGGAGGAATTCAACAGCATGAGCATCGACACGTTCATGATGATGGTTGCCACCAAACTCCTGAAGAACCCAGGTAATGAGCAACAAAGAAAGCAATCCTGCCTCCTGCTTTAAAGTTGAGCAGTTTTTGTGTGAAACACTTTAAATACTTTGGTGGGGTCAGTTTGCATTCATTGCGTCAGCCTCTTGGTTCATTTTTGTTTGTTTCTTTTAAATTAGGCATGCTTATTCAATTTGGAGACTATGCAGGCAGCTAGAAATATTTTTCTTGTTTGTTTAGTTATTGGAGGCTGGACAGATATTTGGCTGGGGTGATATGATTCCGGCACCCATTCCTGTCCAGGGCAGGGGCTCGGACCTGATGATCTGTTAGGTCCCTTTCGACCTAAGCGCTATGATGCTATGAAATATTCATAATTCAGCATGCTAAATACAGAATAGCAGAAAAGCAATTATTCAGATACATGTTGTGCTAACTTTCTTTGTTTCCTCATCAGGAATCAGTAATTTTACATTAGTGTATGCCAACTTACAACTGAAAAGAGGGAAGAAATTCTCAGATTATTGCATCAGAAACAAATGCACCATGGTCATGATCACCCAGCTGCCTGGAGGAAGATAAAATGTTCGACAGCATGTCAGGAACATACTGATTCATATCTACAGAATGACATGCACGTGAAACTGGGCTCCCAGGGACTTCTGGACAGGCAGAGTTTATCTAAAAAGAAACCAGATTTGACTCTGATCATGAATGTCTGAGTAAATCAGCTGTTCGGATGATTTGTCTCCAGGGCTCTAAAATGTTGCTCTCTACTTCAGCTAAAATTTGTGGAGGCTGCCTCAGTGTCAGACAGCGTCAGTGATGACTGTTTCTGTTTAGTTTTATATTGCACTGCCATGCTACATAGCAGCCAACACATTAGCTCCCACTGTGCTAAGAATTGTAACTGTGCTCCAAGAGGACAATTGTATGGGTTGTACTTTCTCTCGAATACAAAATACTTCCTGGGACCACAGGAGTTTAGATATGAGGGCTGCCTATAGCTTGTTGATCTCTGTAGCTTCAAAGGCTCCTTTCTTGGTAATTTTGTTTTACTCCACTTTTATCCCAAAGATTGTTCTTTGAAAATAAATGTTAAAAAAAATGTATACCATCATGTAATTCTCTTTGCTGGATTTCCTTGGTCAGTTGCAGTGATGCAGAGACAGCTGGGCTAGAAAGCATCTCTGGGTGTAGTTATCAAACATACTGACTCAGTCTCAGCAAAAGAACCAGGAGATGAGACAGTTATGTAGATATCAGTTTATAAAAGCAACAAGCAAGAGAAATCAAAATGCAGTGCAGAAGAACAGACCACTTCACCAGTGAGTTATATAGAGGAAGTGAACACAATCTCCAGAAGCAGGTGAGAAGAGGGCCAGATCCTACACACATTATCCCCTCCTACATGCCATAGGAAGAACAGAGTAGCAGAGTGGTTAACATGTCATGCAACAGCTCCAGAGGCATGAGTTTGTGGAATCAAAAAAAATATATGCCTTAAACTTTGACTATTTTAGTTATAAGATGACATAACCGCTTTGTGGAGAATTGCTGGCTCTGTATAGTAGAACAGATAAGAGAAAGTATTTGTTCTTTGTAACTCCTCTGCAACTGCTTCGCTCACCGCGGCCTTGAAGATAGCAAAAAATATATACAACTCTGATTTGCAGGTGCAAGAAGGAGGTTTGTGAACTAACCTCGCCTCCCCCATTAGTTCCCATCCTGATTACAGCAAAGAAATAATAAAGTAACATTATAGCCGCTTTTCATGCTAATTTCACTATATGATCACGTGAGTTGTAAGCAACTGTTAAAAAGTATATAAGCCTCCTGATTTTGCTTTTGGGGGGGACCCCTTCCAAGTGCTTGGGAAATCCATGTCACTTTAAAATCCCCCCTACAGCTGTAGTTTCTTTT
>NW_005841849.1:107597-109718 GCF_000455745.1 Alligator sinensis | reverse complement strand
AAAACCCACAGCAGAGTCTAAAATAATGGTGTTACAAAAGTGTGAGCAGATTAAAAGAAAACATGAAAGGCTGCATGATGAAATAGAGGGGCTCATGAAAATAAAAATTTAAGGCTAAAGTGAGACTAAATAGTCTCAAAGGGGGGGACTGTGGAATCAAAAAAAATATATGCCTTAAACTTTGACTATTTTAGTTATAAGATGACATAACCGCTTTGTGGAGAATTGCTGGCTCTGTATAGTAGAACAGATAAGAGAAAGTATTTGTTCTTTGTAACTCCTCTGCAACTGCTTCGCTCACCGCGGCCTTGAAGACAGCAAAAAATATATACAACTCTGATTTGCAGGTGCAAGAAGGAGGTTTGTGAACTAACCTCGCCTCCCCCATTAGTTCCCATCCTGATTACAGCAAAGAAATAATAAAGTAACATTATAGCCGCTTTTCATGCTAATTTCACTATATGATCACGTGAGTTGTAAGCAACTGTTAAAAAGTATATAAGCCTCCTGATTTTGCTCTTGGGGGGGGACCCCTTCCAAGTGCTTGGGAAATCCATGTCACTTTAAAATCCCCCCTACAGCTGTAGTTTCTTTTAAATAAAAGCTTCTGCTGACCTGACCCAAAAGTATGCTGCGTGTGTTTCCACGACAAGTTTGATCCTGATACTGAAGGCTGCCACCAGTCAATAGGCACCTCTGTTCATTTAGCCTGCAACATCAAAGGAGGCCAGACATGATGCTAAATGTGTGCCACTCAAGAGAAAATGGTGAGCCTTCACCCTGAGAGGTGCAGTGGGGATGAGGACTTTTGACCTTTTTGATACAAGCTAAAAAGCTGAAGTTGCTCAGGACAACTTAGGAAGTCAGCAGTTTAGAATTTGCTAACAACTTTTTCACCCAGCTCCGGCTGCGAGTTTAATCAGCAATCAAGCTCCACTTGCCCACTGCTGCAGGAGGAGTCCTAGAATCCATCATCAGTGTTTTTTAAATAAAAAGGTGTCTCATTATGAGCATTCAAAGAACTTTACAGTTTAACAAGGGGACGATACTGCAAGAAGTGATTAACATACACATTGTTTAAAGGCAGAAATTTGATGGAGAATGGGGTTGAGAGGAGCTCAACAGCATTGAGCAGAATAGGGTTGGGAGCACAAAACTGAGCGCATCCTGCAGGGTTCCCGAGAGAGGAAAACAATTGTTCAAGGGCCTCCGTACAATGCCCTCCATAGGATGGTCAGCTGAGTGCCTCAGACTTCCAGAGCTTCCCAGTAGAGAGCCCAGGGTCTCTGCAACAAGGAGCTAAACCAGGGTTCACGTAGATGACCAGGAACTAGAACTATTCACTGACCCACCAAAATCTCTCCTGCTTTCTCTCCAAAGCCAGGATGTGTACAAACCAAATGAGAGCAATGTGTTACAAGTCTGGCAGAGCCGACTAGGACTCTTCAAGGATAAACACAACACTGGCATTAGTTGGCTTCTGGCAGAAGAGAAGGCTATACAAATGAAGCTCTAGACCAGCCTGCATAAGGGCCGAAGTTGGCAAACTGCCTCTTTAGCAGTGCCTGAAATGCTAGACATGCATCTTCCACTAGAGAGCAGGGGCGGGCAATTATTTCGGGTGGAGGGCCGCTTACCCAGTTTTGGTAAGCTTTCGAGGGCCACATGGGTAGCCCCGCCCCTTAACTGGTACCCCGCCCTCTGGTCGTCATCTTGGGACCAGTGTCCCAATATCTTGGGACCAATGTCCCAGGGCCAACACCGGTGGGGCCCAAAGCGGGGCACAGGCTGGCAGGGGTCTGTGGAGCCAGGCTGGGCTGCACCAGCAGGGAGAGGGGGGAGCTGGCCCAGCTCCATAGAGCCCCTGCCGGCCAGGACCCTGTACCCCTGCTGCCTTGCTGTGGGCCCTGCTGGCACTGGCCCTGGGACACTGGTGCGGGCCCTGTGCTCCTGCACCTGCTCACTCCCAGTGCACCCCCAGTCCTGCGGTACACGTGGGGGGCAGTGCACAGCCCCGACCCCCTGCTCACTGGCAGGGAAGGAGCTGGTGAGGAGCACGGGGAAAAGCGGCCCCTCGCCCACCCCATGGCCCATGCTCCCTGCTGCAGTCGCTTGCAGCCC
>NW_005841849.1:94919-107297 GCF_000455745.1 Alligator sinensis | reverse complement strand
AAGCGGGTGGGCTGCAGCTGCTGCTGCGGTGCAGCCCTGACAGGCGAGCCTGCAGCCAGCATGGGGCCCAGGCTGGCTGCGGGGGTTGGTGGGTTACAACCTGCTGCTGAGAGCAGGGGAAAAGCGGCCCCTTGCCCGCCCCGTGCCCCGCGCTGCAGCAGCTTGCAGCCCACATGGGGCCACCTGTGCCCGCTCAGGACAGCCTTGCGCAGGCTACAAACGGCTGCAGCAGGGAGCACGGGCCATGGGGACGGGGAGGGGCCGCTTTTCCTCGTTCTCCACACCAGCTTGTCCCCTGCCCTTCTCCCCCTCCCTACCCAAGGTTCCTTCACCGGGCAGCCATGTGGTCCAAGGCCAGAAGCCCCTACTGGGGCTTCTGGGTGAGGGGGCGGGGCCGGGCAGGCCCTGCTGTTGAGGAGCCTACCAAGGACTCCCCTGGGTTCTAATGTCTATGGCTCCTTTTATTTTTGACAGGAACCAAGAACAGATAAATTTAAAATTTTTAAATTGTTTTAGGGGCCTCATGGACCAGATAGAATGACCTTGTGGGCTGGATCTGGCCCGCAGGCTGTATTTTGCTCACCCCTGCACTAGAGACATACAAATCTCCCAGCCCCCTTCACTGGTTTTGTGGAGACAGGAATATCTGGTAGGTTCTTACCTTCCTAGGGTGGAGCAAGAACCCATGGAGCTCTATGCATTTTTTTCTGCTCTGCCTCCTCCGGCCTTTTGAAAGACCCTTCAAGCAAGTGTCATGTTGATTATTCCACCATGGCCTAGGCAGCAGCAGTACACTTATCTATTCTGTTTACCTGCATCTGTAACAGGTTAATCTCACAGGGACAGGCATGTCTCCCTTATCAACTTAGAGTCCTTGCATCTGGAAGTATAAATATCCATTGCTTAGGACATATACACTCCACTAAGGCTACCACTGCTCCATCAGCCCAAGACGTGTTCCTGTGACAGAAAAAGGGAGAGCAGCAATGTAGTTTGAGTCACAAATTTAACTAACACTACTCCTTCAACAGCATCCCAAATGCCAATGCCTGGTTTCAGAGAGCAATAATATCAGTGCAATAATACCAGTGCCGTACACCTGATGATCCCTTGGTCTACCTTCCACATGTGGTGGGAGAAACCTCCCTAAGGTTCGTTGTCTAGCTGTAATTTGATTGACAGACAACGCGGGTAAAGAAAGACAGCTGTTTATTTGCTCGAGCAAAGACCATAAAGCCAGCAAAAGGCAAAATGGCCCCCCCCTCAGGGTGAGGTGATCTTTTATATTTATTATAACAAGGCAAGACTTTATGGTTAACAAAAAAAAGCAATACTTGGGCGGTGCTTTTCAAATCTTTGTAACAGCATATTTTTATTAAGCTGAATTAGCACTTTTTAAAGCTAAAAGTTAAGTAACAGTAACATTATAATATGTTAGCAAAACCTTACACAGTAGTAGATACTTTTCAAGGACACAACCAGTGCACCCAGAACAATGGTTTTCCTGTCTTATCTTACTTCTTGTTGTAGCTGATTTTTCAGCACACAGACACAGATCCACTTGCTGCTTTTAATTCAGAAAATGCTTAATACAGTTAAAATGATTATTTGACACAAGCAAAGGCTTAGCTATCAATCTGCCTTGTGGTTAGCTGCATTGCTAGGCCACAGGTCATGCCTTGTATTTAGCTGTAAAGCTAATACTTTTTAATAATCTAAATTATTGTAAACCTAACAGTATGCTATCAGAAAACTATTCTATTTCAGGGTAATAACAAACCTGCTCACTACACACACAAGCTATTCTGTGTGTGGGTCTCCCACAAGCAGAGGCACACAGAAGCTCTCAACAAAAAATGATGGCCGACCAGCAACTTTGCTTCCTTAACAGTTGCCACATGCTACCCACCTTCCCCCTGTAACAGAGATCTTCATACACTGGAGACACTGGGGTTCAGGTGGAGAAGCCAAGTCAGGTGGGATGGCACTTCCATACCGAATGGCACAAACTGACCAGAGTGTGCCAGGGTGAAGTGCTTTGGGTTGCTCTAGCTCATAAAGATTTCCTCAGACTTCCAGATCTTAGGGGCACCATTTCACGAGTGAAGCTTGAAGAGGCATGGCTGCTGGTAGTTAACCTACTGCTTAACCACAATGGCCCCTGGGGTAGGCTTCCCCTACCAAGATCCTTTTCCACCCCCCACCCCCACAACTCCTCCCTGCCCCTGCTGTGCTATTTTCAAGCAAGAGAGAGTCCCATGCCTCTACTTCTTTTGGATCTGACCCTACAAGCCAAACACTACCAAACTGGGGCTTTAGGTGACTTTGACAAGAGACTTGCTTTAGAAATTCTCAGTGTGGCTACATAGTAGTTTTGCAGGTCAGGAGCAGCAAAGCTGCTTGTACCACAAACCCTTCTTCTAGTTATAAAAAGCACACACTTAGCAAACAAGAGCTCTGCCTGCCTGGCCCTGAAAAAAATCATGCACACAGCCAAATGTCTGAGCTTAAAAGGAAACAACGCGGGGCTCAGCAAGGACCCTGCTCAACACAAACACCAGGGGATTTCCAGACTTCAGTGTGCTTCTTTATGAGCACTAGCAGGCCTTCCTGTTGAGATAAACAAATACCCGATTCCCAGAAGTGGCTTGTCTAAAAAAAAAAACCAACACAAAAGTGAAACTAGAAGCTTTTTTTTTTTTTAATTTCAATTTCCACATCCACTGTCAGCCCTGTCCATATCACTTGGAAGACCTGGAATCAAGAAGAAAAAGAAAAAAAAACAGCACAAAAATCAAGTATATAGGCCAGCAGCCAAGCTACAAGTTGTTAAAAATGACCTTTTGGTCTTTGGCCTGCTTCAAAATTGAACAGCCCAGCTCTTTTACAGCCCCATGCCAGAGACACACCTCCTGTCTGTACCACAGCATAAACACTACAACACGAGTCTGGTTGTCTGCCATTGAAGGAAGCCATGTTGCAAAATCCCTTTAGTAAACTGAGCAAACTCCATCTTAAGAGCAGGTAGGTTTTTTTGGTCCTCACTGCCCCTTTAGGGAGGCTGCCCCAGAACCTTGTGGCTCTGATGATTCAAATCCTTTTACCAATTCCCAAGCAAAAGTTATTCCTGAGCATCTTAGAACCATTTCTTCTTGCACCAATATTGTTTTTTAGTTTAAATAGTTCTTTCCCCACCCTGTTTCCCATCCAATACATGCACAGAGACCAGTCATATCCCCTTTTGCTCACCATTTGTTTGGCTAAGTCAAGGCCTTCTAGTATCTTCTCAAATGATCTGCTATCTACACCCCTGATTATTCCAGGAGCCTTCCAGTAGCCCCCTCTGAACCTATTCCAGTTTCACTTGGTCTTTTCGATTGTGGGTGGCCAAGATCACGCACCGCATTCCAGGTGAGGTCTTACTATTGCCCCGTCACAGAAAAAGGCAGATGAGCAATGCTGAGTTTTAGTCACACAGAGCGCATCTACGTGTCAGCCTACATTGCCATTGTGACGCGCTACGGCAATGTAGGGTGGGTCTACATGTGATCGGCAGCTACTTCACTGTAGCGGCGCACTCCCCCATTTTAGCCCACTGTCATGGCGAATTAGCAGCAAAAACAGGGTGCAGCGTGCACGTCGTAGTACAGGTAGTTACTGTGCCGTGCTTGAGTACTTCCAAGAGGAAGTACTCAAGCATGGTACAGTAACAATAACCCCATCGGGCAACGTGTAGATGCACCCACATTTATCTAACATTACTCCTTCAACACACAAAGGCCCTCAACAAACACAATGGCCTTTGGCACCCCTTTTTAACATTATGTTAAATATGGTACTATTCTTGTTAATTCAATTCTTAGTTGGCAAGGGAAAAAAATCTTTACATTTACACAGAGAACACTGCTTTTGATTTAGCTGCATCTCTGAAACATTTGAATCTTTTGAAATCAGCTTTTCACTTAATCTCCACAGCAAAAGCATTGCCCTGTAGAGTGTTGTTACTTTATGTTTGTTTTTAAGGAAATTTGTTCTTGTCCCAGGTCAAATTAGCCAGACCAGGTCCAAATCCGTTTGAATCATCCAAGAACCACGTGTCTCTACTCAAGTATCCTGCACCCCAGCCATTTCTGAACAAAAGCTTTGGGACTCATGAAAATTAAACTGTAAGATCAGGTCCCCTCTCTCCCCTCCCACAGCAGGCAGCACACATGTAGAAAGCTGCAGGCTGAGCTGAACTAGATGAAGCAAAGCAGGGAGGAGTCAGAGAATGGAAAATGAAAGCACTGGTCTGTATAATCTCTGTAGCAGCTGTCCTGAGGCTTCTTTAGAGTTGACGGCACCGTTTTGCAGGATAGACAAATACTCTCCACCCTGATGGGGTCTTCTACCTCCTCACCTGAACCTCCACTTGAACACAGGCCAGCTTCCTCCCCTGAACCTGTACCTGTACCTGCTAATCTCATGTCTTCCTCCTCACCTGTGCCTTCAAAAGCTGAAGAGCCCCAACTTAAGTTTGTTCGGAGAAAGGATGATATCACAGGTAAACCTAGGTAGCATTTTCCTCTGCGCTGTATACTGCTTTTTGGTCATTGATCTAGTGAATTAGCTTTGCTGCTTCCTCTTTGGTGAAAAAAAAATGACATGAGGAGAGCCATGGGGCAGGGCACCAGGTCGCCAATCTGACATGCAGCTGGAATTCATGTAACTAGATGTGAGAGTTATTCAGGGACATAAGAGCAAAGCAGAAACAAATCATTTTGTAAACAGCTGTAGTCTGACGTGCTAATCGGGGAATATGCTCCTTGAAGGTTCTAGTTCATAGTGCTGGCTCTGAGAACAAGCTGTTGTGTGCAAGCAGCATGCAGGGGGAACTTCACCAGCTTCTTTGGGAGAGAAAAGTGGCATTAGCCGCAGAGAGGGTATGGTCCATTTATGGCTATGCAGGTGGTCTCACCCCTGGAGGGTGCATGGGGCATTTTGTAACTGCAGTCCCCTACAACAGTTTATTAAACCTTGAGCAGATTGCATCCTAAACTGAAACAAGGTCTGAAAATTGATATATCCAACTGTAAATTGCGCAAGTATGACAATATAGAGATCGGGAAAATTAAAAAAAAAAATCCTTGTTACACTCATAACAGGGTCTGTTTAATAATGAAAAAATTGCCATGTTTTTAGCACAGTCACAGGGCTTGATTCTAAACAAGACGCTTATACATGTTACCACAAAAGCCACTATGCTCGAAAACTTCCCAATTTTACACTTACTGACCAACCCTGCTATATAGCCACATGAGTAGAATAGGCATTTTGTTTGCTTTGTTTTTCAGAGCGAGAAATGTGGGGGAGGGAAGAGGAAGATGAGGAGCAAGATTTTGCTTGTTTTCTCCAGAGTAACTCACCTATTAATTGACGCCAACTCTGTGAAATTTTAGCCTAAACGGTAAATGGTAAAAACCAATGCACTGCTCCCCTCGCTGCCTTAAACAGAACTTCAAAGAGGGATTTTGAATAGAAATGTCTTCCAAAAACCTTCAATGAAGGATTTCACATCTGTTGAATAGCACAGAGCAGAGCAGTGCAAAGAGGATACAGAAAATCCCTTTCCCTAATGTGGGAAAAGGAGGATAGCTCAAACCCAAATGAGAAAGCAGCATGAAGAGATGTACACATAGATAATGCCAACTCTTCAGAAGCAGCTCAAGGATTTACGTGTACAAGCCCCATAATTCCCATGGGGGTGGGGAGGGGAGTCAAATGCAACTTGTGCTCCTAAACCTCTCAAATGTTTTTGAAAATATCCCTCCTACTCATCCTAGATTTTTGCATGTTCCTCAGTCTCTACTAGCTGCTTCACAGGTTGGGGAGGGAAATCTCCCTGGACCAGGAAAAGACTTGACAAATACTGTCAACTGTGTCAGGGTTTTTTATTTGAAGTCACCTGGTGTTTCTTTGCTCATCAGGGGATGATGAGGATATCATGAGAGTGGAACTGTCTTGTGGACACGCTACAGAGCCTCAGTCCTTAACAGCTTGGTGCCGAAGTCTGTTAGACCAGGTAAGAGATGCGGGAGGAGTTACAAAAGCCCTGCCACACACATTTGCTTCCAGACCAAACTCACTGAAGTGTTCTGTCAAGTGGTAAAGCTATCTTCAGTTGCTCCGTCTCACATACACTTAATGTAGGGCACTCAAGGACCATTTTAGTGCCATTTCCCTCATAAGAAACAACCATCCAGTCCTGATGCAGAGAGATTACACCCTGTATTCCTTCCAGTCTGCTCTTTCCAGCAATGAAAACCCCCAGATTGAAGAGCTCCACTGCAGGTAAAACTCCAAAGTGCTGACACCTTTTTTAAAGCTTGTAAAGTCTCTAAACCTTCTGACACTGCAAACTTCTGTATTACCCAAGCCTTAGTAATTCCTTATCTGGGGAGGGCCAGAAAAGCTGTATGGAAGCCCTCTTACACATTGTGTTGGAACTTTTGGGTGTCGTCATTGGTGACGTGTAGGGGGTGCACACAGGTGCATGTGCACCCCCTAAGCGTGGTGGTGCACCCTCTGCAAAAAGGCACCACCAACACTGCTAGCAGCACCTGTGGGTGGTCACCGCTTGCCATCCTTCCCCGCCCACCCCACCGACGGCAGCATCTGCCGGCAGTCCGCGATCGCCACTGGGTGCTACCGACACTGCTGGCGGCATCTGCGGGTGGTCGCCAACCACCAGTCAGCGCTTGCCACCCCCCCCGCAACAGCGCCGTGGCCGTCCGCGGGAGCTCCCCACTTGCCACTGCCACGCTTCTGCCATCGGCAGCGCCTCCGCCACCTGCGGGAGCTCACCGTGCCCTCCCAGGCTCTGGGGCAACGTGGCGTTCATGGGTGTCATCATATTATTATATTAGGGTTACCCAAACCCTAATGAACTTTAGTGCAGCTGGAAATCTTAACATAAGGATGGCAGACTTCCTTAAATGTGGCAACCGGCAGCTTCACATTTTGCACCCATTTTGAACACCCCTTTATCAACATCTTTAACTCTCTCTTCCATTAACTTAACCAGGTAAAAAGACATGTCAGATGCACGGAAAAGACCATGCACATATACATCATAACAGAATGGTGTGCAAAATATTGCTTCAGATTTTCTTTTCCAATAGTGTGTATGCATTTCTAATGCAAAAGCTTCCCACATCCAACAGAGACACTTCTCCTGACTGCTTGGGCTGAAAGATTATCCTTCCCCATAGCCAGTCACAAAGCTGTCCAGGAGTTCCCCTGCAGCTGCTTGAAGAAAGAGGAAAAGGCAGTTGCTGCTTGCTGACAGGGAGACAGAGACAGAGAAGAGGGAGGGGAGGGGAGCACATTTCTGCCAAGTCCCAACGTTCAAAATTAATGATTTGACCCCCTGCAGCATCCCACACCTCAGGGATGTGGCTAGGGACAGACCTCTTTATGGCTAGGGACAGACATTCAAAAAGCCAGAGCCTGAATTGATTCAACCTTAAAGGTTAGTCTAACCCACCTAGGCTGGACTGGTTTGTAACAGGACAAACTTTCTCTCTGGACAGAGGCAATGCAGGCAGGGAAGCCATGCTGGGGGGCATGGCCAGTCCGGGTTGAACTGGCCAGAGATGGGTTTAATTCCCCCCTCTCTGTCCCACTGGCAGGAACCCAGAGTGGGGTCTGGCAGGCAGACCCAGCTGCCAGTGGGGGTAGAGGGGAGACTAACTCTCCTCCCTGCCCCACTGCCTCAGGGGCCATGGTGCCCCTGCCTGTCCCTGCTCTGGCTGGGAGCAGAAGGGAGGGGCCAGCCTGGCTGGGCTGGAGCAGAGAGTCCAGGCCAGAGAGCATGCCGGGATGCTGGGGGTCTCTGGTTTAACCTAAACCAGCAAGGGGTCTGGGACAGACATTGCATAAACCACCGGTTTGAGCCAAATCGGTTAAGGCTGATATTACATTCAACCAGGTTTCTCTCAAACTGGTTTCAGCCATTTTGAAACTGGTTTATGTGCACTGACATCTGTTCTGTTACAGGTTTAAACCAGTTTCTGATCACTTAAACCGGTTTGTGCGTAAAGTCTGTCCCTAGCCTATAAAACCATATTACATTTTTTTGGCCTATCTGATTTGAGCTAACCCATTATATCCTCTGTACACGTGATGATCAGCATTTCTCCTAGCGGCAGCTTTGGGGCAAGCCAAGAAGTTAGAGACTGCTCCGAGGCCTTTTACTGAGGCAATTCTACCCCTCTGCTGCAATAGCTCTCGCTGTTGCATTTGGGGACAGCATCCAGATTTTCCCTAAAGGTCTTCTTAATTTATGTTCCTTAATTAACTTGCCCACCCATAGCTAATTATGCACCCAACCCTCTCACATCAGGGTTTTTCCTCCCCGGCCTCTCGTGACCCCATTCCTGTGCCGCAGTCTCACATCTACTACTCCTGAGGTTCTTCCCGGCTCCCTCCCCCAACATCCCTGGTGGAGAGCAGCTACAGCAGGCTCCCCGATCCCTCTTCCTAGGCTTATGGCTATGGATGATGGACTGCTGTGCTCTTCTGTCCCCTGCCCCCACCAGTGAGAATAGTGCTGCCTGCCCCTCTCCTTTCCCCCAATAGAGCTCAGCCTGCTACTCATTTCCTACGCAGCACTGACTGACTGACTCCTCTACATCTCTGCCTCCTGGGATACAGCAACCACAAGGCTGAAGTTCTTCATGTCATTTTGAGAATAGCTCCAGCCCCAGCCAAGAGATGGCGCAACAGGAAATGGCAAGGGAATGAGGAGTGTTCCTTAAGTGTACCCCAGTGCATTGTTCAAGAATAGGTTGGGTATCCCTTTTAGGAGTTTGCAGGCCTCAAGGTGGGGATGTTCTGTTCCACCATGCCCAGCCCAGCTCAGCTCTGGCTATTCAAAAGCTGAAGGCAGCTCTGTGCTGGCTGCTTCTTCCCCTTTCCCTTCCTTCCCCTGCTGACAGCTCTGGAGCTGGAGGGGGCAGGACTGGGGAGAGGGGTGGTCCAAGAGCTGCAGCCCCCCTGCTTTCCTGGGAGGTCCAGTGCAGGCAGGACCCTGAACATCTGTAAGTTAGTAGTGCTATTCCTATATCTTAGAGGCCAGTGGAAACCAAATCAGCATATCAGTATAGATATGGACCTTGGCCTTGCCCATTTGTGCCACATTAATAAATAGTGGTTACATGGACCCAACTCAGTCTGTGTGGTTACGTTGTACTGTTAGTGGTATCACCTATATTATGGCCACCATTTGGGGCATTTGTGACGCAACAAAGGGCATGGACTTCTGTTTATTTTCTCTTTGTGCCACCATAAAAATTGTTAAGGCAGTACAGAGGTGAGTCCTGTTTGCACCCTCTGTTCCCTCCACTCCTGACATGTTGCACCCATCCCATCCCTCACAGCCCACTCAGCCAGCTGCAAGACCCTCAGCATCCATGAGGTGCCTCTCTAGCTCCCTGGCACTTTCACTGCCTGGTAATGGAGCTAAACAGGCATCACACTAGGCCTTTCTGTGTGAGCATAAGCAGCACAGTCAGAGTTTGTGTTTCTCCCTTACTCTAGTCCATGGGTGGTAGCCTGTCGTCCCAGGGGTCCCCGCTCTTCACCAAATGCTTGTGTCGTGGAAACACACGCAGCATACTTTTGGGTCAGGTCAGCAGAAGCTTTTATTCAAAAGAAACTACAGCTGTAGGGGGGATTCCAAAGTGACATGGATTTCCCAAGCACTTGGAAGGGGTCCCCCCCAAGATCAAAATCAGGAGGCTTATATACTTTTTAACAGTCGCTTACAACTCATGTGATCATATAGTGGAATTAGCTATGAAAGCAGTTACAAACAAACATTAGCTCATACTGCTTTGCTGTTATCAGGATGGGAACTTATGGGGGGAGACAAAGGGAGAAATAACACTCCCTTCTTGCACCTGGAAATCAGAGTTGTACATTATTTTTGCTATCTTCAAGGCCACGGTGAGCGAAGCAGTTGCAGAGGCGTTACAAAGAACAAACACTTTCCCTTATCTGTTCTACTATACAGAGCCAGCAATTCCCCACAAAGCGGTTATGTCATCTTATAACTCATATAATCAAAGTTTAAGGCACTTATTTTTTCTGATTCCACACTTGTATGGAGGGTGCGAGGGCTTCACTGTCATTTGGGTGATGTGTGCAGGTAATGATGATGTGATGGCCCTACTAGAGCTGCTGTGTAAAGGTGGGCCAGCTCACAGGGCGTTAACACTGCTACTGCTCACCCTCAACCTTGTTCACCACTAAATTTTTGTTTTTTTGTCACCACTGGTGACTAAAATCAGAAGCCAGCAATAGGAAGAGGCAGAAACTAGCATCATAGTTAACATATAGGGGATAGCTGCACTAATACAGCAGCTCTAGCAGCTGAGGCAAGAAGCCCTGTGGCCCAGGCAGAAGTGGATCACCTGGCCTGCAAGAAACCCCATCAGGTGAACAACCTGGCTCTGGCTTAGCCCCTAGCTGTGACCCACCCCATGACTGCTGGCAGGCAATATGACCCACCGGCTAATTGGAACTGAACATCCCTGCTCTACAATAAACTTTTTCAGAGAATGCTAACAGAAGGTTAACTGAGCGTGTCAGAGTCCTTACTGAGAACGTTCTGCCCTTGCTGCTTTCAAAGGCTGCTAGATTTACATTTTTTTTAAGGGAAGGACACCCTCATTTGTGCTTCATGCTCAGTCTTCTGATCTCCCCTGAAGGGTTACTTCAAATTTCATTGCCCTGCTGAAGTTAACGGGCAAAAGTGTGGGGAAGAGTGGTCCTACCAGGAAGTCCGGCGGAATGCCTTACTAACTGAAGAAGAGCAAGAGGAATTTGAAAAAAAGCTGGTAGCATTTGCAGCTAAATACTACTGCGATTTAAAAGAGGTGAGTAGTCAGCCCTGTTTCTCCTCTTCCCTTTATGCCTCTGCCTCTCAAATCACTCATTTTGGTGTGTAGTAGACAATGGCAAAGCTGGACTATGCCTGCTGGGATCCGTGTTGCCTCAGGATCCTTGTCACTGCAGACTGAAGCGACAAGGATCCCAGCAGGCGTAGTCCAGCTTTGGCTGGCTATGGTGCAACCATGATGTCATGATGGACTTGTGTCCCACATGGTCCCTGGAAAGCCCTCTTTGACCAGACTTGGTATAAAAGGGTTTTGGTTTCTTAAATCTTCTTAAACCTCCTATTCCAACAGCAACCATAGCCAACCTCCTGCTTTGACGTCAGCTCTGGAGCTCTTCTATAGGTTCATATCTTTTCCAAATCACCTTGTCCTCTGAGAAACTGGAACCTACCAGCACCGTCTACCCTATCATTTGTGAGGACCATACTAGTGACTGTAATGAGTATACCTGCAAATGCTGACGTTGAAAGATAGCTACTTTCTTCTCCTTGTGCGTTCTTAAAAGGCCTCACTCCTGCTCCAGAACAAAAATGTTAGTCTCTACGCATGGAGGAATGATTAGTATGTGCTGCTTGTGGACTCACTGAGGTTATTACTGTTCCCTTAGCCTTTGAGACATCCCTGTCTCAGAAATATATGGAGCAGCACTGATAGGTTTGATTCACACTTTCATTTAGGGCAGGAGTGGCCAGCTTGTGGCACATATCCCACAAGTGGCATGGGCAACCTCCATGTGTTGCACATAGAAAAATCAGGGACGGGACAAGTAGCACAGTGGCAGATAGGTCAGAAATCAGATCAGGCAGGAGAATGTGGTCAGAGTGGTACTCGAGGAGGGTTCGGGGCAAATTTGATAGTCCTACCAGAAGTGTTGTCCTCCACTGGTCTAAGGCTACTCCTTAGACTTCACACCTCCTGTGGTGGGCCAGTAGGGGGGTGCTCCTGCACCAAGCCACCCACCTCACTGCGCCCGATCACCTTCCAAGCTCCGAGTGCTTCCCTAGAGCGCCTCATGTCTGGCTGACCCCCTTCCTGGAGCACACCCACTAGCCTAGGGGTAAAACCACCACCACCCAGGGTCTGGACTGATGCTGGACCTGTGCCCCCTGGGGCCTACTAGTCCTTGAGAGTGCTCGACTCACTGCAAGAACTTGGGGTGCTTCCCGTGGTCAGAAGCACAAATAGTGGTCTCCCTTATGTCACAACCCAAAGTTGTGGATTTTTTAATTGTGTGCGCTTCGGCACCGCTAAATTATGTTCCCGCCGAATTGGAGCTCTTTTGCACGACGGAGCGTTCTGTTGTAATGGAGAACCCGCATGCAGAAAAGTGTTTCCCGCCGTTCTGTAGCCTTCTTTGCATTGTGCATGACTTTTGCATTTAGTGATGCACGCTGCAAAGGAGTTTTCCCGCCATTTGTATTGAGATTTGAGCCACATT
>NW_005841849.1:92897-94439 GCF_000455745.1 Alligator sinensis | reverse complement strand
GCCACAGCCCGCGTGCACACGGACAGGCCTGGCTCGCGCCCGGCGAGGACGGGACCGGGAGCCGGCCTGCACACCTTTGTCAGCTGAATTAAGGGAACCCCAAGGCATAATCTAGACCCTCTCCCAATAAGTCTCCCACACTAGGTACAAAGGAGAACTTTATTGGTTACAAGGAGTAGGTTTGTAAAGCAATATCAGAGAAATCCCATAAAGCAAACAGGGTGACTGGGTAGCCTTTGATCACGCATCTGAACTACTGCAAGCTATAGATCTAATTAGATCTCAGGTAGCTTACTCACTAGTATCATCCAGAGACAGGTAGAGATTCCCTCTGGAGGCAGGCAGCTCATTGATCATGAGTTTCAAGAGGGAGAGCAAGTTTCAGGTGGTCTAGCTTCTCTCTGAGTTTTCATCATGGCTATTGCACTTCCTCCTGGGCAGTCCTTAACTTGAATAGAACTTATGACTTCATTTACCTGATCCAATGAAGGCCAGCAACTGTTGGCTGCCAGCCAACCAATCTGAAATTCATCACTAGTTGTCAGGTAGGCTGGTGGGGTCTTTAGCCGGCTCCTAGTTATGTTGGCATGGCTTAGAACAATAGGGAGCTTAAGCCCCTCACCCAGGTATGCGATACCAGTCACATAGGCAGAGCAAGCAGGTTTCCCCCCCTCAGGAATGTATCCAGCTTAGGTTACAACTCAGGGTTACCTGGAGCCCATACCCTCTGCAGTGACCATGGTAACCAAATTGTCACAGAGCAGAGTTTGGGGAGAGATAGAGATGGTATCTGCCACACCTCCCTCCAATGCCAGGTTAGCGAAAGCAGCATTATCTAATATTTAACTCCTTGGCAGCTTTCCACCTGGGTAGTACTGCTTGCTGCCTTCCCACAAGCAAGAATGCAGATGTCCTTGAAGAAAATGATGGCCTACTAACAGTTGGTAAAAGTCCAATATACTTCTTGGACTGAAGACTGGATGCTATGAGGAAGGGCTTTCCAGAAATGTCCAGATACTTAAGTCACTGGGGCACCAGTATAGGAAACTGAATAGAGTTGAATCTGAAAGACTCACAGGGACTGGTAGGTAACCTACTTGTGTTTCTTTCTATGGTATAAAGGCAGCCCGAATTGCATGCTGATTCACCTCTGAAATCCCTGTTTTTTTCCCCCAGTGTCCCAAATGCAGGAGCTTTGTGGAACGCAAGGATCTGACAAACCTCAGAGTGCACTGCATCCTCTGCCTTTCACTGAAGGGGGAGCAGTTTGAATTCTGCTGGCAGTGCCTGAAGCCCTGGAAAGGCAGTGGAACTTCCTCCGTGAAGTGTGCCAATGACGGATGCAGGAACCAATCTCTGGACATCTTGGCAAACTGCAAACTGAAGCCTCTCCCAGGAAGTGAAATAAGAGACTGTCCCTCCATTCGTGCTTGCCCCACCTGTGGGCGCCTCATTGAGCACAAGGAAAAATGCAAATATGTCATGTGCGCCCAGTGTCATGTTGAATTTTGTTTTGCTTGCCTTGAAACTGCACAGGAATGC
>NW_005841849.1:85594-92855 GCF_000455745.1 Alligator sinensis | reverse complement strand
AACATGGCACTTATTTTTCATACTGTACTAAGCCAGTGGCTCCAAGACAAACCACAATCCCTGTGTGGTCTCGGAAATAAGGAAAATCCTTCCTGCCACACAGACCAGGGCAATTAAGACAAGGCTCAGGGTCCGCATTCAAATACACCACTCGGAACTCCCAGGCTGTGCATTATCCCCCTTCTGTCACAAGAAAGATTGCTGGATAGATAAGGAGACTGAGGCAAAAGAATAGACCTTCCCCCCCCCCCCCCCCCCTTGTTCCTTCTCAGCCCTCTCTGTCCTTTTATAAGGCATTACACACGGTCATAGAAGACAGCACCTCCCAACGTGCTAGTGGGCACTGCAGAGATACATTTTGTTGCAGGCAAGGAAAAAGTTTTGGCTTATGGAAACAGATTCTTTTTTCCTTTCTTTAATTAATTTAAAGAGTCTGCCTTGGAACAGGAACAAATCTGGATTTAAGTTATTGCAGGAGGGTGTAGGAAGGTTTTCTGCAGAAGAGAACAAAGCTTACAAAAACTCTATTTTCCTTTCCCAATGCTTCCACTGTCTACTCATAGCCTACTCCTTCATGCTTCTGGCTCTTTCACAAAATAAAAATGTATATTTCTAACAATTGTTATCACTTAACATCCTTGACTATGAAAATCTGTTAGAGTTTTGCTAATCTGCAGAAGAGGAGCTAGGATTTCCAGTGGACAATAAGCTGAATATTAGCCAACAGTGGGCCTTTGTTGCAAAGAGCAACAGCATACTGGAGTGCATTAGTAGGAGTGCTGCCAGCAAGTCGAGGGAAGTGATTATTCTCCTCTGGTCAGCACTGGTGAGGCCACAACTGGGAGTACTTAAATGCAAGGATGCAGATCCTAAACAGAAAGCAACTGCTTCCTCTCACCTCTCTGCCAGGGACTCCCACAAATTTCTCCTGCCAGCTTGTTTCACTGAGCCTCTGGCCAAGGGACCCTAGTTTTTCAGGGTACCAGGAAGGCTGAAGACAAAGTCCAGCTATGCTCTCAAGGCTGGTTCAAGTACAGACGCTTATCTGGCTAGTCACATATCATCTCCTGGATTCTTAAGGAGGCCTCCCCACCATTACGCATATAAATCCATGCCCCCACAGAGGTGCATGTTTACTAGTGCAGAAACTTTTCATGATCTAATTAAGACCAGGAGAATATGAACACCACAGACATGACAAATACTAGTCCAATATACTTTCTCTCCCCCGAAGACAGACTCGGATTTCTATGCTTCAAGTAGCCCAACTTGGAGGACAATGAAGAGAAGAAAAAAGGGCCTTTCATTTGGCTGTAGCCCAAAACAGAGCCACTCTTCCAATTCATAGTATAGGATTTTACAATGGAACTTTTCTAGACGATAAAAGAATGGAGAGGACAAAGTTAGGTTAGTGGAAGTCAGCATGTTATGATTCACCCTGACCTAGAAACTCTGGGTATGAAAGGGGTACTACAGTATCCTTTTCAGGAAAAGGAAGCAATGTACTGGAGGTTCCCAAGTAACTGCTACAACTCCAGAGGATCAATGAATCACATAACACAACAGATAGCCTAAGAATCAGGCTGCAGTTATGCAGATACATCTCAACTAGGACATAGTAGCAGGCATGTGGGTGCTGCACACCAGAGCATTACTAGACTAGATCTCAAGGCAAAAATCTAGTCCAAGGTATTGAAAGTAGTAAGTGTACAAAGTGGGCACCCACTGACATTCTAATTATTCTGTGGGGATAAATGCCCAGCTTGTTTGAAGCTGAAACCTCCAAGTCTTCAGGATACCCTACCACAGAGGTGCCAAACTCATCTGTGCCCCTGGGCTGGATCCAGACTGGAAGGAGCCTCCTGGGCTGGATCTGCACCCAGCAGTGGTAGCAAAGTAAGTGGCAGCTGGGCAAGCAGCAAAGAAGTTAATACAACTGGTGCTTGCCCCCCCTCACTGAAGTTAGGGGGCAAGCATCCCCCTATAACCTATAAATGGTTATAACCTCTGCACCTATAAATGCCCCCACACTGCTCCTGGTGAGTCCCCAGTGGGGCTTTGTAGCTGGGAATCTGGTGGCAGGGTATTCCTGGAAATTCCCATCCTACCCTCTGGACACCCTGTGGACTGGGTGAAACAGCTCCACTGGCCCAGTTCAGCCTGCCAGCCATGTCTGACAGCTCTGCCCTACCAGCATAACCCAGGACCTTCCCTGCTGAGTTGAGCACAATTTGCAGAACAAATTAAGAGCATCCCTTCCCTCACTTCCCATTTACAAAACAAATATGCCTTGGAAACAGAAGTGCACGAGCACCCGAGTGTCACTGACAGCCCCAGCACAATTTGAAGAGCCCATTCACTATAGGCCAACGATTCTTTTGGAGATGCTAGCAATTTTCATCACTCATAGGCAGCCACAGCAAGTCTCCATTATGACAGCCCTGACCATCAACTTCCTAATACCAAACCGTTAGGCCCTGTCCTGGAGCACTCAGCACATAGGGAAGGAGGGAGTTTCCAGATGACAATAGCAACCCTCTTCTGGGAAGGGTGGGCCCCTCACCTAGGTATTTAGCACTGGAGGGCTAGGGTAAGCACCTTGCACATCTCCAATAATCTGCTGCTGGTCATCCTAAATCTGTATGGCAAATCAATTCCACCCTGTGCTCATGTTCTAGGACTACCACATTGGAGGATTCTACAGTTATTAAAAGCTAGCACTGGCTGTCTCCTCTCCATTGTCCACCATGTCTCCATGCTGCTTGTGTCTTCTCCTTACCCAGGCATGTCACTTCACAAGGTAACAGATCACTGCCAAGATGTCCTGTAGCCTGGTCCTTGCCAAGATACTTTTCCAATCCTCTCACCCTCCCCACGGGGCTATACCTCACTTATCCATGATCTCTTGCTTGAAGACGGTATAGCAGTGGGGAGGAGCAACAGGGGCATGCCCTTTTGGATCCAACCAAACAAACCAATCATTACCAGGCTGGGGCTCCTGGTGACTATGACAGGAGATGAGTGCTTTTGGAATCGCACTGAGAGTTTCTTAGTGCAGCAACTCTTAACCCAGGTTTTGCAACATCCTTGGCCCCCTTCCAATGCTGTCAAGGCATCCACCCAGACAGAGGAAATAAGCGAGATCAGCTAGAAAAGATAAAGTGTGGGTTCTTCCCTTCCAGAGCCCTGCCTGCCTGGCCCCAACCCCCAAAATAGTTAAACGCCTGTGCTTAGCAAGAAACAGGATGTTGAGCTTAGCAGGAAACAAGGATCCTGTCCAGCCCAAACACAAGGGGATTTCCAGACCTCAATATGCCTCCTTATGAGCACAGTCAGGCCTCCCTGTTTCAGTAAACAAAGAATCCCGTTGCTGTGAGTGCTGCCTTGCCTAGACAAGCTGCAGAAGGTGACCCCCACCCCTCCAAAAAAAAAAAAAAAAAGAAAAAAAAAAAGAAAGAAAAAAAAAAAGTCGAGTTTGATTCCCATATTCAATACACCTGCCCTGAACACTGCACCAGGAGGACTGGGAATCAAGATGAAAGTAACTGGGCAGAAGTCCAGTACAAGGGCCAGCAGCCACAATGCAAGTTGTTTAAAATGACTTCTACCCTATACACCCTACAGAAAACGGTCATGATGCCTCACAGTTATACAGCAACATGAACACTGAAGGAAAACAGTGAGACTCAAACCCAGCTCCCTTGCACAAAACCACGCTGTATAATCCCTTTATTAAATAAGCAAGCTTCAATTTAGGAACAGGTAGGGTTTTTTGGTCCTCGCTGCTCCTCCTGGGAGGTTGGCCTTGAAGCTCAGGGCTTGGATTATTTAAGGTCTTGAACTAGTTTTTAGCCTAAAGTTATTCCTGGACAGTTTAGAACCTTTCGTTCTTGCACCCCACCCCCCAAAGCCACTTGCAGCTCCATCCCACCCCCACCGCAGGGGCCTCTATCTTACACCCCCCCGCCAAATACATGCAGATGTAGCAGCCAGTTGTTGGCCTCCAAGCTGCAGGGCTGGCCACATGCATGCGGCATTTATTGGTGACATTAAATCGGCCACATCAGACAAAAAAGCCAATTGCTGATAACACCCATTTTCCTTTTATTGGTGCCGATACAATATGGACTGATGTACTGCATCAGTGCACCTCTAGTCATATCCAATCTGTTTCCCCAAGTGCAAGTGATCTACTCTCTACACCCCTGATTATTATAGTAGCTCCCCTGAACATATTCCAACTTTACTCGATCTTTCTTGGATATGGGTAGTCAAGATCTTACACAGTATTCCAGATGGGACTTCACCATTGCCTTTTCAAATGAGACAGACCAGCAATGTCGAGTTTGAGTTGCACATTTATCTAACACTGCTCTTTCTACAGCATCCCACTCTCCAATGTTTCGGACAGCAGTGTTACTATTACGTGTGTATAATTCAAATGCCCAACTAATTCAACAAAAGAGTTCTGTAATTAAAGATTCAATACTCCTTCATTAGGAGCAGAGGATGCTCACAATCCATTTCTCTGGGTCATCTCCAGCAAAGACTTGATATTCAGGTGGCAACAACCAGATTTCTGAGACAATAATTCTTTCGTTTCTATCACCCTCCTTCAAATCTGAGTTTTGCTTCCACGTTAGCTATAGGAGCGTTTTCATTTCCAGGCCCTTGCTCCCATTTCTCATTACCCTTCCCTCCATGTTCAGCATCATTGTCCTTATTGAAAAAGGAAAGCAAGGAATGCACTTAGTTTGAGGGCTATACCTTACTTATCCATAATCTCTTGCACTTCCACACTGCTTAGAACAGCTTTCTTTGAAAGAGCTCAACATGTTCTGTCCTCAATTACCAGACCCTGACTAGTTTGTTTTATATTGATCTCTGTGGCCTTCCCTACATGAAAAGGGTAAAAAAAACAAAACCAAAGTAGACACTTTTCTAAACAACATACCTTAAAGAAAAATATGATAGAGAAGCACAGGGCAGTACCATGTAGCAACACACCACTCCAATGCTAGAATATGGCAGAGGCAGCAACAAAGTGAATTATGGCAATACTACATTACAGATTAATACAATACTTCCAAAAGAATGAAGTGACCAAGCAGCTCTTTTGAAGCATCTTATTACAAAGAAATATGGTAGTTAGCTACCAAGGTCAGCTGTGAAGAGCAGCAAAACAAACAAACATCATTTGGTACTGAGAGTATGGCAAGTGCACTGGGTCCCGTAGAAGGATAAACAAGGCAGGGTGAGAAAAGATTGCTTTAACTACCTGCAAAAAGAATCCCTGGGCTTTGAGGAGGAAAAACAGAACAGGAGCAAAAACCCACAAGAAAGCTCAGACAATGTCATTTTGCCAATAGTTGATCAAGGCTCTCCCATCCCCCTGCAGAGGCCACTAGAAGATGCATATTAGCAATGTCCTAAAAAAGAATCTTAGCAAAACTCTCTCCCTAGGAAGAGCTGTTTTGATTCTGGGAATTCACAAGACTCCTGTAAACCCAAGAGATCAATCCTCTCCCCAGTTTCTCAGGCCAATTTATTCTTCACCACAACAGTCTTGAACAACCCAGCCCAAACCTTATCCTTTCCATACATTCAGAAAATGGCTGATGCAATCCTACCTTCTCCCCAGCGCTCTGCTCAATCTTTATTACCTGGTCATCACTTTCAGCTGGCCTCAACCTTCCAGCTAGGCAGACTATTATTTGCTGACCACTTGCAGCTGGGCTCCAAGCCCCCAGAGCTGTAAGGAGGTGCCAGGGCTTCTATCAGATCCACACAAAAATTCATCATCAGGCGGAAGGAAGGAGCAGCCCAATTAGGAGAGCAGCACTTAATGCAGCATGCTGGGTGCTGTGCCCCACCACTGCTAGTGAAAACCGGAGCAGGGGAAAGACGGCAAAGCCATGCCAAGCAGAGAAAGGTTGGAGCAGGTGTGCTTGAAATCACTAAATGCAAAAATAAAAGCCTACCTTATCTAGTATTTTCTACCAGCCTCCCATCCATACACTTACAGGAATGGTTTCTGAGGTTAGACAAGATTGGACACATTCAGGGTGCTGTGGCCCTGAATACATAGCTACAGCTCCATTTTTTTTTCCATCTTCACGACAGGCTCCACCTCACACAATTACCATGCTACAAGGAACATGGCTGCATACACTCAAACATCTCCCATATCATTTGTTGTTGTAGATTTGGGGTGCAGTTTTAGTAGTGATGGTCCAGGAAAGAGGTGAGGGGATTTTTGGAGTGATATCTTTTATTACTGTATGAGTGGGAGAGACATGGACAAGTTTTGGTGCACTAGATAACCTTCCTCTGGTCTCTGGCAAAAAAGTAGACACAACTTAGGCAATATGGTAGATAGAAGAAAGGCCCATGTAAAACTTAATTATGTAAATAAAAGCAAGATAAAAGGCATTGCTATGTAGCACACAGACAACAGAAATCCATAGCCTAGCAGGGACAGAAACTGAGCTATTTGGCCACTGTTCTGGATTTCAGGTGGTAGAAAGAGTCTGCTGGGGACAAACCAATTCTGAATAAGGAGAAGTCAATCTCACTCCTAGATGAGGTAACATAACCATTTTATCTTCTCAGCTTTCTGATTCATTTTAATGTAAAAAAAATATATCCACAGTCTGAGCAAACCAATCCCTGCAGTTCCTGAAATTCATGGGTATGTGCTCAGATCACATTTCCTAAACTGTCTCACTTATTCCAGATACAGCAGGGTCCAAATGCAGAAAGCCTGGTGCACGTTCAATAGTCCTGGTCAGCTGTGCTCGGATAGACAATCCAGATGGTCATTGATATTTCCCTCCATGTCCTGTTGTGCCATCAAAACCCCCTGCCTTTGAAAAAGTATCCAGGTTGTAGCCCTATTGGTCTACAGACAAGATGAATCAGAATTTATGGCATAGGTAATATTTTGTTAGACCAACTAGATATTTAAATAAATACATAAATAAATAAAAATCTTTATTTGCAAACTTTCAGGCACACACACTTCTTCAGGCATAGGAGAAAATTTACAATCTTTACTTTCTCCTAGGTGGAAAGGAATATTCATCTCTCACAGGAGAGCTGAAGGTGGTACAAGGTCTCCTGGTTGGAATAGTTCATTTTGTGCAAATTAGGCTCAGATAAAAGTTGGAACAGTGTTTTTACCTTGAAGTAGTCTGGTGGCAAGCAGTATGTAAAATTATGTTTCCTTCTAGTTATGACATTTCATATTTCACCCTGCCCC
>NW_005841849.1:66944-85584 GCF_000455745.1 Alligator sinensis | reverse complement strand
GTCAAGTAGGGCTCCTGGAAAACCAGGGCAAAGAAGACTCTGAACTAGCCTATTTACAGAATTTAGAATACCTCTGCACTAATTTAGTTTTACACACTTTGGAAGTGGAGCCCATGAAGTACTGGAACAGGCTACTTAAGCACTGGAACAGACTCCCTAGGGAAGCTATGGAATCCCCATTCCTGGAAGATTAAGGACAGATTACACAGACACTTGGTTCACAGAAGTTCAGGGCTGGAAGTGACAGGAGCAAGCTTTCATGCCTGGTGCAAGGACCGGCCTGCCCCCTGTCTACGGGTCAGCCACCCGCTTCTCTCACCTACCATGCCTAGATGTAATAATTAGGTGGGAGGCTGCCTATACACCCCGATATTGGAGGGGGGGAGGGGCTACCCTCAGCTCTGTTCCACCCCTACACCATGGAACAAGCCTTGCAGATGGCATCCTAGGCAGCCAACTCAACCGTCCCCTTCACCCGCTAGCCGTGGCCCCTTCCTTGGGACCTTCAGCTTTCCTTTAAGCCAGGCTTGTCCAACATACGGCCCCTGGGGGACCACCCAGCCATTTTCTGAGGCCTGAGGTGCTGCGATGGGAAATGAAAGTAAACACTGTTTACTTTCATTCCCACCCCTTGTCCTTCCCCCAGCCCCTCAGCAGCTTCCTAACGGGGGGCGGTCCTTTGTCCGGCCCACTGGGTGATAAAAAGTTCGTGATCCAGCCCCACATTCAAAGAGTTTGGAAACGCCTGCTTTAAGCCTTGGCCCTGTCTCAGACCAGTCAGGACCCCGAGCTTCTCTGCTGTATATGGGCATCCCTCGCAGTGGGCCCCTGGCCCTTCTGACGCCTATCTGTCCTGGCCCCAGCATTGATCAGTCTGGTCCCTTAGGTTAGGTCTTGGTCTCCTGCCTGCACTCAGGCATCAGGGTCCCCCATTCCTGGCTCAGGTGCAGTGTTCCCTCAAAGCTGTGCGTGTGCGCAGCCATGCACCAGTAAAAATCTTGCTGCGCACAAACTTTTTAAGGCCATACACCCACCCGGAGAGGAGCTGGGCGTGGAGTGCGGCAGAGGCACCAGGGCTGGCGTGGGACACTTACTGAAGATAAGCTCCTCACTCCTTATAAAGGGCAGGCAGCAGCTCCTCCCCAAGGTGAGGCAAGGCAGGGCTGAGGGCTGGCACAGGCTCTGCCGGCTCTGGGGAACTGCTCCACACCCCAGCCCTGACATCGTGTACCTCCTTACTCCCTGAGGCAATGCAGGGGAGCAAAACAATCCTGCGGAGCCTGTGCCAGACCCCAGCTACAGCCCCCATCCCCACCTTGGGGAGGAGCTGCTGCCTGCCCTACATGAGGAGTGAGGAGCTTATCTTCAGTAAGTGTCCCACGTCGGCCCCGGTGCCTCCCTTTCAGTTCTATCGATTTATTGTATCCAGCCCATGGCTGGGCCACAGCATCAATTCTATCAATTGTGTCCAGCCCATGGCTGCCCCACAGCACTCCACTGTGGTGCTCTGGGCAGCAGTTAGCATGGAGAAGGGTGGTGGCCGAGCCCTGCCTGCTCCTACCTGGACACTCACTTTGGGACACTCACCAGTGGACTGCGCCGCGCCAAAAAGGGAGGTGGGACCAAAGCAGTGCGCTCACGGACTGCTACTCTTTAGAGGGACCATTGCTCAGGTGCTTCACAAAGTGTGCCTGGCCCCACAGGGTCACTCACCCCAGCAGGCTCAGGCTCTTCAAGAAGCTTTGTCCCAGGGGCACAACCACAGGGGAGCTAGAGACCCTCCCCTACACACCCTGTGGGAAACCCCCCCCCAAAAGAAACTACTTAGCTGCCACAGGACGCCAGATGCCAAAGGAACAAAGAGTGGAGCCCGCGTGGTTCACGAGCTGCGCCTATATACAGCTGGAGCCAGCAGGTGACGTCAGGAGCAATCACCGGCCGGCGAAGATAAGAGGGAGTACTGAAAGAGAAACGGGGAGAGCAGGAGCAGCAATGGAGGCTGTGGAGGCTCTCCATGCTGGCAACAGGTAGTGCCAGCATGAAAGAAAGGATCCGGATCAGAGAGCAGCAGCAGAGGCTCTCTGCATCAGTGGCAAGCAGCCCTGGTGTGAAGGGGCGGAGTATGCTTGGGAGCGGCACCCCGAGCAGCAGAAAATAAACCCTGCACCGGCCATGAGCAGCACTGACGGCCAGGGGATGACCTCACTCCCGAAGGAGCTATAGCAAACCCGGAAATGGCGCAGGCTTCCTACTCCGGGTTCTCACAGGTACGAAGCCGTGGAGGGAGGCCAACCTGGGGAAGGACAGATGATACCCCTATGAAAGCGCAGAGTGGAGCAATGCCAGGGGACACCACCTGGCTTAGGTTCTAGGGCTGAAAGAGGGAAGGAGCAGCATACCCTGATCTCTTCTCTTATATCCATCCTCTTATCCTTTTCTTTAAGTCCTTTTTCTCTTTAGTTGCCACTGGTCTGTATATAGTCTTCTGTGTTCCTGTTGTGTCTGTCTTTTTTCTTTGGGTGTTCAGTGGTTAGGTCTGCCTCAAAGGAGATCTGGCCGACCGTACCACCAAGGTGATCACGAGGCTCAGCAAGTTGATGGTGTTCAACGCCGATAAATGCAAGGTTCTCCACCTTGGGAAAAAAACTTGTTACTTGTCCGTGGGAAAAAAAATGTCTTCACTCATCTGGCTTGCATCCATAGATGCTTCTCAAGCAAATCCCGGGACGTCATTCTCCCCCTGTACTCGGCCTTAGTGAGGCCGCAGCTGGAGTACTGTGTCCAGTTTTGGGCTCCACAATTCAAAAAGGATGTGGAGAAGCTTGAGAGAGTCCAGAGAAGAGCCACGCGCATGATCAGAGGTCAGGGAAGCAGACCCTACGATGACAGGCTGAGAGCCCTGGGGCTCTTTAGCCTGAAAAAGCGCAGGCTTAGGGGTGATCTGATGGCCACCTACAAGTTTATCAGGGGTGACCACCAGCATCTGGGGGAACGTTTGTTCACCAGAGCGCCCCAAGGGATGACGAGGTCGAATGGTCACAAACTACTTCAAGATCGTTTCAGGCTGGACATAAGGAAGAATTTCTTTACTGTCCGAGCCCCCAAGGTCTGGAACAGCCTGCCACCGGAGGTGGTTCAAGCGCCTTCATTGAACACCTTCAAGATGAAACTGGATGCTTATCTTGCTGGGATCCTATGACCCCAGCTGACTTCCTGCCCTTTGGGCAGGGGGCTGGACTCGATGATCTTCCGAGGTCCCTTCCAGCCCTAATGTCTATGAAATCTATGAAAGTAGCCGTTGACAATGGGGATGATAGACGACACAAGCGCATCCAATAGGCCTATAGCCTATCAAAGAAACGAAGTTAATAACCAATCTCAAAGAGGGCATGAAGATCAAAGATCTTCTAAGCTGGAGGGACGGCCACATTAAAATCGGGTGGCCCGCCGGAGGTTGGCATAAGGAAGGGGTTGTAGGGGAGGTGGAGCCCAAAGAATATCTGCCTGGAGGAGTGACTGACCCCAAGGAACTTAAGGAAGAAGACCTCTCCACTGAAAATGCATTCAAAGTTATAGCAGGCATATTTAGGGGCCTTCCATGGGGCGATCAAGGTCCCTCTCAGTGGCCACACAAACTAACACCATGCCCACCGCCAGGCACATGCACTAGGGCAGTACGTGAACGGGTATTCAAAGCGAGGCGGTCACAAGCTTACCTGGCCTTCCCTGGATTAGATGGAACATATAACCCACCCAAAGGTGGGGGCTGGGGTTAAGGTGCCCCTACCCACCTTTCACCAGGGTGGTAACTGGCCTGGCATTTCCTGGGGCCTCCCATGCCACTGGGAGTCCCACCAGACCACCCACTCCCAGCAGGGTGCAGTTTTAGGTCATGCCCAGGACCAGAGCCTCCTGCTCCTACCTGCAAGATGTTCCCATGCAGCAGCTCAGCCAAGCAATGTTTCTTGCCTCTCCCAGCAGTACACTGCTCTTGTTTATATAGGTGGCCAGAGTTCTAAAATGGCCACCATAATCAAACACCTGCTGAGTGTTTGATCTAGCCCTTAAAGTGGCAGGCACCACTGGTGCCCTGCCACAGGGACTTTATGAGATCATCAGGTCCAGTCCCACTGCTCTAGGCAGGAAGGACTGCCGGGGTCAGATAACCCCAGCAAAGTATGCATCCAGTCTCCTTTTAAAGATCTCCAGAGTAGGTGCCTGCATCATCCCCGCTGGGAGTCTATTCCAGAGTCTGGTCACATGAACCATGAAGAAGTTTTTCCTTTTATCCGATCTGAAACCTCCTTCTTGGAGTTTATGACCATTGCTCCTCATTTTCCCCTGGGGTGCTTTGGTGAATAGTTGTTCACCTAGGCCCTGATGCTCTCCCCCCTGATATATTTGTAAGCTGCCACCAAATCCCCTCAGTCTTCTATTTTCCAGGCTGAACAGTCCCATATTTGTCAGCCTTTCCTCATATGGCTTGTTCTTCAGGCCTCTAATCATATGAGTGACTCTTCTCTGGACTCTCTCAAGCTTCTCCACATCCCTCTTGAAGTGTGGCGCCAAGAACTGGATGCAGTACTCCAGCTGCGGCCTCACCAATGCCAAGTAGAATGGGAGAATAACTTCCTTGGTTGAGATGGCTTAGTTAGGGATGATCCTTCCTTGAGCAGGGGCCTGGACTAAGTGATCTCATGAGATCCCTTCCAGCCTTACTTTTCTAGGACCCTATGAAAATGAGGGGCTGAGCATAGGCAGAAGTATGCAGGCTTTCTCCTCTCTCCTCTCCATGCCAAGGAAGTCCCCCCATTACTTTCCTAAGCACCCTGCATGCATACACTTTACCATCTCTAGTGTTGTCTTCCAGAGCTCCTTTGACAGGATTCTGCATTCCACAACAGGTCTCATTGGCTGTCAGATGCTCAAGGATCATTCTCTTAGTACATGCTGTTATGGTGGACAGAGCATGCCAACATGTTGACCTCCAGGTGGTGGACTTGACCACTCACCTTACAATTTATTTAAACTTTGAGAACCTCCTTTATGTTCTCCTATATACATAGGCAGATGTAGGATTCAGTAAAGTGGGGCACAGCACACCACTCCTCAAATCACAGGGAGGTTGGAGAATGTGATTACAGCTCTGGAGCTGGTGGGGAACACTGGCTGGGACACAGGTTCAATAAAAGAGGTATTTGCTACTGTCCCTGACTGAACCCAGCACCCTGCACAACTACTCCCTTCAGTCTATGGCTGAAGCAGAACGGGAGCAGCTCTCAGACACATCCTGTGCCTGGACAGCAGTGGAGATGAGTGGGGTCCCCGTTCCTGCACTTGTTCCCTGACTAGCTCCCCAGTGTCCCCTGTTGGCCCAGAGGCTCCAGCTGCAGGGTAGTGCTAGCCTTGGCCATTTTCAAGGGGCCTAGACCAAGCTGCAGAAGTGTGGCTAAGCAGAAGGTCTCAAAGCCTGTTTTTGAGTGACCATAGCATAATCCAATCCCAACTGACACCTTTCAAATCCACAAGAGACCTAGTTCAGTCCAATTCCAAAAATTTTCATAAAACAAAGACATTTAAATAAAACCAGTCAGAGATCACTTATTAGAATACTAGACCCAGCCATGGGGCAGAGGCTGGAGAGAAATTTGGAGAACTCAGCAACAAATTCAAGACCTGTTGCCAATCTGCATGCCATCATCCTCCCATCTCTCAAGTCTCCTCAGCTGGTATAGGTGAGAATCTATGTTGTGCTATTACAGGTAGCCTGATAGATTTTGGGATAAATGTTTGGTTTTGTGTTTCAAAGTGCAAGGAAATAAAAGGTCAGTCTGTAGACCTGTTTCTGCCTCTTTTATCAGTAGCCAACCCACAAGGTTACCTGTAATATGGGGAACAAGGGAGAGGCTGCATGGGGTGCCAGGCTCCACTGGGGACAGCTGTGACAACAGCAAAAGGGGGTGTGACTACACCACTGCACCCCCCGATCTGCCTCTGCCCATCGTCACAGGGTACCCAAAGTGTTTTTTAAGATACCTGGCTCTATGGGCAGCCTCCCAGCTCTCGCCTGTCATGTCCCCATGTTTGCTGTTATACAAAGTATGGGAGGCTGCCCTGGTTTTATCACAGTGACCTACTGGATTGTGGCCCTGACCTTATGGGCCAAACTGCATGGCTCCATACCTACCCTACACCATGCCCCATGCCTCCCAGATGGCATCTTTACAGATGTTCTACCAGTTCCTGATGCAGCCCCTCTCTGGGCCTTCCAACCCCCCAACCTCTTTCAGCCCCACTCTGGGCCTTCAGACCTTTTGGTCTCTCCACACAGCCCCTTCCTGGGCTGCCAGACCCCTTGATCTCCCTTTCGGCCCCACTCAGGCTGTCAGACCACTTGGCCTCTTCTCTGGCCCCTCTCTGGGTCCTCAGACCTCTCGTTTTCACACAACCATTTCTTGGGCTACCAGGCCCCTTGGTCTCCCTCCCAACCTCTCTCTGGGCTGCCAGCCCCTTTTGGTCCCTCGTCCTGGCTCCTTTCAGTTCTCCACTTTCCTGGCTGCTCTCCAGGGCCTCAGACCCATCTGGTCCTGAACTCTATTCCTGGCCCCTTGCTGAGCTGCTGGACCCTTCTGGTCCCCCTATGCTTGCTGGGCCTCACTATATTCCTCAGGCCCCTTGCTGGGCCCCTCTATCCAAGCCCTTGGACCCTTCTGGTCTTGCACTCCTTTCCCCAGCCCCTTGCTGGACCACACCCCATTTCCCCAACCCCTTATTGGACTGCTGGACCCACGTGGTCCCGGTCTTCCCTGGCCCCTCTCTGGCCCTCTGAACCCACGCAGTCCCGATCTTTCCTGGCCTGTCTTTTCTTTTTCTGTTCTGGTGTGCTCCCCTAGACTTCCCCCTCCATGGGGTAACACACAAGGCAGCGAGAGCCAAGGCTTTCCAGTGCCCCATACTTGCCTTTCCTTGGAGTGGCCCATGCAAGGCATTTCATGGAGACTTCCCCATCACAGGCAGCCCCACCACACTAACCAGCCCCAGTAGGATGCAGTTTCAGGTCTTACCCAGGACTGGTCTTCAGGCCTTCCTGATCATACTCCTCCTTCCCTGAGCTCCCCTAGGTGTCTGTAACAGGGCAAAGACAGTCCTTTTCCTTTGATGTTACTAAGTTGCAAGTAGTCAGGTCAGGGACAGGGCAAAGTTAATTACTTAAACACAGTAGGGAAGGGGATCCCACCTGGGGTGAATATTAACTGGTTAGGAGCCAGCAGCTACTTAAGTCCACAGAAAGGGGTTTTCCTTTGCCTGCTGGGGCACAGCATGGAGAGATTCAGCAGGGACACAGGAGCGGCAGACCCAGTGCTGGAGCAGCTTGCGATAAGACCGTCTGACTGGGTGTATGTAACCACAGTGCCTGGTGAAGTAAGGAGGTGAGGAAGAGAGGAGAAACTTACTGAGAGTAGGTCCCACAGAGAAAGGATCTGCTGGTATGACAGGAAAGAGAAAAGAGAGTGTGGGACTGGAGTGGAGCTGACTGACTTGTGGGAGTGGGCTGCCCAGTGGTGGAGAAAAGGGAGACCACGAGCTGTGAGAACAGCCAGGGTGCTCCACACCCTGTGGGGACGTTACTAATAAACCAATTTTCTTTTATCCTGCTTCTGGGGTGACTTACTACACTCTCTCTCTTTGGGGAATTAACTTCTTATTCTTCCATCATTCCAAAGTGTGGCAGGAGAGTCCCAGGGAGAGAGGTTTTGTTATTCACCCCCACCCGGCCAGAATATCCTATGCCCTCCTGGGCTGCTAACCATCGGGCTACCTGGCCCCGGCTCTATCTCCATCCGAGTCCTCCATCTCTGGCCCCCAGCTCACTCTTGGGACCCTTCCTTGATCCCTCCTCCTCAGATAGCCTAGTACCCGCCACCATCATCCCAGGTTGCATACCCCTTGACCTTCTTTTTGGCTATGGCCACACAAGGAACTTCGGCCTGTCCTAGGCCCTGGCCCCGCCTCAGGCCAGTCAACAACTCCAGGCTCTCACAGCTGTCAGTGTCTGCTGTGGTCCATTTCACCCTTCGGCCCCTCCCAGGCCCTGGCCCTGCACAGGCCAGTTGAGATTCCTAGGGTAAGTCCTCCAGCTGTCAGCCCTCTCGTCTCTGTGGGTCTGCCCTCTTTGGCCCTTCCATAGATCACTCCCTCTCTCCAGGCTTACCACACTCTGCCCCACTAACTGGGTTCACTCAGACCCTTCACCAGGTTTCCCAAACACTCAGCCCCTCTCCCAGGGCTCAACGGGCCTCTCAATAGGTCCCTGTGCACTCAGCCCCTTTCCTTCGGGGCTCATCCAGCCTCTCAACAGGCCTCAGGCACTTGGCCCTCTTCTCAGGGCTCTGGCCCCTATACTGGGTCCCCAGGAACATCCTCCATCACCTTAGTTCCTACCCAAACCTCTAGATGTTATTTCCCTTGCTGGCATTCAGGAGGAGCAGCTTTTCTGCTAGGCAGTGCTCCTTCACCAGCTCCCAAGGTATTACTGGCAGCCCTGCGCTCAGGGGCTGGGCTTATACCCTGTCTAAACTCAACCCTCCTCCAATCACGTGACTCCCTTGCTCAGGCCTAGCCTCATCCACCAGCCCCCTGGGGCAGCTGACTCTGCAATTAGCCCTGCCCCCCATCTGGCTCTGCAAGCTCTGTCATTATTGACTCCAAGATGAACATGGGCCGACAATGCGAGGTCATGGTTGGCAGGGCTAACCGGACCTTGTCGTGCATCCACAGGTGCATCTCGAGTAGAGCCAGGGAGGTGATCCTCCCCCTCTATGCGACGCTGGTCAGGCCGCAGCTGGAGTATTGTGTCCAGTTCTGTGCGCCCCATTTCAGGAGGGATGTGGACAACATGGAGAGGGTCCAGAGGAGGGCCACCCGCATGATCCGGGGACAACAGGGCAGACCCTACAGTGAGAGACTGCGGGACCTGAACCTATTCAGCCTCCACAAGAGAAGGCTGAGGGGGGACCTGGTGACCGTCTATAAACTCACTAGGGGGAACCAGAAGGGTTTGGGGGAGACGCTGTTTCCCCTAGCCCCCGCTGGCATAACAAGGAGTAATGGGCACAAGTTGATGGAGAGGAGGTACAGATTGGACATCCGAAAAAACTACTTCACAGTTAGGGCGGCTAGGAGCTGGAACCAACTTCCAAGGGAGTTAGTGCTGGCCCCTACCCTGGGGGTCTTTAAGAAGAGGCTGGATGCCTACCTGGCTGGACTCATTTGAGTCCCGTTTTTGTTTTTAGGGTTTTTTGTTGTTCTCCCGCCCTGGCGGGGGGTCGGGCTAGAAGATCTATTAGGTCCCTTCCGACCCTAAAACTATGAAACTATGAAGCTGCCTGAACCCCGAGTGCACTGCCACAACCATATTCCAGTGTGTTGGAGCAGACTCATTTAATGGAGTCTGCTGGGGCGTGGCAGAATTGCCATGCTCAAGCAGCATCCTGCATCTTGTGTATCAGCATCCCTGCACTTAAAAATGGTGGCAGGGGTGCTTGAACTAAAGCTTGTCAAGCAAGCTTTAGTTCAAGTGCCCTCGTCACCATTTTTAAGTGCAGGGATGCTGATATAAGAGACACGGCAGAGGCTCTCAGAAACAGCGGCTCTTGGAAAACGTGTGAAAGTGCCCCTCCAGACCAACTAACGTCAGTCCTTCCAAATCTTTAATGTCATTTTCGTTGCTCTGCTCTAGATTTTCTCCATTTTGTCCTCAGCTTTTTTGAAGGCTAGTGTCTAAAACTGGACACTACTCCAGATGGAGCCTCACCAGTGCTGAAGAGAGTAACAGAATCATTTCCTGTCATTTGTGTTGCACAAATGGCTAGTTTCATGCCCCTGGAGGCTTGTCCAATCCACCCCTAGGAGAGAGTCACACACAGGCTGGGTCCGAGTTCAGATTTATTGTTTGCAAACAAGTTCGACAAGGGAGCTTAATTTACTCAAATCCGTGTCGACCCCAAACAGAGTCTGGGGTTCCTTTTTATAGCTAACATAAACAAAAGATTCTAACGTGTCGCGTAATTATTGGCAGCCCAAGTATTACGTCTTACAACATATGTCTAGCAGGTACATGTTCTATGATGGTTTACATACATGTCTCATTTACATCTTAAATCTCCTCCCTGGGGCCGTCCTTAAGTCCATTTCGGTCATTCTTTGGTCAAGGTCTGAGTTCTTCACATCAGCACCTTTCCCTGTGCCTCTTCTCTTATCTCTCGTAAGGAGTTATTTGTTGCATCTGTTCCTGGCTATGTCTGCAGAAGTCTAGTGCTACTCGTAAATCTATCATTGGCCTACATACCTTAGCAGAAGCAAGTGTGATAATATGCAGAAGCAATTATGTAGTGAAACTAAACAGTTCTCAGCTGTGAAGCCTTTGTGTAGGGAGATGAGACATTTTTACCACACAGCTGCTACACAAACATTATTGCAAAATCATAATGACTAGATTATAACATATTTTTACCACATTTGCATTCAGCACTCCTATCACTGCGTCTCGAGGTGCTATTAGCTGCTTTTTTTTTTTTTTTAATATTACACTGCTGACTCTCATTCAGCTTGCAGTCCATGATCCTTCATTATATTGAACTAGGTAGTATTGTCTTAGATCATCTCAAATGTTTGTTGCAGTTTTCCAGCACTGGCAAGTTAGAAAGTAGACGCAATACATCTCTTCCTTGACTCTGTCCCTTCTGCTTTCCCTGGTTACTCTATCAAGTCTTCCAGCCACTTCAGTTTGTTGAAAAGGTTCCAAGAAAACTCCAGTTTTCATGTCCTTTCCCAGAACACACTGGAGCTGTGAGCCTCCTAGTTCACACACTGACTCATGAGGAGTGTCATGGATGGAAGCAAACATGAACCCACTTTTGGGTACAAGCATCCCCCCACATTTGCATCCTGGCAGGGAGTCGGGTGTTACAGCCTCTACTGAAGTGACTTGGTGCCTCAGTTCTGCCGCAATAAACAAATAAAACAGAAGATCCTTTTTCACTCCAGACAGCAGGTTAAGAACGGTACGCTGGAGGTTATTTACTGTACATAGCAATTTTATTGAACCTAAAGACTTATGAACAATTCCACAGATGCTATTATTCTTATCTGCCAATGTTTACATCTGGCAAATTTTACATGACTAATAATAACGCACACATCTTGCTTCTAATATGTAAAATCTTATAGCATGTCAGACCTCTCCTTTGGTTTGGGGGCAGCTCTCTTGGGAACAGGAAGCCCTGGGTAGCTGCTGCCCCTTCCTTGCTGCAGGTGAATGCATTGTAGAGGAGTGCTCTGTGTGGGTCTCCAGGAATGCTATAAGTATTGATTTTGGGCCAGTGACCATTTCTAAAACATGTTCAGCCTCCAGGCTGAGAGTGAGGAACACCACTCATGCACTATTACATGTAAGAAGAGACCCAGCAGCATTTAACTGTATTTTATTAAATAAGGCAGAGAAACATGCAGAACTGTGAACACCCGAAAGTTCAGATCACAGGGCAGACCCTGAAACACCCTAAGTGAAGGAAATCTTAGATTGTGTTTCCCAATCTTGATTTGACTTTTGATCTTGCCTTGCCCCTCTTCAGGGGGGGTGTTAATTACAGTTACCAGGCATAACAGTGGCAAAATCTGGATGAGTTCTCCACCACCATCCCTTCACATTGACCTGCCATCAGTGCACCTCACAGCTGGGCACTCTGGTGTTTTAAGCCACTAGAGTCTGAATCTGGTCCAGGCACAAGTGCTGTCTCAAGGTCTTTAGGATTCACTTATAGGTTACACATCCTCCTGGTTCACACTCCCTTGCTGGGAGTGGGGTCTACCTCACTGTCCCCAAGGCCCAGGTCCATCTCCTCTGATGCCCCCCAGAACATTGCCCTTTCCCAGAACTCACCAGAGCTGTGAGCTACCTGGTTCACAGTTTAACTTTTCATGAGGAGAGTGACAGATGGGAACAATCAAATACGCACTGCAGGGCAGAAAGTGGCCCATCACGTGGTGCTTAAGGATAAAGCACAAAAGGTTACAGATCAGGAGGAAAAAGAGATTCCCAGATGCAGGGCCCCTCTTTAGCTCCCTTCCTTGGGGATCCCTGCCCCCTCCCACCCCCCAAAGTGTTCAGGAACCTTAATCAGGTTCCTAGTGCAGGCAGCTTCCCCTTAGCTTGAGCTAGTGAACCTGAGCAAGCAGACTGGGATGCTCAGCTCCTGCTCCTCTCTCATTTTTGGTGTCTGGTGACTCCCTGATCAGGCTTTTCATGGGTGGTCAGGTCCCTGCTGGTGATCTTCATTGCTAATGTGACTTCACCTCCCAATCCAGGTCTCCTCAAGAGAATCTGGCAGCTGGTAACATTTCAGTGGAAAAGCCCCTCGCCAGATGGCCTGCTATCATTCAGTGTTCACTGTCACCCTTCAGTGTTTCAATCCAACAGGGAAGCAGAAAGACAGTAGAGACAGGGGGAGCATGGTCACACTTGAAAATAGGCTGCAGATACAGGTGGACCTAGACAAGCTGGCAAGTTGGGTGGATCGGAACCAGATGAAGTTCAACACTGAGAAGTGTGGAGTGCTCCATCTGGGGATGAACAATCCCCAACATACTTACAGGCTTGGTGGTACTAAACTGACTAGCACAACGGCTGAAAGGGACCTAGGGGTAATAATAGCCCATAGTATGAACATGAGCCATCAGTGCGATACTGTGGCCAGCAGAGCAAACAATACTCTGGCATGCATCAAACAATGTATCTCAAGCAAAACCAAAGAAGTGATTCTTCCGCTTCACTGGTGAGACCGCAGCTGGAGTACTCTGTCCAGTTCTGGGTGCTGCACTTCAGCAAGGATGTGGAAAAGCTTGAGAGAGTCCAGAGAAGAGCCATCTGTATGATCAGAGACTTGCAAGGCAAGCCATACGAGGAAAGGCTGAGGGACTTGGACCTCTTCAGGGTTAAAAAGAGAAGGCTGAGAGGGGACCTGATAGCAGCTTATCAGGGGAATACATCAAGGGCTCAGCAAACAACTGTTCACCAGGGCACTTTTGGGGAAAACCAGGAGTAATGGCCACAAACTCCTGGAGGACTGTTTCAGGCTTAACACTAGGAAAAACTTCCTCACAGATAGGGTGTCCAGACTGTGGAATAAACTCCCAGGCTGGACCCAATGATTTTGCGAGGTCCCTACCAGACCCTTACAATCTATGAATCTATGACAGCAAATGCCTTTGTATCCAAAATGCAGTTTGCAATGTGGTGCAGAATTCATGGCCATACAGGAGATTCATAAGTTGTACAGGTTCCCTCATTTGTCCCAGCAACTCACAAAAATAATGGGGTTGAGTTACCTCCCAGTACCTGAGGACAGTACACACACTCTCCTTCTAGATGGAACAGTTGAATTAACAAGACTAATAGCAGAATTCATACAATAATTCATTCAAGCACACAGATTTGCTGGCCACAACAGACTCATGAAAGCACCATCTGTTCCATTCCCACTGATATCATATGCATCTCCTCTGTCTTTATCCTGGGGGAGGAGTGCTGAGGGGCAGATTTCAAGCACCTCCTAATGTTTACCTCCAATATTAGTCTTACAAGAGGCTTGGGACCTCCCAGGGTGAATCTTAGCATAAAGGTCTTTTCCCATCCTTGCCCCCCAAAGCCTATTCCCATTCATCCAACCTCCTGAGGAGAAGGAAGTTGCACGTCTTGCTTTACCCCCATCAGGTTCAGTAACATCTTGATTTTGGGATTCTTTTTTTTTGTTGCCTTTCTTCCCATTTGCACATCTGCTGGCAGCTGCTTCACCCACCTCATGAACTTTTCCTAAACTTGAACTGGTATCCTGAGTTTGGCAGTTCCTTTCATTAGCCCCAGCTCCTCTTCTCCCACTGGAGTTCTTACCCACCTCAACTTTTGGCTGTGCCCCAGTCTCTCTTCTCCCACCAAGTTTTGGACACAATATCTGGCATCGCAAGTTTTCCCTTTGACTCGTATCTCCCGTTTCCATTGGGGTCTGGGTTTGTATGAGCCTTTGGGGCACAAATGGACACATACAAATGACTCGGATGTGAAATGTGGCAACATTGTGGTGGCCTCCCAGCCCCACTTTGGATGGGCACCACTGAGTTAATCTGCCTTGGGGCAAGTCTCCTACCTGGCATGTGGTCACTAGGCACATTACCCATCTGTATCCCAAGTCCTGAAAATTGGTTTGGGGCTGCTGCTCCCACTGCAATGGGTTCATTTGGTTTCCTGATGGAGGGGAAACCATCAGAGACCTCCTCCTGAGACCCACATAGAAGCTATCCACCTTTTAGCTTTCTTTCACCCAAAGAGGAACTTTTTGCAGAGGCAGTCTTTTGTCCTGCACTTATACTACTTTTTTCTAGAGCTCAGGCTTTGGCACAGGAGGAAAAGGTTTAGAAAATTGCTCAAAACTCAACCCCAACTCTGTATTTGCAGTTCCCTGCCCATTCCCTGTCCCTTACTGTTATACTTTATTGCCGATAGTTTAGCCGATAGTTGAAGTGCCTTGCAACAGTATAACGGAACTTCTTTACGATGCTCATTGCTGCTGAAGCTCTTCTTAGACTTATGGGAGATAGTGATATCCTGTATCCCCAGATCTGAATGCAGACTGCCACTGAATCAGTTTTCCAGATCAGTCAAGGGTCCACTGAGGGCTTATACTAAAAATGTAAAAGCACATAGAAACACAGTCAAATTATCCCCAATTCGATAACCAGTAAATACTTTAGCATTTATACCATCTGACAGACTAGGTATCCAGTGTCTGTTTCTACCTACCAACACAGTGTGCAAGAGGTGCTTTTCCTCTGATTGTTGTTCTGGATTGGATTCCTTGACCTTCTCTTCTTCTTTTGCTTCTCTGACTCATGATCTTGCTGCTGGGCAGCTCTCACCCATTCATTGGTTGAGTGGTCTCTGCTGGACACTTGCCAAAATAAGGTCAGAAGACCCAGCTACTACTTCCCTGGGTGTATTAAGCCTCTGGGATCAGAGCAGAACTCAAGTTTCTGCCTCTCTTGGGAACTCTAGGCTTGCTCTTGGCGCACAGGATGTCTAGGGTAGCTCCCCTCCCTGACAGCTGAGACACCATGGTCTAACTGCCTGTCTCCAGAACTCAGGCCCATGTCTTCAGGTTCCCACCATAGCTTTCCCAGAACCCACCAGAGCTACAAGCTGCCTGGTTCACTGTTACAGAGGTTCATTACTTCCCACTGAATTCACCAGTTGAACTGGTCTCCCAACTTTTCACATCAGTTCACCCAGCTTTATAATATAATGTGGCACTTTGGCCAGTTATAAAAAAGACTATAGAACAGGCACCTTGCTGACCCTCCCAAAAGACAGAAAACTGCAGCAACTCAATGACCTAACAGAGCGGTGAGACACGAGTCTCCCAGTACACGGACCAGGGGATCTGGTATCACACCATCTTCCTTGGCAGCAAACTGAGTAACTGCATATCACTTACTTGGCTCAGCACTGCAATCCACACAGCGGCGGTACATTAACAGATATGCGGTGCGACTCACACTGAAACACAACAAAAGCCTATGAATACCTAGTCAAATAGGTGATCACATCCTTGTGCCTCACTCATATCCCGGAGGTCTTTGCAAGCATAATACAATTTATAATCTAATGCAAGAAAATGTTAGACCACTCAAATGACAAAACGTAACAATCTACAGTTACAACAGGGCCAATTCATTAAGAGAGAGATGGAAATAGGCTGCTGAAGATCCTTGAATGGTTACACCTTGGAAACTAGAGCTAGGCTGAATCATCTCTGAGCCAGAGTCATGCTATGCAGTACTCTTTCTAGGCTGAAAACTTGTTTGAACTTTGAACCAGCTGAGAAGCGATTGACCAGAATCCACTCCTCACAACACAGGTCAAGGGCTGAGGGCTCTGTTTAGAGGCACCACTACAGTGCTCAAAACGTACAACCCTGAACAGGGCTGTGGGTTTCAGCTGAGTGGGAAATAAAAAGTTCTATGTCACTGAAAAGCAGGTGGGACTCATCTTTGATCTCTTGGTTTTGTTTCACAGACCTTCCTTTCTAATTCCTTCTCCTTATTTTTCACTCCTTAAATCAAAGGAATTGAACTTTTGTAAACTTAATGTTACACAACTTAGACACCATGAAAAATGTTCACCTTTGTATTTTCCTGAAATTAAAACAATATCTTGCATTATTGATTGGTTCTTTAAAGAAACCGAAGACAGAGTAGAGCAGAGAATGCCTGGCAGACAAGATATCCCTTTGGGAAGTCCTTTCAACACATCACCTGAGGACCCAGCTACATTATGTAATGGCAGCAGTTTCACATCATACAAGGTTCATCTCTTGAAACCAGGCTTCCTAGTCCACAGCAACAGAAGGCAGGAACAGATGTGGTTTGGGTCTCAGACATCCAAAAGACATGTTCAAAAACAATCTTTCCTTACTATACTAACAGATGCCTGAAATAACAAGCACCCTAGAAAAAAGGTTGCAAAGAAGAGAAGAGCCTATGTGCTCTATGCACCTCACAGCTGCACTGCTCACTGAGGGACAGGCCTGCAGCTCCTGGAGAACACCCGTGCCCAGCAACAGGCAGTTAAAGAAAGAGTCTACTGCTATTTTAGGTGGGCTCTGACTCATGCTGGGAGCACTAGTGGGTCAAGACCAACCCTTGAAGGAAAGGAGGAAGAGTTTTACAGGGGAGAACACAGAGCTATTCCAGTGGGAGCCCTGAGAGCGTTACACAGGCACTAGGGCCCAGGTACAAAGGACAGCCCGACTGTCAGAATGGGAATTGAAATTACCAGATCCTGCCATCTGTTGAGATCTGTCTTTTTGGGATCTGCAAAAAAAAGACAACAAAACACAAGAAGAATTGTTTTCTAGGGTTGCATGTAAAACATTTAAATACCAGCAACAAGGGTACAGCCTGGTGGTGAAGGGGCACTGCTTTAGTAGTGGGAAGGAGAAACACCATGCTTTTCAAATACTGTGTTGCATTACGATAGCAGAGGCACACCCAGTTTGGGAGGCAGTGACACAAAAAAGCCAAGTGTTTGTACAGATGTAAATGCAGATTAAAGCCAACAGCTTCAAATGAACAGCAGCAAATTTCTACACAAGTGAAGGTTTTCATACAGGGCTTTCAATCCCCCTTCCCTTTTCTACTGCCCTCCTCAGGTTCTTGAGAAGAAACTGGAGCATAGCCATCAGCTGCTACCTCAAGGGACTGGTTCTCTGATTGCCATAAAGACAGTTTAACTAAGATCCCTGGGATTCCCTGATAAAGAAATGCAGAGAGTCTTGGTTCCACCCCACTGCTCGCCCCTAATGTGGCCACTAGAACAGCCTCTTGAACCTCCGGGCAAATCGAGAGGAGACATCATCCCTCTGGTTGACAGACTAGATTGGCTGTTGTGGGATGATGATAGAGTCCTGGTCCTCAATAGCCACTAGAGAGGACTAGAAGAAAAATGCTAGGGGGACAGTAATAAAGGCCAGAGAGCCCCTGGGCGCCACCTGGGAAAGATTACAACCCACAAGATGGCTTTGTCTCGTTCACACTACAGTTGTGCTCCAAGTCCCATGTCCTGCATCCTGGTGTGTGACCCTTCCAGTGAATCTGGGAAGTCCTCAGCACCTATGAACAGAGCACTCTTTGCTGCAGCACAAAGATATCAAAAAATACCACAGAGTTTGGGGAAAAGACTTCAGAGTTGCATTGACTGTAATAATCACAACGATTATATCTAGTGTTTGTTGGTTTCACACATTCTTACTGAGGAAGAATAGGTTTTCTAGGGGGCTTCTATATTCATATTTTAATGCTATAAGTAGAGACAGGCCAACGCACAGAAAAGCTAAACCATAGTGCAAGAGGAAAAAGAAAACCATTCATCCCTTACCCCAACCACCAGCAGCTTTCCAGCTTGCTGCACTTTGCTTTTGGCAAAACAACAGGCACGCAGGCAACTAGAGTTATCCAAGAGGAAAATACATTGCCAGAAGACATAGACTTAAACACACAAGTTGTTTCTTGAGTGGAGGTAAAGCATTTTCATAAAAGCAGAACTCCAAGAGCAGCAAAAATATTCTCAATGCATGATGTTTAGTATTGCTAAAAAAAAATAAATCTCCATTACAAATGTCAAACATTTGAAATACTTTAGTTCATTGGCTTTGTAAATGGGCTGATATTTTTTTCATATAGTTTTGCAAATTTTTAACATTTGGCTCTTACATGAAAAATGCAGTTTTCAAAAATGGGAAAATATTAAATCCAGTAAAAATATTTGGACAAAATGATAACCATGGAATTGACCTTTGAGCGACTGTGCACACAAACAGCCTCACTTCTGGGCATGCTCCAAGCTGTACAAGGGGCTGCAGCACACCCTTTGTGCTGCTCCCTCCAACCATGCCAAAGGGATGAATGGCTATTTGCACTTCATGTTACGCAGTTCCTCCCAGCTGCCAAGCTGGGACAGAGCAATCTGCTGGCATGTGTTTGCATCCAACTTGCAAACTACAACCGCTGCCCATACTCCTTTTTCCTCCTT
>NW_005841849.1:34330-66913 GCF_000455745.1 Alligator sinensis | reverse complement strand
CCCTACACTGAAGTCTTCTAGTGATTTTTGTTGGCCTGGTGATTTTCTTATCCTGAGGTTTTCCCTTGAGCCGCACCAAGCTGCCATTTTGGTCTCTCAGTTTCCCTTGAGACCTAGGTCCAGTTTTCAAAACTGCTCCTTCGCTGAGGATCTGGAATTGAACATCTTCTCCAGATGCTTAAGATATATTGTCTGGGCAAGTCACATATTCCAAACAGATGTGACAACTGCTGCTCTTTCAAAGCACAGACTCAGAAGAAAAGGGAGATCACGCGGAGAACATTCTTTTTCAACAAGTCATTTGGATTAGGCCCTGTCAAGGACTCTGATCAAGCAGGCCTAGCTAAGCCAACCATGTGAGTTACCACACCTGCCCCTGATCCCTTGATACTATGGCTGATCCAGTTCTCTCTAACCAGACTGGCTGCTGAAAGCACCACTCACCCCGTTTTAACTCCCAATCTATGGTTACGATCCCTGCAATGACGTGGCCATAAATTGCTTATTATGGCATTGCAGTTGTTACTGCAAGAATCTTGGGTGCAAGGCTCTGACCTGCCTAAAGATGATGCTTTGCCATTCCAGAGAGGGGAGCTATTTATCATAGAATCATAGAAAATCAGGAATGGAAGGGACTTCTGGAGGTCATCAGGTCCAACCCCCTGCTCAAAGCAGAATAATCCCCAATTAGGCCATCCCGTCCAAGGCTTTGTCTAGCTGGGTCTTAAAGACCTCCAAGGATGGAGATTCCACAACCTCTCTGGATAACCTGTTCCAGTGTTTTACTACTCTCCTGGGTGATGAAGCTTTCCCTAATATCTAACTTAAACTTCCCTTGCTGCAACAAGGACCATTGCTCCTTGTTCTGTCACCTGCCCCCACTGTAAATGGTCTAGCTCCATCCTCTTTGGAACCTTCTTTCAGGTAACTGAAGGCTGCTATTAAACCCCCCTGAAGGCTGCTATTAAATCCCCCTGCTATTAAATCCCCCTTCTCTTCTCCAGACTAAATAAGCCCAGGTCCCCTAGCCTCTCCGCATAAGTCATGTGCCCCAGCCCCTGAACCATTTGAGCGACTGTTACTCTCCACTGGACTCATTTGTCCGCATCCTTTCTGTAGTGGGGGCCCCAGAACTGCACACAGTACTCCAGATGTTCCCTCACCACTGCTGAATAGAGGGGAATAATTACTTCCCTTGATCTGTTGGCAACACTCCAACCAACGCAGCCCAGTATGCCATCAGCCTTCCTGGCAACAAGGGTGCACTGTTGGCTCATATTCAGCTTAATGTCCACTGTAATTCCTAGGTCCTTTTCTCCAGAGCTGCTGTGCAGCCAGTTAGCCCCCAGCCTGTACCAATGCATAGGAATTGCTCTGTCCTAAGTGCAGGACTTTGCACTTGTCCTTACTGAACCTCATGAGATTTGTTTTGGTCCAATCCTCCAATTTGTCTGGGTCTCTAAATCCTTACCCTACCCTCCAGCATACCTACTACTCCCCACTGGCTTGGTGTCATCTGCAAACTTGCTGAGGGCACACTCTATGCCATCTTCCAGGTCACTGATGAAGATATTGAACAAACCCAGTCCCAGGACAGACCCCTGGGGCACTCCACTTGATACCGGCTGCCAACTAGACATCCAGCCATTGACTACTACCCTCTGAGCCTGATGATCCATCCAGTTTTCTATCCACCTTACAGTCCATTCATAAAACCCATACTTAGCTTGCAAGTGAGAATCTTGTGGGAGACTATATCAAAATCCTTGCTAAAATCAAGGTATATTCACATCCACTGGTCTCCCTGCATCCACAGAGTCAGTCATCAGAGGCCAATCAAGTTGGTCAGGCTGACTTCCTAATCACCTTCTTCTCCAAGTGCTACGAAATGGATTCCTTGAGGATCTGCTCCATGATTTTTCCAGAGACTGAGGTGAGGCTGACTGGTCTGTAGTTTCCTGGATCCTCCTTTCTGCCCTTTTCCAATTGCCCCGGACCTCTCCCAATTGCCACAAATTTTCAAAGATGATGCCCAGTGGCTCTACAATCACATTGGTCAACTCCCTCAGCATCCCAGCCAGCCCCATGGACTTGTATTATGTCCAGCTTTTCAAAGTAGTCCCTAACCTATTCTTTCACCACAGTTGGCTGCTCACCTCCTCCCCAAACTGTACTGCCAGGTGCAATAGTCTGGGAGCTGACCTTGCCTGAAGCGAAAAAGACACTAAGTCCTTCAGCCTTTTCTGCATCCTCAGTCACAAGGTTGCCTCCCCCATTCAATAAGAGACACATGCTTTCCATAATCCTCCTGTTATTGACATACTTATAGAAACCCTTCTTGTTCCCCTTCATGTCCCTTACTAGCTGCAACTCCAGTTGTGCTTTGGCCTTCCTGACTTCATCCCTGCATGCCCTAGCAACACTCTTATACTCCTCCCTAGTTGTTTGTTTCCACTTTATAAGCTTCATTTTTGTGATTTAGCTTACTGAAGAATTCCCTGTTAAGTTAAGCTGGTTTTCTGCCATACTTACTAGTGTTAATGCACATCAGGATGCTTTGTTTCTGCACTCTCCGTCAAGTTTCTTTGAAGTACAGCCAGCTCTCCTGGACTCCTCTCCCCTTCAGACTGGCTTCCCAGGGGATCCTGCCCATCAGTTTCCTAAGTGAGTCAATGTCAGCTTTTCAGAAGTCCAGGGTCCATACTCTGCTACTCTCCTTCCTTCCTTCCCTCAGGATCCTGATCTCTATCATCGTGTGGTCACTGCTGCCCAAGTTGCCATCTACTATTACATTCCCCACCAATTCTTCCCTGTTTGTGAGCAATAGGATAAGAAGAGCGTGGCCCCTCGTTGGTCACTCCAGCACTTGCACCAGGAAGTTGTCCCCAACACTCTCCAAACGCTTCCTGGATTGCCTGTGCACTGTTGTATTGCCCTCCCAGCAGATGTCAGGGTAATTGAAGTCCTGCATAAGAACCAGGGCTGTGATTGGGAAACGTCTGCAAGCTGTTTGAAGAAACCCTCATCCACCACTTCCTCCTGTTCTGGTGGTCTACAGCAGACACCCACCATGGCATCACCCTTGCTGCTCACCCCTCTGACCCTAACCCAGAGACTTTCAACAGGCCTATCTCCAACTTCATACTGGAGCTCTGAGCAATCATACAGCTCTTTTACATACAGTGCAACTCTTCCTCCTCTTCTCCCCTGCCTATCCTTCCTGAACAGCTTGTGCCCATCCATGACAGTGCTCCAGTCACACGAGCTCCCAAGCCTCTGTTATTCCCATCACATAGTTTCATAGTAGGTAGGGTTGGAAGGGACCTGAGCAGATCATCAATCCTGCCCTGGGCAGGAAAGAATACTGGGGTCAAACGACCCCGGCAAGATGATTATCTAGCCTCCTTTTGAAGACCCCCAGGGTAGGAGCAAGCACCACTTCCCTTGGAAGTTGGTTTCAGGGTTGCCACCCTGATTGTGAAGTAGCACCTCCTGATATCTAGCCTGAATCTACTCTCGGTCAACTTATGGCCGTTATTCCTCGTTACTCCTGGTAGTGCTCGGAGGAACAGGGACTCTCCCATTGCCTGCTGGTCCCCCTTGGCCAGTTTGCCACCAGATCCCCTCTGAGCCACCAGATCCCCTCTGAGCCTTGTGGAGGCTGAACAGATTCAGGTCCCGTAGCCTCTGCTCATAGGGCCTGCCTTGTTGCCCCCTGATCATGCAAGTGGCCCTCTGGACCCTCTCAGTGCTGTCCACATCCCTCCTGAAGTGCGGTGCCCAGAACTGGACACAGTACTCTAACTGTGGCCTGACCAGTGCCGCATAGAGGGGGAGGATCACCTCCTTGGACCTGCTCAAGATGTATCTGTAGATGCATGACAAGGTGCAGTTAGCCTTCCTGACTGCATCCCCACACTGGTGGCCCATGTTCATCTTGGAATCAATAATGACTCCAAGATCCTTTTCTGCCTCTGTGCTGACGAGAAGGGAGTTCCCCAGCCTGTAGGTATGCTGCTGGTTCTTCCTCCCTAGGTGTAGTACCTTGCACTTGTCAGTATTGAAACCCATCCTGTTCTCATCCGCCCACCCTTGTAACCTGTCTAGATCTAGTTGCAGCCTGCCCCTCTCCTCCAGTGTGCCCACATCTTAGTGTCATCTGTGAATTTGAACAGGGTGCTTTTCACCCCCTCATCCAAGTCACTGATGAAGATGTTGAACAGTGCAGGCCCGAAGACCGAGCTCTGGGGGACCTCACTGCCCACATCCCTCCAGGTTGAAAAAGATCCATCCACCACCACTCTCTGGGTGCAGCCCTCCAGCCAATTTGCCACCCATCTGACTGTGTAGGCATCGATGCCACAGTTGCCTAATTTCTTAATGAGAATGGGGTGAGAGACAGTGTTGAAGGCCTTCCTAAAGTCCAGAAAGACTAAGTCCACCACGACACCTGCATCCAAGGATTTTGTGACCTGGTCATAGAAGGCAGGTCAGGTCCTGCTGATCTGAACATGTCTAGTCCCACCAGAAGTTCCCTGACTAGGTCCTCACTGACCCTGGGCCTGGCAGCACCTCCCCTGGGTCTGTCAGGGATTCTCAAGAACTAATGAGTAGGGGCCTACCATATTTGCGATTGTGCAATTTTCGTGGAAACTGCAAATTTGGGAGGGCTCCACAAAAAATGGCAGGCTCCAATAAAAGAGGGCCCCACAAAAAATGGTGGGCCAGTTGCAAAAAAACACATACAACCATGCTCCCCAACCCCTCAAAATAAAAACCTTACTGAAAATATAATGGGAAGCCAGCAGTCTTCATGGTGCTGTGGCTTGGCCATGCAGCCCGGCAGGGGAGGAATGGGGGATGGGGGCCGCTGGTATGAAGGGCTGCCAGCAAGATGGCTACCACCCTTCCCCCTCTCATCTGATTGCCTGAGAGGGAACGCCTGTTGTGTGGCCCTACCCACAACACCAGTCAGTGATGAGGAGCAGGGCTGCATCTAGCCAGCCCTCACAGCCAATCAGTAGCAAGGGGCAGGGCCACCGGGGTCCCTTGGCCAGAGGCACTGGAGGGACCTGCCCTGCTCAGCCTGTGAAAAATGTGGCCAGCCTCAAGTTAAGTAGACCCCTACTAATGAGACCCTCTATTTATTGATAAATTCAAGGGTGACCCTCCAGTCTCTAGGGCCTATTTCACCATCTCTGAGACAGCTGGTGGTGACTCTCCTCAGTATCTCCTACACTCTCTGGTGCCTCCTCAGGCCTGTTCCGATTGGCCGACCTCCTCCTCATCCTTCTCTCACAAGAGGCAGCATTTCAAAGGCAAAAATCACACAAAGAACGGGAGCCACATTTGGTTTAGTCTTTATACCCCTTGTGAGTACACCTATTGGGTTGGTGGCAAAATGCTCCCTTTCCCCCATCCACAAGAATGGTATTTCTGGTGCCTGTTACCTCAGTGAGGTAATGATAATGTCTGAAACCTCACAGCAGATCCTCCATATGCCACTTTTTATTCCAATAAAATGGCCTTCAGAACTCATTCAATTTCTTGCCTGGGGCTGCCAAAGTTAAACTGCTCCCTGAAATTCCTGCCAACTTCACCAGAGACAAGGCTACTTCCATAGTGACCCTTTGGACTGCCCTCATGCACCAAGCTCCAGCTGGTCACCTCACAGCAACCTTCACTGAGCATTATGCTATGGTGGAGGCCTCTTGAGAAGATGCATAGTTAGTGAAACAGTTCTTCAATCACTGTTCAATTCAGCCAGGGACTCTAGGATCCAACTCTAGCTACGTGATGGGGTTCAGGTTTGGAGTCATCCACAAGTGAGAATGTGTATGTGGACAACAACTTAAAGGAGAAAAGGAAGCTACTTACCAGCAGCTGGAGTTCTTAGAGATGTGTTCTCCAGTAAATTCCTTTTTTTCAAAAAAAAAAAAAAAAAAAAAAATTCAATTTTGGAAATTAAAAACCCCTTACATTTTGAAAAATCTCACAATGGAAATTGGCTGACAAAAAAGGTGGGCAAAGAAAAGACAAAATAAAACAAAGGATTTTAGAAAGTTTTCAATAAATGGGAATTGAGAATATTTTTTGAGTTGCTGGACAGCCTGTGAGCTTTGCTCACTACACCCATAGTGGAGATCAGCAGGGATGATCAACACAGGAAGGAAGAAACAGGTCAAAAGATGAGACACATCTTGGGCTCTTTTCCTTTTAATATTTTGAATCACTCAAGACTTTTGTGTATTTAGTCCAAGGTATGACTCTTTTCCCCAAATCAGAAGCCCCTCCTCACACACCCTCCAAGTAGTAACACATTTCATGAACACCCAGGATCCATTACCTTGCGCACTCTGCTGTCATTGAATTCATACCAGCTATTGTTTTCAAAGGACTTTATCTCAGCCAGGTAATGGCCACCATGAATTCCTCCAGAATGGTGACACATGGCATAGAGGTGATAGTATACAACCTAGGAGGAAATCATGTTAAAGTTCAGATTAACCATCTATTTAGCTGTACTACAAAGACTCTCAGACAGAAGGCATTGCAGGGTGGCACCTTACAGACTCACTGGGCATGTCTACACATGCATTTACTGAGCAGTAACTTATGGCGCAGTAAGAGGTTTTAAGGCCAGCATCTAAGAGGTTTCAAAGCCAGGCCCCAGCTCTGGTGCAAGACGCATGGGTTTAAACCCATTGTCCCACCGTGAGCTTGGGCCACAGCAGATCCCCGGCAGACCCCTGATTGGACCCCAGCATGAGCTGGGAGGTAAGTGCGGGGCTGCAGTGGGTGGGCATTAGGCAATGGGGCAGCTGAGCGGAGCTGAGGAGGGTCATCCCCCACGGCTCCTACTTAGCCTAGTCCCTAGGGAGCAGTAGGGGAAGAGGGGGGCACTTACCTGCCCCCTTCTCCAGTGGGACAGGCATTCCCTGTCCCGGAGAACAGTGCGTTGCCAACAGGTGTACTGCACATGCGTGGCTTTTAAAAAGCTGCACCAACAAAAAAAAAGCCTCAGTAGGGTCCCAGCTCTGGTGCAAGATGCACGGGTGTAAACCCATCACACCCCCATGAGCTTGGGCCTCGACACACTCTTGGCAGACCCCTAACCAGACCCCAGCATGAGCCAGGAGGTAAGTGGGGCCTGCAGTGGGTGGGCATTAGGCAGTGGGGCAGCTGAGCGGAGCCAAGGAGAGTCACCCCGCCATGGCTCCTATTGAGCCCAGCCCCAGTAGGGGAAGGGGGGGCAGCATGAACTTTCTCTGTCCAATGCAAAGCAGTCAAATGTCTCAGTAAAACAGAAATCCTTAACTTTGGGAAGGCTGACTTTCAGAAACTCAGGAGACTGGTCAGCCAGGCACTAAGAGACCATGGCCCCTTAGTAAGGAGACTCCATGAGGAATGGTTGTTCCTTAAGAGCGCAATCCTCGAAGCACAAGGAAAGTCCATTCCGTCCCACAGGAAATGCAGTCAGTGGGCTGGGGAGCTCCTTTGCTCAACAGAGAACTTTTGGACCTCCTGAAACTAAAAAGAGAAGCCTACACCAGATGGAAAATGGGAGTCATTACCAAGGAGGACTACTCAGCACTAGCCTGCACTTGTAGAGAACAGACCAGAAAAGCCAAGGCAGGAACCAAACTCAGGCTAGCCATAGGAATCAAGGACAACAAAAAGTCCTCTTCAGATATGTGGGAAGTCAGTGGAAAAACAACAGAAACATTGGACCTTTGCTAAATCAAATGGGGCAGCTGATGCCTGACGCTCAGGAAAAGGCCAATCTCCTAAACGATTACTTTGCGTCGGTTTTCCACCCATCCCAAGGGTTCACCCTGTCAAAACATCCAGGGGGCTGGAGATGGGCTCACAATTGACATAGATCAAGTAAAGGAACACCTCGAGAGGCTTGACATCCACAAGTCCACATGCCTGGACAGAATGCACCTGAGAGCCTTGAAGGAGCTGGCAGACATCATAGCACGCCTATGACGAAGATATTTGAGAACTCCTGACGTTCAGGAGTGGTACCGGAGGACTAGAAAAGAGTCAACATGGTCCCAATCTTCAAGAAAGGAAGGAGGGAAGACCCAGGGAATTACAGGTCAATCAGTCTGACATCCATCCCTGAAAAGATCCTGGAGAAGATTATCATGGGTTCCATCAGTAGCAGGCTAAAGGAAGGCAACTTTCTGAGTGCCAGCCAACATGGCTTTGTTGCGGAAGATCCTGCCTGACCAACCTCATCTCCTTCTATGACCAGGTGACGCATTGCCTGGACAAAGGAGACAAGATTGATGTCATATATCTGGATTTCAAGAAGGCCTTTGACTTGGTCTCCCATGATGTCCTCATGGCTAAGCTGGACAACGGTGGCCTTTACCATTTCATGGTCCAATGGCTGGGGAACTGACTCTGGGGTCAGACCCAAAGAGTATTAATTAATGGGAGTGAATCAACTTGGCACAAGGTGAACAGTGGTGTCCCTCAGGGCTCAGTGCTCAGGCCAGTACTCTTCAACATCTTCATAAATATCTAGATTTGAGCATCAGATACAGACTGGCAAAGTTCACGGATGGCACTAACCTACGGGGGAAGGCAGTCACACTGGAAGATAGGCTGGGGATACAGGCTGACCTAGACAGGCTCACATAGTTTTGGCTCGCATGCCAAAAACTAATGGCATTTAACACAGAGAAGTGCAGGGCCTTGGGAGGAAGAACCAGCATCATACTTATAGGCTCGGCAGCACCATGACAGAAAGAGACTTGGGGCTCTTGATTGGCCCCAAGATGAACATAAGCCACCAATGCGATGCTATAGCTGGCAAAGCAAACCAAACTCTGGCATACATCCACCAATGCATCTCTAGCACAGTAACGCTGTGTGTGGATTGACTTGGGAGTAAAGCTAGTCCGAAGTCAGTCCCCATACACAGTGTTATGGCACAGTAATGCATCTACATGTGCCTTACTGCGCAGTTACTAAGCCATTATAAATTTGCTATCTGCATCATGCATGTGTAGACATGTGCCTGTACTGTGCAGTAATTTTTGGTGAGTGAACAGTAACCTAAATCACGGCGCAGCGACTGTGCATGTGTTGACGCACCCACTCAGTCACAGAGGCAAAAGCTTTTGTAGGTGACAGCCTACTTGGTCACATCTTCAGGTCAGATATACAGGGTTAACCGCAAAGACACTTAGGTAGCCAGCATTTCCCTCCCTTCACTTGTAAATGTTTTCAACAAACTACACAAATTATAGAAATAAAAACTGACTTCCTTTATAAAAACCAGAAAGATTTTACTGTATCAGTGTCAACAGATTATAAAGAAGACTGACATCTGGTTTTGTATGCTTATGACTGCAGAAATGTGCACAGTGTAAACAACTATTTTGTACCCTTATGCAGCACTGGAGTTTATGAGTTTGTTTCAGTAAGGTACTACTCGGTAGGGCTGTGCGAAATTTTGCCAGCAGTTTCATTTCAATACTGTTTTGACTTGTTTCAAGCTTGAAACAGTGAAATCAAAATGAAACAGAGAGCTTCGAAACAGCCCTGAAACGAAATGAAGCAAATCGAAACATTTTGAAATGTTTTAAAGTTTTTGAGTTTCGACGCTCGAGCTGGGCTTGCCTGCAGAGAAACAGAAACTTAAGGAAAGGGAGGAGAAAGAGGGGGAAGGGGGGAAGGAGTGCTCTCATTATTGACTGTGTAGCTGGCCAGCGACTGTCATCCTTCCCTGAGGTCCCTTCCAATCCCAGTGCTCTCGGGGAGGGATGGAAAAACTGCATAAAAGGCAGCATTGTTTGAACATCCCTGCTTTCTGCCTTGGTGTTAGTTACTGACCGGTGTGTTCCAGTTTTGCCTGTCAGCAGCCAGAGATGCAGGGCCCCAGAACCCAGAACCCCTGCACCTATCTCCTTGACAGCTGGCAGGCTTCATGGCCTCAGCAGGGGCTAGCAGGCCTGCAGCTTTCACCCTGCTGCGCCTTAACACACACAGTGTCACCCATGTCACAAGTTTTGCTTGTCCACAGCTTGAGGTGCAGTATCCCCAAAACCCCTGCACCTATCTCCTTGAAACTTGGCAGGCTTTGTGGCCTCAGCAGGGGCTACCATCCCTGCAGTTTTGACCCCACTGTGGCTTAACACATGCACATGACATGAGTTTTGCTTTCAAGACTTTGAGGTGCAGTTTCCCCTGTACCTATCTCCTTGAAACTTGGCAGGTTTTATGCCCTGAGAAGGGGCTACCAAGTTTAATCCAAATCAGGCCAGAGATGACAAAGTTATAGGCTGTTTCAAGCTTCCCCATTACAGCCTATGGGCGAAACATCAAAACAGCGTCGAAACAGAGAAACTGTTTCGATGAAACGAAATGGAACAGCAGTTCGAACTGAAACAAAATTTGAAACGAAATGCTGTTCCGTCAAAATGCAAGTCGAAACGGAATGGTGCCATTTCTCACAGCCCTACTACTCAGTGCACTGGGAATGGTCAAACCCTACTAGGGTTAGTTCACAAGAGTGTTCACCATCTGACCCTGACACCATGCTGAGGGAGGGCAGCAACCAGTTCAAGCAAGTTTTGGTTATGAACTCATCTCTCCAAAGGGAGCTCCAGCAGGGCTCAGTGGATTTTCCCAAAGGACAAATTCCTTCCTGCCACTTCATGAAATATCCAAACTCACAGGCTCAGCCCAGCAGGTTCAAGGGTTCAACACAAGAGTTTTGTGCCATGGTAGACTGGCCTGTATGAGACCAGGATAACTGAGTGGTTCTTATTTTTAGCTTTATTAGGTAAACAAAGTACAGACAGAAAAGCAGTTCCCTGTCTAAATTATGGTGCTTTACAGGAATTGCCATGAGTTAGACCGATCCTCCCGACCAATAGACCTTAGCTGTTGGGTCAGGAGGGTGGGAGATTGGGTTCCAATTTGGAGCCCATCCAGGGAGGCTGCATCTTTGCAGCCTCTTCCCCTGGCTCCACCCCTCTCTCCCAACTCTGGTGCTGCCTCAGAATGGGAGGGGGAGAAAGCAGAAGAAGGTCAATTCTGGGGTTTCCCCACCCTGCACTGGGGTGGGGAGGTGAGTGGATTGGAGCCTGCAACCTCAGGGGAGCCACCCCACCCACCCCACCCTCCTGCGCCAGCTGGGCAAGCCCCAGAATGAGCTCCCTCTGTTCCCTTTCCTCCCTCCCATTCTGAAAACAGTGCCAGGAGCAGTACCGGGCTGTGTCACCCGAACCCTGCTCCCAGCAAGTGCAGGCAGAAGTTACTGAGGGCGTTCCATTTTGGAGTGCCTTCATCTGAACCCAAAAGTAATAAGGATTCAGATTTTGGTGGGATTGGGCCCTTTTAAAGTGCTCTGCAGTCAGATCACATCTGTGTTTGGTCACAGCTATAGAGCACTTTCAGGGGCCACATAAGGTGAAAAATGTCACTCTTCTCTGTGCCTACAGAGAATGAACTCCCTGGTGAGTCCAGCGGAAAGTCCATGTACTTACCGTGTGGTCTTCCTTGCTCATATTGAGTAAGAGTGGCACAGACACTTCACAACTCAGCTTTGTAAACCCAGTAAAAGAATCAAACTGATATCTCTTCAAGTGCAGAACCAGAATCTGGGGTAGACTTCCAAAGCAGTATTTCTGAAAAACAAGACAAGCCCCACATTTCATACCATGTGGTCATCTCATCCACTCTAAAAATGCCCTTTTGTAGGTACACCAGTCAAATAAAAAAAGATATGTTTGCAAAAACCGTTTTCCTCTTTTTGCATGTGTGTCTTTCAAGATTTAGCACCTCTGGGCATCACTGTACCCAGTACAACTATTTGAACAAGCCATGCTTACCGATGTGGCATCTTGTTTGCACCTACACTTTTCACAATATAACTGGTCATCTCCTGTAAAGGTGTTTTCTTGCTGTATCTCATCCAAAGCGCTGGCCTAGACACAGGCAGAAATGACAGCATTATGTAGCATTAGTATAACTGAAGGACAGAGAAATTAATGGCCTGCCTCCTTCCAACAACACAGTCTTAAGGTAAGTAGATCAAAATGCTGACTTTTCCCTCATGTGAAGTACATCTACTTTGATACCAAATGAGCTTTTCCACACCAAAAAGCTTTAAGCTCATTTGTAAGTCTTTTTCTTGACAAAGTTTCCTCAATAAATTTGCTTTGTGTACTCACAGCTTAGCACCTGATTAACTTGCTTTGACTAGAAAGGGACTTAAGCTTATGTTTTTCCCTGCATAGATTGTTTCTAGCCCAGAGGAACAACAACGCCCTCCCCTGTGGCAAGAAGACCTCATGCAGTTTGTTTCAATGATGGTAATCAACTTTCTTTGAAGACATTTTAGTTCATCAAAATAACAGAGCAGATTTCAATAACCCTTGTTTAAGAAAATTCCTCACAGATGCTTAAGGAGCTCAAGAGAACTGTGAAGTTTTGCTTCAATTCTGGAAAAATTAGTAGGCATATTTAAGGATGTCTTCAAGTCAATGGGACAGCTTACATGAATAAAGCTCAGCAGATGTCAAGTCTTTGCTGGGTAAGAACCTTTACCCCTTGTCTTATGCACAGCAGTGGACAGGGGATGAAAATGCTTCTGAGTACGACTGATGTTCAGATCACCAAAGTTATGGCACAATTGAATTCACAGAGGCTGCAGCATTCATCCTGCACTGAAGCATCCAACTGTATTTGTAAGCCAGGGCTTGGACAAGCATTTTAAAAAAACAACTGTGTTTTAAACCTCTACACCAGTGTAAGAGCCTTTGATCTGGTGCAGTAAAGCTGCTCTGGATTTCTGCTACCTAATGTCAAGGAGCCTCATCTAACAAACTGGCCACCAGTCCATTCTGGATCCCAGTGTGATGTTCATCAGTGTATGGAACAAATAGAAATTACACACTGGGTAGCTGCTTCCTGTGCCTGGGCACTCAAACAACTCTGTAATACCTTCAACAAATGTGTATGAAATATATGAACTGTTTAAACTAGAAATATATGAACTGTTTATTCTAGAAACTGATCTGTTCATAAAGCAAAAGAAAACTGTCACAAGACTGAAAAGCTCAATATGTCCCAAAACCAACAAGGTTCTGGATTAATTTGCATGTAACTAATATCCACTGGATTCCTCAGTATGTCTGAAAGACCAAAAATGAACACATGGCACCCATCATTCCTAACAAATGTAGGGATATTTTCCTTACCACAGAGTAACCTGCGTGATTAGAAGCCAAGTTTTTAAAAGAGAGGGAAAGACTCAGGACAGGATTCTCCACTTTTGTCTGGAGTCTGCATTCACAACAAGTGATGGTATGGACCTTTTTCACCTCGTATAGCTAAGAAAAGATAGACAATGATAAGCATTTCCAAAAATCCAGTGTGTTAAAACTACAGGGAAAGTGCAAACATATCTTAGCTGGAGGAATGGAAGACATGTGTTGTGTACCTTCCCAGTCTCACTCAACACTGTTTCTAATGTTTACTGCCTGTCAGAGCAGAGGCGGCTCAAAAATCACTACAACTGAGAAATTAAATAAATCTAAATCTTAAGAAATTACACTAAAAACCTATATTAAAGGAAGGGGAAGGGGACAAAAATCAACCCCCAACGTTAAGAAATGAATCAAGGTTTCCTGCTCAACTTTACTTCAATCCCACATTCATTTGCATGACAACACAGACTGCTTACCCAATCACATCCAATATTTACCAAGGACCTTGGCCTTACTCAGTGCACAGGGGTGGTTATTAATATAAGCTTAACATTCACTTGGCCTTTGAGTAAGCATATCAACTGGATGCCTAAAGCTCCTCCTAAAGTTCCCCCTGGACTGTAGGCACACATGCATTTGGAGCCCTTTGAAAAGGAAAATGGGACAGCAGCTGGTATTTTCTATCTGTTGTGTGTGAAGGAGCTGAAAATGATTCTAAGGTATCAAACCCTTCCCAACTTTAACATTTCTTCATCCAGGGTTATAGCTGCAGCCGTTTTGCTACTTTTGACTTGCTCGCCCCTCATTCACACATAACAATAAGAACAGCTGCTCCCCAGTTGCAACGTTCCCTTTGTCCAAGGGCTCCAAATGTAGCGTGTCCATGCCCACTGGGTCAGATCCACTCGCAGGTCCCAGTGGGAGGTAAACAGGCTGAATCATCCCTAAGGAAGAGACCCCATGCACACCAGACAGCAGAAAGCTGTCTAAGAAGCAGACTGCTTTGCTATGCCTCTGGTCAGCCCGAAACTCCTAAACCTGACTCCGTGCTCTGAACCTCTGGCTTGGCTCCTCCAGCCTGTTCCTGCTTCTTCCTGTTCCTGTCTTGGACCTCCTGGCTTGAATCAACTGCATGTCCTGACCATGACCTCATCTTGACCCTCAGCTTTGATCCTGGCTTCCACTCTGATAAATCCTGACCTCGACTGATCAACTAGAACTGACTGCCTACATCCTGCTGCACCCTTACAGATGCTTTGGAAATGGTCCCCCTTGTACAAACTGGCACTGATGGAAAAGCAGTGGCCACAGCAGCAGCAAGTAGGATTGAGGCTCCCAGGGTGCAGAATGAGCAGAGCTGCTTAGAGATGAAGCTTTGCCTCTCCGCACATCCCTCTCCTACCCCAAGCTCCTAAGATGGCTCCTTGGATTGGTCTTGCTAAATGTGTAAATACACATGGCTTGCTCCAAGTATGAATAAGAACTATGTGGTAAATCACGGGGCAGGAAAGGACCTCAGGAGGTCTTCTAGTCCAGATCCTAGAACACGTAGGATCATCCCTGTCTAAATCATTGCAGCCAAGTATTTATTTAACTTGCTCTTAAAAACTTCCAGTGATAGAGATCTTATAGGCTCTCAAAAGTCATCTGCACCAATGTTTAACATTCTCTGAGTTAGAAAATTCATCTTAAGTTCCAAACTAAATTTCCCTTCTTGTAATTTCAGACAGTTGTTCTTTTTCCTGTTCCCTGTGACAGAAAGAACAGTGTATCACAACAACCCTTATGTATCTGAAGGCTCATGAGGTCCTCACCAGCCTTCTCTATTCCAGACTAAACAATCCTAATCTTTCTTTGTACATCATGTTTCCTAGTCCACTAAAAATTTTGAGTCATCTCCACTGCATTCTTTCAACTCTGTCTGCACCTTTCTTGAAGTGCAATATCCAGAACTGGACACACTACTTCAGGTGAGGCCTCCTCAAGATGAATCCCATCCACTGCTCTCCTCATCTATGAAGTCTGTCAGCTTGTCAAAAAACGGAAAATGGGTTGGACAGGTATAACTTGCTCTTGAAAAATCCATGTGGGCTGTTTCTGATTCTCTTATTATCCTCTAGATCAAGGCTATACAACTTTGATGTGGCTAGGAGTCATAAGTGATGCAGGCATGTAGGCCACATGCTGCAAGGGCAGCCTCACCCTGCCATGTGGGCTATGCCAGCAGTCCTCCCTAAAATTGTTCACAGCTGGTCACTAAACACGTTTCTCATTTTCTGGCTGCCCAACAGGTCAGATTTGCAGAAGCACTGAACTCAAATGTTGCTGTGTTTTAAACACAAAGTACCATTAAAATGCTGAAAAAAATAGGCCTCAGTTGTCTTAAGTTGGGCACCCACGATCAATAATAGATACTTGATTTTGGCCTTACTCTTTACACTTCAACTCCTTGGCTGTAAAGGGTTCTGATGTCATCACCCACTCTTTAGGGGTGTTTAGGAAAAAGAAGTGTTTGTGAAATGCTCAGAAAGCAGGGTGAGAACTGCAATTAGTAGCATATTCAAAACTTTTGTGTTCAGTGCAGAGTTTGCAAGGGATGTTTCAAATAAGGACAGAGGCCAGGATGAAAAGTATTGAACAACTACTAATTTGTTGAATAAGGCATGGATCTGTGGAGGAAAGTATGTGATTATATAACTAAAGATTGCGTCTTAAGTTGTACTGGCAACCTGAAACTAGCGTTGCATAACTTCTGGACATTTTGAATGCAACTGTCTGGAAGACCTCTTGTTTAGGTTTCCTGAAGGAAAAAATTACCTGGCGAATCTCTTCTTTCTCCTCAATTATTTTATCCATCAGGCGCCTGAAATATTCCTCAATGTCCTGCTGCTGGTGCACTGTGCAGACACAAATCGGAATAATCAACAACAAACTGCAAAAGTTGTTTGCTCTTAGGTGTAGTCTAAGGAGGACTGCTGGCCTGTGCGAACAGCTCACTGCCCCATTTCCATTTTTCACTTTCCCCCTGGGGCAGACTTTACATTAAAAGTTGACTATGGCAGAACCCACATGCAGAGATGCACAGCAAGAGAAGGTCATCCTAAAACCTGGTGGAGGGTTTCCTTAAAGCTTGAAGCAATAAGACCCTTCATTACTATTTAAAACATCTACAAAGTTAAAATGGCTTGCTCATTTCTTGATCGCTGGTCCACTTAACTTGAATGCATCATATCCCCAAGGAACAAACACCCCTAGTACACCTGCTAGGAGCCCATGCATAGCACAATGTCAAACTTGAGTAGTCATAGAATCATAGAAAATCAGGTTTGGAAGAGACCTCAGGAAGTCATCTAGTCCAACATCCTGCTCAAAGCAGGACCAGCCCCAACTAGATCGTTCTACCCAAGGCGTTGTCTAGCCAGGTCTTAAAAACCTCCAAGGACGGAGATTGCACAATCTCTCTCGGTAACCTGCTCCAGTGCTTTACCACCTTCCTAGTGAGAGAGTTTTTCCTAATATCTACCCTAAATTTCCCTTGCTGCAACAAAGACCATTGTTCCTTGTTTTGTCATCTGCCACCACTGAGAACGGTCTAGCTCCATCCTCTTTGAAACCACCCTACATGTAGTTAAAGGCTGCTATTAAATCCCCCTCAGTCTTCTCTTCTCCAGACTAAACAAGCCCATTCCCTCAGCTTCTCTGCATGGTCATGTGCTCCAGCCCTATTTTCATTGCCCTCCGCTGGACTTTTTCCAATTTGTACACAGCCTTGCTGTATTGGGGGGGCCCAAAACTGGACATGGTACTCCAGATGTGGCCTCACCAGTGCTGAATAGGAAAAAATCACTTCCCTGGATCTGCTGGCAACACTCTTACTAATGCAGGACAGTATGCCATTAGCCTGTCTGCTGGTGGCGCTGCACTTACCTCAAACCCCCTAGTAACACACACCAAGATACCCTATGGACTTTGATGCTGCAGAAACCTGAACTGCTCCACAATTCTTTCCCAGTGAATTATGAGAGAACGTGTGTGTTCTATTAATGTACAGTGAAAACATAGGGAGGTCCTTGAGGATTAGCAGCTTTAGAGTGATGTAACCTGAGTCATCTCTGCACAAAGGCAGATACCAGCAGACAGGAAAGTGAAACCTGGGTTCTACCTCACATCCTTAACCTGGGTGGGAAGTACCACAAAATATGTGCAACAGGTTTCTGGGTGTGACTGAAAAGGTCATTCAGCAGTAACAGTCCAGTAGGAGGCAGGGGCAGCTGAAAAGCGAAGCCACGCTGAACACCAAGCAAAATACAGCAACTCAAGATTTTCAAATGCATATTGTGTGAGGACCATTTAGGAAGAAGGAAGACGAGGAGGAGGGCTGGGGAAGTCATGAAGCGGAAGAGAATCAGCAAAGCCTTGTATATGCCTGAGAAACCCTCCTGCATTCATAGACGACTGCCATGGAGGAGAATGACGTGAACAGGGAACCAAAAGGGAGCTGGGGAAAAGCTCAGACCCACACTGAGGCCAATGAGGTCTTAGCAAAACTGAACCTCCTCCCCCTGGAAGTTCAGGTAAAGTTGCTTATGAAATACCAGCCTGCGAGGATGACCGAAGGTACACTACATTAGACAGGCATCCTACCATTGTGAATTCCAAGGCACTTAGTAATTCCTGTGGTGTTGAGCAAGGTGTTTCTATCCATCAGCTCTTGAAACAGCTTTATCAGGATGTGCACGATGCTGGTACCACTGTTACCACAGCTACAAAACACAATGAAGACACACTGTTCATCTGCACTTTCCAGACTTTGACCCAATGGGGCTTGCTGCCACAGTGGTTCTCAACCTTTTTTGTACCAGGACCCATTCGTAAACATCGATGGCCAGTCCTGACCCAGTGTCCCTCACTCCCAACTTGCCGTCCCCTGCCCCTATGCCTCAGCCCCAAAGTGTGTGGGGTGGCAGGGGCCTGTGAGGCATGGGGAGCCCCAGACAGCCCCTTGCAGGCTGGAACTCTGCCAGCCTGCAAGGGAAAAGCCAGTTTCCCACATTTTTCTCCTTTAAAAGGAGAATACATTTCTAAAAGTTTGTTCGTGACCCTTTCATATATTCTTGCAACCCACTTTTGGGTTGTGACCCACAGGTTGTAGCACAGTGTTTCTCAAGGATTCCAGGAGAGAGCTCTATGAGCTGCCTAAGTGGACTTAGGTGTGTACACGAGATTCTAATCTGCCCTTCTTTAGACCCTGAGAAACTGCTCATACAAAAGCAGGCTAGTTTTCCTCCTCTCTATTTCTTTTAGGGACTTAGCCTTGAAGTTATGTTGAAGGCAGGCTGCAGAATTAAATTCATTTGTCTATTTTCAGAGACTTGTATACAGTGGAGTAGCATTACACTCAGGCACTTAAGTCCACTCACAAGTCCAATACGTGGATTAGGATCTGGCCCCTGAGGTCTACTGGGGCCTGTGGTAGGTCTTGCTAGATGCACTCTAAGGAACCCCAAAGGCAGGAACAGACCAAATTCCCCTCTCATTGCAGGGTATGTCAGGGAAGGGCATCCCTCTGGCCATGGTTATGTGCATCAATAGACTGGGTAAAAGTGTGAAGGTTGATAGTTCTGGGTCTTGTTTGCTGCCCTATTCAGAGTGCAGCCTTACCCTTCCCCTGTTGCAAGCAGCTTTCTTGGAACTGGAGTTTTGACCCCAAGTTTCTGGAGTTTTGACCCCCATTTCTAGTCCAGCCAGCCACAAAACCTGCCGCAATCTTCTTCTGCTTTCTCTGCACCCCTAACCCTGCAGCCTCCTGTCTCCTTGTCCCCTCTTTCCCAAATCTACATAGCACTGCTCTGCCCACGACATCCTGATGGTTCAGTAGTACCAGAGACAGAAGGGTCTCACAGCATCAGAATCATGTAGTTATCCAGTATGCCCATATCAGGTGTGCTACAGCTGAAGCAAGCCCATGACACACTGGCAAACTCCCTACCTGCAGATGGCCTCTCTGAGCTCTGGGGTGAAGAACAGACACTGCAGCAGACTGTTGAAGTAGCAGGTGGAGCCCTGGTTACGCAGCCCCACATACACTCCTGCAAAATAGAGAAAAACCTGCAACCTGGGGGGGCTGGACACCTGAGAGCTCTGCCTGGGGCCCCCAGCTAGTTACAGCTCACCCTGCTCTTTGATAAATGCTGGTTTAAATCTTTGAAAGGGGGTCTGCACAGGGAAAATCTTTTGTGGTATTTCTGTGGCTTCTTCTTAATTGTATGAGGAAGGCCTGAGGAATAGGTCCTAGAGAGACAAACCTTTTGTTCCTTTTTTTTAGAAATGGAAACATTGGCTGACTGCAACAGAAGATGTTGTCATGGGTTATACAGGCACAGGTCCCATTGCAGCCCTGTCTTTTACAGATAGTGCTGGAGCAATTCAACAGAAAACATCTTCCTAAACTTTCTCTTCACTGACTGAGGGGGCCTCTGAACCATTAAAAAGGTGACAGCTCTGCCCACATAATTACTACTTCCAGTATCTAGGTCAGGTAAGATTTCTTTATAGAAACTCCTAAATGCCCAATAGACCAAATTCTGTTATTTTACATACTTGACAGTAGCTGCATCCTAACAACTCCCCATCTAAGACACAGATGTGATTTATGAACCTCTAGGATCTTGACAAAACTGCAGAAATACTCTTTAAAGGGATGGGAGACAGGAAGAATGGCAGCCTCCAATAATTCCCTGAATAGTGCATCTTTTATTGACACTGATATCCCAGAAATGGGTAGCTTACAGGACAGAAAGGATACAACATATGGCATTCTCCACAAAGATACCGTAGGCCTACAAGGCAAACCTTTGGGCTAGGGACAGACATTACACATAAACCAGTTTAAGTGATCAGAAACTGGTTTAAACCTGTAACAGAACAAAAGTTTGGTGCACATAAACGAGTTCCAAAATGGCGGAAACTGGTTTAAGATAAACCTGGTTCAATGTAGTATCAGACTTAACTGATTTGGGTCAAACCAGTTTATGCAATGTCTGTCCCGACCCCTTGCTGGTTTAAGTTAAACCAGACTCCCCCAGCATCCCAGCATGCTCTTTGGGCTGGGTGGGGCTCTCTACTCCACAGCAAAGCTGGCCCCACCCTACTGCTCCATGGCCAGAGCTCCTGCAGAGACTGCAGACAGAAGGGTCTGCCTGGCTTCCCCCTGCCCCACCCCCTCCCGCTGTCCAAGCAGGGATCCCCCCTCCCTCCCTCCCATCTCCCACAGCACGGAGCCCAGCCCCAGAGACCCTAGGCATATAGTATGCTAGCTAATGCTGTCTGTGTGTGTGTCTACAATTTAACTGGAACAGGTATACTGGAACAGGTATACAGGACAGTGTCCACTTAGTGTCCGCTTAGTGCTTTCTGGAGCTAATCAACAGGTCAGCTGGTAAGGTTCCTCCTTCCTTCCTTGGAAAAAAGCTGTTTTAGAAGAGCTTGAACTAATGAGAGAGGCTATTGTTTTGCTGCTGGGGTGATAAACACTGTCATCAGCCCCCTTCTGGCTTAGTCGTCTGTCCGTTTGCTGCAGACATTATAAAGTAGCAGGGAAAAGAGACTGAAAAGCTCCGTATCATCAGCACATGCACGCACTGCACACCCCCCCCTTGCCTCAGAGTGCTAGCTGGGGCCTGGGGGCTTGCAAGCCTGGGACAGTGCAGGTAGGCCTCTCTAATCAGAGCATCCTGCTATGCCCTCCTCAGCTCAGCACTCTAGAAGGGAAGGAAGGGCTGCTCTAGCGACCCCCAGCTTCTAGCCTGAGCCACTGCAGGCATGTGCTGGCATTTTTTCAGTCCAAAGGGGATATCTGAACCCTTACAAACCAGTTCAGCCTAGCCAGGTTAGACTAACCTGCAAAGATTGAATCAATTCAGGCTCAGGCTTTTTGAATGTCTGTCCCTAGCCTTGATTTTTAAAAATCCTTACTGAATGCTGTTATAAAACCTATCAGCCACAAAAACTATTCACCAGCAAAGTAGCGTGAGGATGACCTTAAAACATTGACTTCGCACATGCTAAACATTTAGAATTTAGTTTCTTTCTTGCAGTTCCTGTACTGCTACATTAGGAAACCCTAGACAAGAGAGCCCCATGGTCTCCCAATAATGCTCCAAGAGACAAGCCTACCATTCTATTCCAATTGCAGTGGTGTGAACGGAAGAGGTACAGGAGCTGGGGACCTGCTAGTGTTCCTTTTCTCTTCCCTGGCAGCCATGTGTAAAAAATGAGTGCTCATCACTTACCTGGCTTAATGTGGGAGGGCACCTCCAGATGCTTGGAGACAGACATTGCATCCCTACAACAGACATAAGAGAACTACTATTATTGCCTCATCAGAGGGATGTCCCCCTCATGGTGCTCTGCCTGCAGCTCAGTGTACGTGGTCAGTGACTTTATCATGCCATTAAGAATAACAGAGATTTCTGGTTTGGCTTCTGCTCCAAACAGGGACAGTGACAGGGCAGAGGCCTTTGGACTCTTACCCAAAAGCAACTTGGAATGCAAAGCAAGAAGCTCTTTAAACACCAGTAATGCTGTGAAGAACCCACTTCATGCCACATCCTTGCTTGATTGTGGCCAACCCACAAGCAACAAACTGCCTGATTTGCCAAGCAAATGCATCTCTACACACCAGACTTATTGTTCCCTCTAACAACGCATGCACCTGCACTGCACTGCCTTTGGGGCCTTCCTCCAAAACCAAGGAGAGCAAAGCCATGTCCACACAACACTTCCCAAGTGCTAGATGGCATGCTCATTCATCGGGGGGGATAAGCCCACCCAAAGCACTCCAAGGAAATAGTCCTACTCCACCCAGGATCAGGCAGCATGCCCCAGGCAGATCAGTGTCTTTGAGGATGCCACTGCCAGGCCTGCTCACTTCTCAAAGTTCCCTTGTTTCCCCGATATGGCCATACAGGTACAATGATCTGCAGGACAACTCTAGAAGGACAGGGCTCTAAAATCTCTTTGCTCTATATCTACCCCATTCCCTCTCTCCCTGAACAATAAAAGGCTGCCTGCATGAAGCGAGCTGGATGTTAAGTCATGTGGGGAGAGGGGTCAGACAGCCATTATAGCTCCCTTGGCTCGGCTAGCTAAGGTGAACTCGGCTTTTTACTTTCCTCCTGTACTGGAGGCTGCTTGTGAATGCTTCAAGCTAACAGAAGCACCTCAGCAGGTTAAGTGCCCTCAGGGTCTACAGGGTCTGTGTACCCCAGGCAGCACAGAGCCCTAACAAAGACCCAGGCCCAGGTGGTGACAATTGCCCCAGGCTTGCAGGTGTGCCCCAGGAAGAGGGTCAGCCAGACATATGTACCCCAGGGAAGACACCTGAAGTGGGGTTATGGTTGGGCACGGTGAGGCAGATGGCACAGCGTAGTAGCGCCCCCTACTGTCCCGCCACACATGCTCTCAGTCTACCTTGGCTGGTCCCAGACTTGGTCTCGTTTCCTTATTTCACGGTCGCTCCCACACCTGGGAGAGAAGGAAAAGGTTGGTTTAACATGATGCCTGCATCTCTGGCCTGGCCTTCAAAACCCAGCCTTGGGTGAGCCAGACTCAGCTGACCCCAGAGAAAAGCCAAGTCTCTTGCTACAACTTATAGAGCTGGGAGCACTCATAATGCCAGGATGTTTACAGAAACCCTCCCTCCAGGGAACTGGCCAGCAGCACCAGCATTACAACCATGGGCCTGGAGTATCTGAGAGTCTCATCCTTAAGGACAGCCACACAAATACCTGCTCTTTGTGTGCAAATAGTTCAGTTGGTCCTCGATCTGCAAGGGAAAACAGACAGGAAAATCCTCAGGGCAACTTCCTCTATGGTTATGAAATATCAACAAAAAAGTAGTGTCTGAAGGTGACAGACAGGTCTTCTGTGTTTTACAGCTGCTCCCAGACTGAATCACCTGTAGGCTGGAGAGCTGCTGACATGGGCACCAATTTCTTCTGCTGCTTTCTTCCTCCCATCTCATCCTCTTTAAAGCAGGGGTAAGATTTAAAGAGGAAATGTTGAGATTTTAAAATAATCCTTTTGATGTGTGTAGCAGGCTCCTCTAACCCCTTCCCCTAACCTCTTCCCCTGCCCGTCACCACCCCAAAGTCCCTGCTGCACACTTGCTCTCTCACACTCCCACCTAGTGGGGTGGTGAAAGGGGTAGGAAGGGGAAGAAAAGCAGCGCAGGGACTGGAGATCTGCTATTATGCCTCCTCCTGCCAGCTACATGAGATCAAAGAGGGCAAGGCCAGCTGCTTGCAGACAGATACCACATCCCTACCAGACACAAGAAAAGTACTGCTTAGTGCCTCACCAGAGGGATGCCCACCTTGTGGTGCTCTGAATGCAGCCCACAGCATTTAATTATGTCAGTATGTTTAATTATGCCATTCAGAACAACAGAGCTTTCTGGTCTGGCCTCCCCTCCAGGCAGGAACAGTGCCAGATCAGAACCCTCTGGACTCTTACCCAAAGGCACTCAGAGATCAGGCCAAGAAGTCCTTTTACCAGTCATGCTATGAAGGACCTGCTTCACAATGGACTCTTGCTTGACTGTGGCCAACCCGCAAGCAATGAACACAAACCTGGTTTGCCAAGTAAAGGCATCTTTACAGGGTAAACTTACCATGCTCTCTAACAACATGTGCAAATGCACTCTGCCAGTTTTGGGGCTTTCTTCTGAAGCCATGAGCAGCAAAGCTGTATCCACACAGCACTTCCCAAGTGTTCACTGGCACCCTCACACTAAGGACAATTATCCCACCCAAAGCACTAAGAGTAGGCAGCCTGGCCAGGGCAGCTCAGCATGCTTGAGGGCATTAATGCAAAGCCTACCCGCTCCCCAAAGTTCCCTTGGTTCCCTGGTATGACTGTACAGGTACAATGACCTGCAGGACAACTCTATGCCTCAAGAGCAGAGGCATATTCCACGTGCAGGTAAAAAGCAAAACTAGGACACACCACAGCAACAGGGCTCATCTCTGTTCCAAAATGGGCCCCCTTCCACTTTCCTCTCCAAGCATCCAACCTTTCCAGTCACAGCCCATTACCTTCTCCCATGCCCTTAGCCTACCTTAGCTGGTCCCAGATTTGGTCTCACATGCTCATCTCATGGTTGCTCCCACTCCCAGGAAAGGAGGAGCAGGTTGGTCCAACACAAGACCTGCACCTCTGGCCTGGCTTTTAACACCCAGCCTCAGGTGAACCAACTCAGCTCACCCAATAAAAAAGCCAGTTTACTTGCTAACAACCAACACCTCCCAGATCTATATGAGGAGCAACTGTTTCCATTCCTGCCTTTTTTTCTAGGTCTGTCTTACTGTACTTCTGGTTGGGGAAATTGGAGACACACTCCAGATAGCTGTGACATTCAGCTGGGAGTGATTCAGTTTAACATCGTAACAACAATCCAAGGCTTGTTTTTCTAACAGCACATTTCCCTGAACCCATGGTCAGCCAAGGCAATGGTTAACAGTGAGTGTTACTGAGCAGTTAACTCTAAGGCACACAGGACACTGACAGAAGTAAAAATCTGTCATATGATGGGCCCCCGAAAGTGCTCTACAGCTGTGCTGTGACACAGGTGCATGGCTGCAGAGCACTTTAAAAGTGGCCGATTGTACATCAAATTAACTCATCTAATGAGGGATCAGATGAAGGTGCTCCAATGTGGAGTGCCTTAGGGAAATTCTGTCAATCCCTGTGCATGATCAGGCCTAGACTGATGCAGCCCAGCCCTGCCCCCAGTGCTATCTGCAGGAAGGGATGGGGGAGAGAGGAAGGGGAGGGAGCTGCAGGTTGGGGTTTGCCCAGCCTGAGCTGAAGTGGGGACAGGTGGATTACAGCCCCCCCTCCAACTCAGGCTGGGCAAACCCCAGCTGGCAGCTCTCTCCCCTCCCTTCTCCCCCCTCTTCCTGGAGACAGCACCAGAACTGGAGGAGGGGGGCAGGGGGCTAGGGGAGAGAGGCTACCAGGAGGCTCCTACCCTGGACTGGCTCCAAAGTGGAGCTTGATTTCCCTTCCGCCCCAAACCAACAGCAAACATCTCTTGGGTCGCGGGGCAAGGCATGCTCTAACTCATGACACTTTCTGTAAAGCACCATAAGTTAGAGTGAGGGACCTGCATGTCTGTCAACGCTGTTAAACGCAGCTCAAGACAAGAGTTGCTTCCAGTTGCAACACTACCCTCTCTAAACAGGTCTACCATCATGAAAGATCCAGACCCCTATTTTAATCTCTTTCTGGTCTGATCAAAGGCATCTCAGCCACGTCAGAAACTACAAGTCTTGCACTTGTCCCTGGCCCCTCAAACCATTTCCAAAGGTCCCCCATCCCGCATTGCCCCCCTTAGAAACTGGGAGCATTGTTACATTAGGACATTAACAGAACCTTTCCCTCGCAGTGGGCGCTTTGGCTCTGCGACCAATCTGGTCCTGGCCCCAGCATTGACCAGTCAAGGATTTTCCTGGTCAAGTTAACGAGCCGCTTGCCCTCTCTCTCACATATGGGTCCACCTTCTCAGGCCCCTCAAACCCAGCTCCTTCAATCCCTAATGCTGGCCTAAGGCAGGCCACCCATATAGCCCCTCCTCTATTCAGCCTTTTCACACACCCTCACTGGGCCTGCTACTCCACCTCCTCACTGGGGCTCTTGGCCTTATGCCCATTGGGTCTCAGGCCTGGACCCCTCGCCTGTCCCCTCTATGGGGTAACCCACCAGGTCATGAGGGCTGAGGCTATATGGCGCCCCATACTCTCCTTTCACTAGGGAGGCATTAGTGTGGCAATTCCTGGGGACCACCCTGCCACAGACAGCCCCACCACACCATCCAACCCCAAAGGGTGTAGTTTTAGGTCATTCCCCAGGACCAGGAACCTCCTCCATCCCCACAGTTCCTACCCTGAACCTCCAGGTGTTCTGGGAACAGTGGCTCCAGCCAGGCACTGTTCTCCCTCTGGCTCCCTGCACCAACTGCCTGCTCAGCCCTGAGGGGCCTGGGTTTATAGTGACGCTGCCCATCCCCATCCTCCAATCCATGCAGAGGGAAGGGGCCATGGCTCAGCCTCCATCTGGCCAGGGGGTGGAGTGTCATGGCTCAGCCCCAACCTACTGTGTAAGGCTTGGAAACTGGCAGCAGGGGAGAAGCGGCAGTATTAACTGTCACACCAGAGGAGAAAGCAGACCTCTTTAACAATTTCTTTGCCTCTATTTTCTTGTGCAGGGACCGGGACTCCCCTACCGAGATTCAGGATGGACTCGGGAGAAACTCCGCCACGCCTAGGGTCAGGGAGGACTGGGCTAGAGAACTTCTGGAGGGGCTGGACGTGTTCAAATCAGCTCTCCACCCCAGGGTGTTGAGGGAATTGGCAGGGGTTATTGCGGGGCCCCTAGCATGGCTTTATGAGCACTTGTGGTGCTCTGGCCAGGTGCCGGACGACTGGAAGAGGGCCAACGCAGTCCCCATCTTTAAAAAAGGGAAGAGGGAGGACCCGGGCAACTACAGGCCCATTAGTCTTACTTCAATCCTGGGGAAGCTCTTTAAGAAGATTATCAAGGAGCACATCTGTGATGGGCCAGCAGCGGGGATGATGCTCAAGGGCAACCAGCATGGTTTTATTAGAGGCAGGTCCTGTCAGACCAACCTGATTGCCTTCTACGATCAGGTCACAAAATCATTGGACGCAGGTGTTATGGTGGACGTAGTCTTTCTGGACTTCAGGAAGGCCTTTGACACTGTCTCCCACCCCATTCTCATTAAAAAGCTAGGTGACTGTGGCAGTGATGCCTACACAGTTAGATGGATAGCAAATTGGCTGAGGGGTCGCACTCAGAGAGTGGTGGTAGACAGGGCATTTTTGACCTGGAGGGAAGTGGGCAGTGAAGTCCCCCAGGGCTTGGTCCTTGGGACCACACTGTTCAATATTTTCATCGGCGACTTGGACGAGGGGGTGAAGAGTGGCCTGTTTAAATTTGCAGACGACACCAAGATCTGGGGTGAGGTGGGCACACTAGAAGGGAAGAACAGATTACAGCAGGACCTGGACAGGTTACAGGGGTGGGCAAATGAAAATAGGATGGGATTCAATAGTGACAAGTACAGGGTGCTGCACTTGGGCAGTAGGAACCAGCAGCATACCTATAGGCTGGGGAACTCCCTTCTCGAAAGCACAGTGGCAGAAAGAGATCTTGGAATCATTACTGACTCCAAGATGAACATGGGCCGACAACGCAAGAACATGGTCAGTAGGGCTAACCGTACCTTGTCCTGCATCCACAGATGCATCACAAGCAGGACCAAGGAGGTGATCCTCCCCCTCTATGTGACACTGGTCAGGCCGCAGCTGGAGTACTGCATCCAGTTCTGGATGCTGCACTTCATGAGGGATGTGGACAGCATTGAGAGGGTCCAAAAGAGGGCCACTGGCATGATCCAGGGACAGCAGGGCAGACCCTATGAGTAGAGGCTACAGGACCGTAACCTGTTCAGCCTTCACAAGAGAAGGCTGAGGGGGGACCTGGTGGCCATCTATAAAATTACTAAGGGGGACCAGCAGGGTTTGGGAGAGTCCTTGTTCCCCCGAGCGCCTCCCGGAGTAACAAGGCATAACAGCCATAAGTTACTAGAGAGTAGGTTTAGACTAGACATTAGAAGACACTACTTCACAGTCAGGGCAGCTAGGATCTGGAACCAAATTCCAAGGGAAGTGGTGATGGCTCCTACCCTGGGGGTCTCTAAGAGGAGGATCAACACTTACCTGGCTGGGGTCATTTGAGCCCAGTTTTCTCTCCTGCCCTCAGCAGGGGGCTGACCTAGAAGATCTACAAGGTCCCTTCTGACCCTACATCTATGAATCTCTCTCTTTAGGTAACCTGAGCTAGATACATTCCTGAGGGAGCAGGTTTCCCTGCTCCCTCTGCCTACGTGACTGGCATCACATACCTGGGTGAGGGGCTTTGGCTCCCTGGGGAGCTGGGAACTGCCAGTCTGCCCAGCAACTAGTGATGCATTTCAAATTGGTTGGCTGACAGCCAACAGGTGCTGGCCTCCACTGGACCAGGTAAATGAGGTCATAAGGGCTATATAAGTTAAGGACTGCCCAGGAGGGAGGGGCAGCAGCCATAAGGAAGACTCAGAGAGAGAGAAGAGCTGAACCATCTGAAACTTGCTCTCTCACTCAAAACATGATCAAGGAACTGCCTGCCTCCAGAGGGAATCTCCACCTACCTCTGGATGATACTTGTGAGAAAGCTACCTGATATTTAACTAGATATATAGCTTGCAGTAACTCAGATGCGTGATCAAAGGCTACCCAGCCATGCCAGTTTGCTCTATGGGATTTCTCTGATATTGCTCTACCCTGTACCCTATACCAACCCTACCCCTTCTAACCAATAAAGTTATCCTCTGTACCTAGCGTGGGAGACTTATTGGGACTGGATCTAGATTATGCCTTGGGGTCCCCTAGGTTTGGCTGACTAAGGGAGACCACTACTTGTGCTTCCAACTGACAGAAACACCCCCAAGTGCTTGAAGTGAGTCAAGTACCCTTGAGGGCTACTAGGCCTGTGTTTCCCAGGGTGCACAGAGCCAGAATAAAGCCCAGCCCTGGGTGGTAGCAGTTTTACCCCAGGCTAGCAGGTGTGCTCCAGGAAGGGGGTCGGCCAGATGTGAGGCACCCCCAGGGAGGCACTCGGAGCCTGGAAGGTGGCCGGGTGCAGTGAGGTGGGTGGCTCCATGCAGGAGCACCCCCCTACTGGCCCACCACACCCAGTCCCTATTCTCCTTTGTTCACTGACATACTCATATCTTTCACAGTAAATGTACATTTTTGGCTTAGCTTGGTAAGTCCAGAATATACCTAGCTGTATACCACATTTCTGCCATCTCCTTTAACTACTCCCTGCTCCTTTTATATCATCCCAGCTGTATCACTAACCAAATTCTTCAGTCACTACTTATTGAGCTTTCTTTCACACACCTTCCTGTACCAGAAGCCCATACATTTATACTGTTACATCTATACAGTCTTTTTTTCCACACTCCTCCTTTAAAATGCACCTCTTCCAAAGGGCCTATACAATCTAGTCCCCCTCTTTGTGTTAATCACCAATCATACTCAAAACATAACAAATCATTTTTAAAAAACCCACAATTGTGGAATGAGCTGGGAAGACTCATTTTGTTTTATGCTATGCCTTCTCTTTTATGTGCTAAAAGCCAAGTCCTGCAAAACCAACACATGTTACTTACTCAGCTATCTATTTTTGCCTGAGTACAATCAAATATCTAAGACAGTGGAGACTTGGGCATAACACTCCAAAATTTTATGGAATGTTATACTTCCAAGACTCAACAAGGTCTTCATATGCCCATTTCTAAAGATGCAGCTTTAAAACACATTCAAGTTCGTCACTAGTTTTTTTTTAAACAGACACATCAGCATCTGAACCTTCCCTCCGAAATGATTGTGTGACAGGGGTCCATCCCTGGGCCTGTCTAACACAGGCCTGACCCTCTGTCATGGCTACCCACCCACCTATCTCGCCTGCCATGCTGTGATGGAACAATAGTTATGGTGTTACTCAGGTGGGAGGCTGCTCATTTACTACCCCAACGCTACGCGGCTGTTATCCACAGCTCCAAACCTCCCCTACACAGTGGCCCATGCCTTGCAGATGGTATATGAATGTTGACCTGCACCCTAGGGCATTGGTTTGCCTCACTCCCTGTCACTGTGCCTCTTGGCACTGGGGTTTGCCCCCTGTATCTGCGCCTCCTGGAGCTATGCCCCCTGGCGCTGAGGTCTGATTACCCCCTGGCACTGTGCCCCCCCGGCGCTTGGGTCTCATCACCCCCTTGTCACTGTGCCCCCTGACGCTGGGGTCTGATCGCTCCCTGTCACTGCGCCCCCTGGCGCTGGGGTCTGATCATCCCCCTGTCCCTGCGCCCCCCTGGCGCTGGGGCTTTGCACAGTAGTGTGCCCCAATGAGGCCTCCTCCTCCCCAAATGGCCTCAGTCCAGTCCACCGGATAAAAAAATAACATAAATATGAGCCCCTGGGCTATAACATAATACAAGTCATACAAGCCACACTCTGGCTCCTTAAAAACCCCAAACTGCTCCTCGCGTATTGAGCACCCCCCAGCTCTGGGTACCTTGTAGACTCCTGGAGCCTCATTAGCCACAGCAACAGTCTGGCCAGCAGCTACAGCGTTCCTGGGTAGCTCTGCCATGCAAGAGCTCTCTTCCTCTGGCCACTTGCCAAAGACCTCCCCCTGCCAGCCTCAGTCCTGGGGTTTATATGTGACCAGAGGCCTACCCCTTCCTGTCAGCTGACTGGCCTGGGTGGTTGGGCTATTAACCCCTACCCTCCTGGTGCTTGGTGTTGCTGTAGACTCAGGTTTTAAAGGGGCAGGCCTGCCTCTTAGTAGCAGGGCCTGGGTTCCCTGTTACAGACTGCAAGTACAAATTGCGCTACTTGCCTCTCCCTGGCTATGATCAAACAAGATCACTTTGGTTTTGATGAGAAAATAAATAAACTTGGTTTTCCAGTCTCCCATCTGTCTCTGAAAGCATGTGCAGAAAACTCCAGTGACATATGTGTTTATTACAAGCTGGACCATGTGGGGAGGGAAGTAGAGGAAGTTGGGAGGAGGAGGGGGGGAGATAGGGAGATGGCAGGGCATCAGACTCCTTTATTAAAGCACTACCCTCTGGGATTAGACAAGTGTGGCAAGGATGCTACCACAAACTGAGACTTACCTTGCGGCCAGGAGCAGAGAGAGGCATGGAGCCAACAGAACATCGGCGAGGGTCAGAGGCACAGCGGGGAAGAGGCCGCACCAAGCCTGGAGGGAGAAAAGCTGAAGCAGCTGTAGCAGACCATGGGAGAGCCTGTGGGAGAACCGGCTCATGCAGCCGCACCAGCGTGGGCACGCTTTATGGTGGTGTGCCAATGCCAGTTCACCAGCCGGCCCTCAGAGGGGGGAATAAAAACCCTGCCGGACAGCATTCGGACAGGACTGAAAGTGGGTCCTCCAGAAGGCCCAGAGCAGCCAGGATCAATCAACAGCCCTGATGAGGGTGAGAGGTGGCAACCCCAGGAGGGGGCATGCCCACACAACTCTGGCTCAGTGGAGCCTGAACTCTTACCTGGGACAGAACTGTGGAGCCTGGATACAGCCGGGGTGGAGAGGAACAGTGGTGAGCCTGGGGAGAGAAGGAGAGGAGAAACAGTCAGACACAGTGAGTCAATACTGGGAGAAAAGGGAGCGCACCTGGGAGTAAGGCATCCAGGTGTAAATAGGAAGCCAAGCCAGGCTGACATGAGGCCTGAAGCAGGACGGTACGCTGTCCAAACTGGACTGTGAATATATAAGGGCTACAGCCCTGACCGTGGCAAGCAGACTTTATCTCAGCCGCGGCCAAGGAGCAACATCTCTGGTTGGCGCCAGGCGCGGTGTAGGAGAGGCAGAGCCCCGATACAGGAGGCTAGGCAAGAGTGCTGAAGGAGGGAACCAGGGGAGGCAGAACTTAAAAACATCCTCCCAACAATAACCAGTACCAACAAGACGTGGCAAGCGAGAATTCCTGGGGACCTTTCGAGGTATCTGCCTGAAAGACAAGCTGTCGACCCGAAAGGAGAAGGCTGCGCCCAAACAGCCAGAAAGAGTGAAGCACGCTAGTGAACATCAAGGGAAGTTATAACAAGGTATTGTCTAAGTTAGTACTTCTAAAAGATACCCAGTGAATTTTCAGGACTGTAAATATACCTGAATTATTAGAATTGTCTTTTTTGAATATGGTCTTTTTGCATGTTTGTTTTGCCATTTGTCTCCTTTAAGCTGATTTCATCAGCTGTCAGCATCAGACCTCTTCTGCCAAAGTTTCTGACTGTTTTTACTGTCACAACCCAAAGGGTGTGATTTTTGTTTGTGTGTGCTTCGGCACTGCTAAATTGTTCCCGCTAAATTATAGCTTCCTTGCACGGTGGAGTTTTCTGCTGCAAAAGAGAACCCCGGTGCAAGGGAGAATTTCCCGCCAATTTGAAGCTTTCTTTGCAGGGTGCATTTCTTTGTTGCAGCACAGAAATGCTCGTTGCAAAGAGTTCCCGCCATTTGTATGCTAATTCGAGTCCCATTATTGGCCAGTTCTAAATTATTCACACGTGGCGGCTGTCGATTGGGTTTCTTGCCGTTAGTAAGGCTTGAGTGGTTTCCGCCCAAGTTGGAGGACTCCACGAACACCGGGAGGAGGAGACTTCACGCTGTGTGAAGATCTCTAAGCGCTGCGGATCCTTAC
>NW_005841849.1:27237-34042 GCF_000455745.1 Alligator sinensis | reverse complement strand
AAACCCTTTGCGACGTACCCTCGTGCCCTGCAGGTTCGAGTTTTGTTTTCTTTTCTGTCTGTAACCGCAACTCAAGCAAGCTTTCCAGCCTACACCACTGCCATCTCGGTGTAAGTAAACAATCTTTTAAACTACCGATACGCGTTTGTGCCTAATTCCAGCTCGACGGCCTTCCCTCTCCGACCCGGCGTGCCCGGGCTGCTGGCCACAGCCTGCGTGCAGCACGGAAAAGGGCTCGGGTTGCTCCCGGCCCGCACATTTACGTACTGTAAGCTACATGAAAGTAGAAGCATTCATAGGGTCTGGCTCAGTGGTTCTCAGCCTTTTTTGGACTTGAGACACCCCTCTTTAACTTCTGTGACCTGAGTGGCACCCAGTTTCAAAAACTTATTTACAGATTACAGTGCTTTCTTCTTTCCTTCCTATACATTGATGTCAACTCATTGGAGACTAGCCCCAAATGGAGGAAGAGTCTGCTGCAGGGATCTCAGTACTTTAAAACCTCACAACAACAACAACAGGAGATAGAAAAGTGGGAGTGGCACAAACAGCAGGTCACAAACCAAATAAAAATTCCAGTGCCACCCACCCCACATGGAAACATGTGCTTGAGCTGCAGTAGGGGCTGCTGATCCAGGACAGGCCTCATCAGCCATCTTTGGACACACACAAAAGACAATCATGGAAGACAACCATCCTTGCTTGTGGGGGACTGCTGAAGAAGTTTAGCTACTTATCTGCCAACACCTTACTGATCTCCTTAAACCTCACAGCAGCCTTCAAAAGCCCCGCATCCCTGGGGTGCCCCAGCACCCTGGTTGAGAATCACTGGTTTAGCTGTTAAGTGCACAGGCAGCTGGATATAAAAGGGCTGACACCCTATTCACTGCCTGGTAACAGCTGCTGACAGGTTATCTGAACCATTTCAAGCCACTCTCCCCTCTAACACAGCACTCAAGATTCACACATTGCTGTTCCCACTGGAACTCGCTTCCCCACCATGGCCCAGCATGTTCTTTTCTAGTCTTTGTCCTCCCCATACACAGCACCGCAACTTACCTTCTTTCTCTGCATGCATCGTCTGACTAGCAGAGCTAACAGAGCTAGCAGAGCAGAGCTGTGAAGAGGCAGATGCCAAGGTCCTAAGGCCAGACTTGGCAAAGACAGTTAAAGGAGCTGCTCTTTAACTTGCATTTTCATTCCAACTGGTAGGGAAGCAAGCAGGCAGCTGTATGTCTCAGCCCACTGGGAGGAGCAGCTGCTCCTAGCCAACAAGAAAGACACAGCTTTGCCAGCACTTACACCATTTTACAATGTGTTTACATGCTGTATTTTTTAGTGCAGTACGTATGAATATGCTTATGTAGTTTTCATGAGCAAAATGGGAGTCACAAGGTTAAATTCCCCTGGGCTGAAGTATTACTGTATAATTTCTCTAAGCACATACACAGAAAAAGATCATGTGAGTGTACAGGCCAGGGGAAAGGAAAGCTGCATGCTTGTGAGTATAAGCCAGGGAAGCCACGTGCATGAAATATCTGGCATTTGCCTGGGGGAAAGCAGTATATGCAGTGTGGTTATAAGGCAGTATATGCAGTGATGGAGCTTTAGCATTTAAGAGGGGTATAAGCAGATGTGTGATATGAATGTAAGAGGAGACGCTCAGTTTACAGCTGCTTAATGCAACTGCTCTGTGGTTCTTCTAGATAGAAAGCAAAAGTTATTAATGTATTGCAGGCCTTCCTTCTACTGGTATTTTAAATTACATGGAAACTTTGCAAAACTGAGCCCAGCCTGCTTGATTGGCGTTCACATAGCCACACACTGAGTTTAGCAGGAAACAAGACAGTCCCAGGGTAAGGACACATCTGGGGGATTTCCAGATTTCTACATCTCTTTACACACGTGATCAGAGCTCACTGTACAAACAACCCTTTTCCTGCCTTTTTTTTTAAATCAAGCCAGTAAAGAAAACAAAACAAAAATAAAGACTTGCTTCTTTTTCTCTTCCTCATTACATCACCCTCACCACACGCTTCATTACTATGATCTGTATCAAGAAGAAAGTTATCACAACCAAGTTGAGCACCCTTCCCCGTAGCCATGCTGCACGCTGTATAGAATAGTCTTTTATTCCTTCACCAAAACAGGTAGCTCTTCGACAAAGCTTCTTCAAAGCTACAGGCCTGATTAAGGCTGTTGGATCCATCCTCAAGTGAGGAAGCCTTTACGGAGAAATCAGTAACGTCAGAAAATATCACTTTTGTTTGCAGTGGCTTAAAACAGTTACACAACACTCCCTCTGCCACAGGCAACACAACATCCTAACATAACACACTTTACACAACTGGGGTTGCCCCAATACATTCTGGGAGTCCTGCAGCACGTGTACCATACATGGAGGTTATTAGTCACTTGGAATGCCACTCTTTACTGGATTCAGTTTTGACATTGTAGGAACCAGTGGACATTTTCAAAAGTCTTAAACAATCCTTTTGAGATATGGAGAATGCCTCTCTCTGATCTGGGGAGATTTCTGATTATCAGTATAGAAGGGGTCACCTGTCCCCAGTTTGTGAAGGATAAAGTTTGAGAAGACCTTCTAATTTTCTGCCCTGCAGAGTCTCCCTACCTGCACAATGCCTAATCCAGGTGCTGGACTTGCAACTGCCACTTCCAGCTAGAGCTCTTCACTCAGTTTATTTCCCTCCTGTTCACCAAACTTGCACTCCTTCTCAAAGCTGCCTGCCTCCACTTTCTTAAAACTAGCTCTTTCTATTTTCTGCTCTCCTGTAAAACAGTCTGCTGTGGAGAACAGAGAGGGGTTTGGATAAGATTTATCTTTTTTGGGGAGAGATCCAAGTAAGCCGAGACCAAATGACTTTCTTTTTTTAAATTTCACATAAGTTCATACTCTGTCTTGGTACAACCACTTCAACCAAAAATGAGAATCACGCTAATCTCGGGGGAAATGGTTTAAATCATATTTAACTCTAATTTCTATGTTACACACTGGCCCTGGAAGACGAAAAAAGTTATTTTCTAGAAGCAAAACAAAACATTGTCCACACCCCAGTCAATTCAGATACTGTTTCCTTAAAACGGCATCACTGTCACTCAATGAAAATGAAAGCTAATAAAGCAGGCATGGGCAAAATGCGGCCCACGGGACGGATGTGCCTGCCAGGCCATTCTACCGAGCCTGCAGGGGCCCTAAAAAATTTAGAAAATTAATATTTATCTCCCCTGGCCTCCTGTCATGCGGCCCTCAATGGCTTGCCAAAACTCAGTAAGCAGCCCTCTTCCCAAAATAATTGCCTGCCCCTGTAATACAGGCTGGTGTTGCAGGAGTGAAGAGTGAATTTAGCTCAGCCAGGAGCTAAGTGAAGAACTGTGAGGATGGCAGGTGATCATTGAAGGGATAGAGGACATCATAAAAAAATAGAGGTGGCGAATTCAGAGGAGAAATTCAAAAGCATGAGCATTGACATGTTCATGAAGATGGTTGCCAGCAAACTCCTGAGGAACTTAGGTACCGAGCAGCAGGGAAACAACCGTGCTTTAAGGCTGAGCAGTTTTTGTTTGAAATCACTGACTTCTTAAATATGCTTTGTTTGGATAACTGTGTGCACCAGGCAGCACAGTAACATTTTGACAAGGTCAGTTTGCATTTGTTGCATCAGCCTCTTGTTTTGTTTTGGTTTTTTTTGTTTAATTAGGCATGCTTATTCAATTTAGAGACTATGCAGGCAGCTAGAAATATGTTTCTCGTTTGTTTAGTTATTAAATGTTCATAATTCAGCAGGCCAAATGCAAAATGACAGAAAAGCAATTGCTCAGATATGTGCTGTGCTAACTCCTTTGCTGTTTCCTCATCAGCAAACAGATTTTACACTGGTGTATGCTAGCTCACAACTGGAGAAAGGGAAGACGTTCTCAGATTATCACATCAGAAACAAATGTACCAGAGTCATGATCACCCAACTACCCGGAGAAGAGGATAAAATGCCAAGTAGCATGAAGGGAACCTGCCATTTTTACACCTACAGCATGACATGCACCCAAAACTGGACTGTGGACAGTTCCTGGACAGGTAGAGTTTATCTGAGAGGAAACCAGATTGATTTTGAACATGAAGGTCCAAGTACACCAGTTGTTAGGATGATTTTTTTTCCAGGACTCTAAAATTATGTTTTCTGAATTAGATAACATTTGTAGATGTTACATCTGTGTCAGCCTCAGCAATGACTGCTTCTGTTTAATATTTGTTATATTGCACTGCACTGCTTCATAGTAGCCAACACACGGGCTCCCACTGTGCGGGGAATTCTACAACAGTCCTCACTTCAAGGGGAGAATTGTACATGTTGCACTTCCTCTTGCATACAAAAGACTTCATTCTGGCTGGAGCCACAGAAGCTTAAATATGACAACTTGTCTGTTTGTAGTTGCTGATATCCACGTAGCCTTAAAGACTCTTATTTGGTAATTTTGTTTTACTTTGCTTGTATCCCCAAAATACTGTTCTTTGAGAATAAAGAAACATACCATTGTACAGTTGCTTTTGTTAGATTTGTGTCTGTGGCAGCAATGCAAAGATAGCTGGAATAGAAGGTATTCCTGGGGATGGCTATCAAACATACTGGTTCAAGTATTGGCAAAAGCACCGAGATGTGACAGTGATGCGAATAACAGTTACTTCATGTAAGCAGGTGAGCAAGAGAGATCATAATATAGTTCAGAGGGGTAGGTCATTTACAGGTACAGGCAGCAGGAGGAAATTATTTGTGGGGGCCGACCCCTGCCCCCCTCACCCACAGGGCCCTTGCGGAGCCGACACACACTGGTGCTGTACGCCGTGGTGGCAGAGAAGCGCACAGCAGGGGTGCTGGGCATGGCATGGCACTGCGGGACAGAAGTGTTGTGGTGCTGCTGATGTCACCAGCTGCTGCAAAAGTAGTTTGGGGGGGATAAAGTCTGTTAGCCCCAGGTTCTGCCGCCTATGCTTACAGGTGAGCGATATACAGAAGAAGCGGGCACAGCCTCCAAAACTAGGTGTGAAGAGGGCCGAAACCTACGCTAAGCATAATCCCCTCCTACACATGCAGAAAAGACACAATGGGAGAGTGATTAATGTGTCTTGCTACAACTCTAGGGACTTAAGTTTGATGCCCATACTGAAGGCTGCTCTGAGTGAACCCAGGTATAAACAGGGTTCAATCAGGTTGTAAAGGATGTAAAGTCAAGAGTGGCAGGACATACAGTAGCCGCATCACTCCTTTGTGCGCCTTTCCCTGTAGCAGAAAGCCCCCTTTTCCTCTTGCCTGCAGTTGCTCTCCCCTCCTTGGATATGTTTTTCCTGGCATTACTTTTGTAGCTTATATTTTATACTCCTCACCTTTCAACTAAATGTGTTTAGTTTCAGAAGTAAGTTATACATTGTAACAATGCTAACAAGGGCAGGAGTCAAACTGCCGCTTCCCTGTATCAGGTGGGCCCCTGAAAGAGCAAGTGAATCAGTGATTGAATGCATAACACGGTAGCAGGCAGCAATTAACACCTAGGAAAGCCTCAGATCAACCAATGGAAGAAATCAATAGGAGACAATGTAGCAACCGGGAAATCTCTAAACGTCACTGTTCAAGGGCTAGAAGCCCTGGTCTGAGTTAATCAATGCCGGGGACCAACTTTTGGGATGAATATCTCCAGATCGACCACTCCCAGAGCCCTATTCCAAATTCATCAACAGACTCCCAAACCTGCATGTACATGTGGACGACCCCTGGGGCTGACAGATGCCATCCAGTAGCCACCGAGGCGGGGGAAGTCCCACGAGGGTCAACAACCCCTGGATTGGGCAACCCTGAAAACTGGGGAGTCACCAAAGTCTGCCAAGGACAGATAAAAAGCAGAGAAAAGTGACCCTCAGTGGCACCCTCTTGATCTCCAGCTTGACCAGCACCCGACCTGTCCAGCCAGAAGGACCAGCCGGCAACCCCCTTCTGGAAGATAACACCACGCTGAAAGAAGCCTCAACGGCAGACTCCAGCACCTGTGGGATAGATATACCTGACTCTTGTAGCTTGCTACTGTGTGTGTGTGGGGGGGGGGGACCAGCCCCAAGGTTTATGATTTAACTTCATTACAGTGCTTCAATCTACCTAATAAACCAGAATTTTAAGGATCCCGAGTTGGACATTTGTAGCCAACACCCCTAGCTAGAGGAAGACTTTGACCTTTTACGTATGGCTTTAAAACGGAACAAATTAAAGTTACTCGACAGAGGTCTGCTGCTCAGGCAGTCTAAACAGCCTGTTCCCAGGCTGTTAGGACACCCGGAGAGATGGGTGTTGAAGCAGTCAGGATTTGAACCAAGGTCTCTCACCTCTCACAAGGCCTCCAATAATGTGGCTAGGAGGTATCCTGAGATGTATTTCTCTCAGTCCCTCCCATTGGTGCTGTTCTGCTTTGCAAAGACTGTTTAAACTTTCATTGGGTGCATCTACACAAGACACTTCACTGCACAGTAGAACAAATTACTGTGCAGTAAGCATCACTGTCTGTACGTGCAGATGCCTACAGTGCAGTAAGCTGCTCTACTCAGGAGTTAATTTGCTACCTACAAACAAGTAGCATATTAACTCCCAAGCAGTTACTGCGCAGTAACACACATGTAGATGCTGACTGGGGGAATGTTTAAATAGTCTGTGCAAATTTGCTCCTGGTCAGCCTCACCCGCAGCAGGCCATCCTCAGGCTAGCCCCATGGCCACATGGATGGGAGGTTCTCCAGCCCCAGGGCCCGG
>NW_005841849.1:21312-27206 GCF_000455745.1 Alligator sinensis | reverse complement strand
CCCCTCCCCCAGCCCCGGGCCCTTAAAAGCCTGCAAGGATGCCAGGGCCCTGGGCCACCTGCAGCCAGCCTCTGGCCAGTGAGTCCTGCAGCAGAGGTCCCAGGCCAGCCGCAGTAGCCTGCCCAGATCCCAGTGCTGGTCCTTGGCACTACATCACTGCGTGGCTGCCTGTCCCAAGCTATCATGCTGTGTTGGGTGTTTCAGGGAGCTGCCAGGCCCAATAACACCCAGGGCTACCTGCAGCCAGCCTCTGGCCACTAGGTCCTGCTTCAGTGGCCCCAGGACAGCTGCAGCAACCTTCCTGGACCCTGCCACTGGTGCCTGGCATAGTATTGCCACACGGCTGCCTGTCCCATGCCATGCCCCTGCTCTGGGCGCTGCTGACACCTGCCCAGACCCACCAGCACCTGCACTCTCAGGCACAGGCCCAGCAAGCTGTCGAAAAAGCCACACTGGTGTCATCCCCAACAGCATACGTCACCTCCTGGGGCCAGAACTGGTCCCAGAAGGAGACCGTGGACCTAGTGCTGCTGTGGGGTGAGGCTGAGGTACTCAGCCAGTTTGCCCAGAGCAGGCGCTCCAGTGCACATACGTATGAGGGATGGTCAGGCTGCATGCAGGAGTGAGGGCATGACCGGTCAATGTGCCAGTGCATAAAGGTCAAAATTTTGCGGGCACAGTGGGTCACTGTCATCGACCACAAGCGCTAGTCAGGGGGCTACCCGCAAGTCCATGCCCATGCCCTTTATGTGGCAGCTGGATGACATCCTCGTGCCCCGGGACCCTGGCCAGAGCTGTGCTGTCTACTCCAGTATGAGCGGACTGCCCGAGCCTCTGCTGCAGCCCAGCACCCATGAGAATGCAGTAGTGGGGGAGGGCCCATTGGGCTGCCAGGAGCCCGTCCTGGCTCAGTCCCTGTCCCCAGCCTCATCGAGCCCTGCCCAGGAGGCCAGGCCAGCCATGGCACTGCTGGCCCTCAGCAACTCCAGCTCCTCCCCAGAGGGGACCTCTGCCTGGGCAGGGAGTTGCCTCAGCCGCGCGCCCCAGGAAACCACCAGGAGCTGTACATCCCCACCACCAAAGGGGATGGATTTTGGCTGCTGGGCACACCTGCCACACCCACCCGGTAAGCCCCGCACTCCTGCCTCCTTGCCCCTGTCCCTGCTCCTCACTCAGCCTGACCGTGCTCCCCTGGCCCCCCATTTCCACCCCCCACAGCATGCAGGGAGGCAGGAGACAATGCAAAACTTTGAGCAACCTATACCTCCTCATCTAGGCAGACACAGGACTCTCACACACAGTGGTGGTCAAACAGTGCCTCTTGCCCCTAGTACCCTGGCCCCCACTGCTGGATGAGCAGATCGCCTGGGGCCTCGGCAGGGGGAGGGGGGCTGTTGCTGTCACTGCCACCACAGCTGGCACTCACAGTGCCAGACATCCTCCACCTGTGGCACCTCCTACCCCCAGGCCTTGCAAAACAGCTCCCCACAGGTCCTGAAGATGTTGTGCAGTAGCGCACAAGCTGTGAAGATGATGCGGCAGAAAGTGGCCTCAGTGACCTCAAGGCAGGTACTGAAGATCTGCCAGTGCCCCTTCTGCTTCCTGAAGGTGCACTTCACCAGCAAGTGGGGCTGGCCCAGGCACCTGTTGAAGTGTGCCTGGCAAGGGTCCAGCTGGCTGTTGTAGGGCCACATGAAACAGAGGAGGAGCATGTAGGTGGGGTCCCCAGTGAGGAGGGGCAGGACCACCACCATGCCCAGCTAGAGGTCCAGCACCCCTGGAATAAAGTGCCCGCTCTCCACCAGGGCTGGCAAGGTGGAGTTACAGAAGATGCGGGTGACGTGGGTGCTGACCACCCAGCTGGCACTCACGTTAGTGAAGGTGCCACAGTAGTTGATGACAGCCTGGAACACAAGGGAGTGAAAGGCTCACTAGCTGTAATAGGGGCAGTCACCATGGGGCTGGCAGGTGACAGGGATGTGGGTCCCATCCAGGGCCCCAGTGCACTGGGGGAAGCCCTGGGTGCAGAACCCCGCCACCACCTCCAGGCCATCATGCATGTGGACAACAGTGTGCCCCAAAATGTCCTTGAGGTCACCACAGACCTCCAGTGCAGTGTCCCTGGCGGTCATCTTGCCCATGTGGAAGAGGTAGTGGACATAGTGCAAGTTGGCAGGTGTGGCCAGCTTGAGCAAGCCACATGGTGGTGGTTTGCTCCAGGTGCAGGTGGAGCTGCGTAAGGAGGTCCTGAAAGGTGGCCTGGGTCATGCGAAAGATCTCCAGCCACTGCTCCTCATCCCAGGTGCTCTGGACAACATGTAACCACCAGTCCCGGCTGGCCAGCAGGCCCACAGGCAGTGGGCCTGAAGCCTCAGGAGCACAAGGACAGAACCGGTAGTGACATCCACATATGCATCGTCAGCGTCCCTGCTAGGTCTAGGCAGCTGCATGGGGTCCAGGAGACAGCAGCATGCTGCCAGGGGGTCTGGGACAGCATGGTGAGCCTAGCCAGGTGCTCACACCACATCAGGGGACAGGCAGGATTGAGACTAACCTAGGCCAGGTGGCAGTTACTGCAGCAGTGAAGCAGGGCAGCCAGGGTGTCCAGCAGGAGCCCGGGGCACTGGATGTCATTGCTGGGTCCTGGGGGTGGAATAGCCACAGCACGGTGGGCACAGGCTCTGAAGACAGAGCCGCAGCGCACTGACCTAGCGCTCTGCAGCCTGCTCAGTGTCAGGAAGGCAGGTGGCCAGGGAGCACAGAGCAGGGGTGCCTTTTAAAGACGGTTGCCGGCCTCAGGCAGCTGCAGCCCAAGCCTCCAGCTCTCCCTGGCTGCTGCAGGGGGCGGGAGCGGACTGCTGCCAGGAGCAGCAAATCTGCTCCCAAATGCCCACACGTGTAGATGTCTGCCAAGGGTGGGTTTACTCCAGAGTAAACCCATCTAATAGCATTTGCATGTGTAAACATGCCCACTGAGTCATATATTCTGACTTGAAGACAGTGACTCTCTAATCTAGTGATTAGACTACTCACCGAGGAACTGGCATCTATGACCCCCAGTCCCTGCTGCAATGTTTAATTTATATAAAATGAAATTGCATAAACAGGAGAGGTTACGCTATTTCACCCCACCTCACTCCTGATTACCCTATAGTACCATGGCCACGTCTATACACGCGCTTTACTAAAAAATAGATTAATTAGCTGTGGAGTAAAGCATCACCACTACACGTGCAACAGCAGTAAACTAATTAATGTTGCAGTAAAATAGGACTGTTGGGCACAGTACTATCTTATACTGGGATAATTTAATGCAAGCATAAATTATGCCCAGTCAGCCCAGCTAGCCGGGGGCCAGACTCTCATGCTCTAGCCAGCCCTTCTGCCACCACCGCCCGGAGATGGGGGCTGACCCCCAGTGCCCCCTGCCAGCCTAGTCCTGTTCTACCGCAGGTCAAATTGCTGCTGTTCCAGGCACACGTGTAGACACTGCGCCTGAAAGTAGTTTATTCCAAGCCAAACATGTCCAGAGTTTATTGCTTCAAATTAATTACATGTGTAGACATGCCTTGTGTGTAGGGTTCTCTAATGGAAGGTAAGAAATGTGGGTTCAAATCCTCTGGCAAAGGAGGAGATTAAGCCTAGCTCACCCATGTTCTGGGCTACTGACTAGAGGCTGGTCTGAGGTCAGCAGCAACTCCTCTTCCCAGTTCTGCAAATCTAGCTCCACACTGTATTGTTTAGGTTGAAAGCCAGTAAATTTTAACCTGAATTTGCAAACAGTTTGGGGACAAACAAAACGGCATTTTTTTTTTGGCAAATCTTGTATCTCTTAAAAATAATTTCACCCAGCCCTAGCTGTAAGTTTATCAGTAATCACATGCTGGCTTGCCCACTGTTTTTGGAGCAGTCCTGGAATCAAATGCTAGGCATTTGGACCGTGAAGTTTAGCTGGAGAAATGAGATTGCAAGATGCATAAGTAATTTCTTTAAAACAGGAAGCTGAGGAAGACCAGGGTTGGGGGCAGCCCTACCATCCAACCTAGGACCAGAACAACTGACTCCCAGCAGAAGGTCTGAGCTTTTCTTCCAAGAAACAAACAAAATCAAAAATAAACATGGTGGCAATTGCTATGTTCAAAATGGTCAAGTTAGCTCATGTTGCTCCACAGAAAGCACTGTCTCGGACTCAGGCACATATATTTAAGATTAGTGAGATTTTAGTCCTTTTGATCCGCTTTTCATGTGGTAAAACTGGTGTTCTAACTGTGATTGTCCTAAAGCTAATAAACTGATTGAACAATTGAACTGATAGTCTTTCAGCCTCATCAGCATTAATCAGAGAAGGAACAGCAGCTCTCTTCTTCTCCTCTCTGCAATTTCTACTCTTCCCTTCCCCCTTCCCCCTCAACACATGTGTAAACTCCTGTAGCTTGTATGACACTGTCTGAACTACATTAACAAGAAAAGGGGTGGAGTTCAAGAGTGAAAAGTGAAACCACTTCAGTGAGCTGTAATCTACTTGAGTTGCAGCAGCTCTGCTCCTTCCTCAAAGAATCATTCCTGGACACAAGGAAGACCTACCTCCAACCAAGATGAGAAGTGTCTTTAGAAAAGAAAGTGAAGGGTCTCCACCTAAGTTCGTTTGCAGAAAGGATGATATTACAGGTAATTCTGCACCGCATTTTCCTCTGTGCTATGTAGTTTCCCTGGCGTGTCTAATACATTGACTTAGATTCTTCTTTATTTGTTTGAAACAAAACTACATGATAGGACAGGTAGGAGTTTGAAATGGAGTTTGAATTCATTTAGGCAGATTTGAGAGAATCATCCTGGTGAACAAAAGCAAAGCAAAAACTAAAATCATTAAGTAAATTACTTCAATTTGAAAAAATGGTAACTGGAGAATTTGCTTGTTTAAATATCCTGTTCACACTGCTTGCTCTAAGACAAAGCAGCTGAGTGCAAGCATAAAGAGCTTTCTCCAGCTTCTTGAAGGTATCTTGAAACAGCAGTTGGAAAAGAGGAGGATGGCACTGAGTGAAAAACTGGAGCCTCTAGAAGCCCCACGTACAACATCTTTTACAAAAGGTAGCCCATCAACGCCAGGACCTCTACAGCTATTAGGCTAGAGACTCTTGAGAGCGCAGTCCCCTGTTAGTTGATCTGACAGTGCAGACTGTTGCAACTAAGAAGCTGAACCAAAATTTTAAATGATTCATATTACTTTAAGCCACAGTAATGTAACAATATACATCAGAAATCTTTGGGAGTTTCATGGGTGTAGGTTGTAGCCATATTGGTTTAAGGACATAGGCAGACAACGTTCTTTGGGTAAATCTGATATCTTTTATTAGACCAACTAAATAGTTGGAAAAAATTTTCTTAGCAAGCTTTTGGGTTTAAAAGCCCTTTGTCAGGCTTCATCATGCTTCCTCAGCCTGACAAAGGATTTTTAAAATCTGAAAGCTTGCTAAAAAAATTATTAGACCAACTAAATACTTGGAAAAAAAAGATATCAGATTTACCCCAAAACCTTGTCTGCCTTGGGAATTTCATAGAAGTTTCCAAATTGGAACTGGCAATACTTTGGCAAGATCTCAAATACCTGACCCAAAAGCAGATGCTTGAATATACAGTAATAACAATTCTAAACTCAGAACTTAAAGTTTAAAAAACTTTGCATTTTTCTACGTATTGACTTCTTGTACAAGGCAATGCTGATTCTATTATTCAAGTGATGCTTTTCACCTTTAAATAGGTAAAACATGACAGAATATCTTGCTTTAAATTAAGAATTGAAAAAGGGAATTGGAATGGAAATTCCTTTCCAACCTTCACTGAAGGAAGTAACATCTGTTTAACAGCAGAAAGCAAAGTTGAGTACTTCAGCA